>NC_141045.1:9395000-9722500 GCF_052040795.2 Danio rerio | reverse complement strand
GTGTGTGTGTGTGTGTGTGTTTTTGTGTGTGTTTGTATGTGTGTGTTTGTGTGTCTGTGTGTTGTTGTTTTTTTGTTTGTTTATGTGTGTTTGTTTTTTCGGGTATTTATTGTGGTTGTGTTTGCATTTGTGTGTGTTTGCATGTTTGCGTGAATGCGTGCATGCGTGTGTTTATTTTGTAGGGATTGTGTAAACTGGGCTCTGCGGGAGGCACAGATTTCAGCATGAAGCAGTTTGCTGAAGGTTCCACACTCAAACTCGCCAAGCAGTGCAGAAAGTAGGTTCACAGCTTCTATGAGTGTCAGAGAATATCAAATGATTATTACTTGCAGAACTGATTTCTATATTTTATTTTATTTTTAGGCATGGAATTAGATGGTTTATTTTGTTAGTTTGTCTGGTTGTTAGTTTTGTCTAAAGCTTTACCTTTTACATTTTATTTATTTGAGTAATTTCAATAAAAGACAAAAAATCTTTTCAGCTTAGTCCCCTAATCTCTTCCCCATCTGGGGTCTCCACAGCATAATTAACCGCCAACCATTCCAGCATATCGTCACCTTAGAATTATATGGTTCTATCTGAAATTTTTGTCAAAATTGAGTTGTTGACATTTTCTTATTAAATGACAACTTATTTACATTATGGGATGCTTTTTTAATTTGTTTACATTTTAAGATTTTTTATTTAAAAAACAAAATGTTAAACACACACTGTTGTCTCTATGGAATGCAAAAACTTTAAAGCTCAATATCTCAAAATCATTCAGAAAGCATATAGAAACTTATAATTCCAAGGTGACGATATGTTTTATGCAGCGGATGCCCTTCCAGCTGCAACCCATCACTGGGAAACACCCATACACAATTATTCACATACATACACTTCGACCAATTTAGCTTACCCAATTCACCTATAGCACATGTCTTTGGACTGTGGGGGAAACTGGAGCACCCGGAGCAAACCCACACGAACACAGGGAGAACATGCTAACTGACCCAGCCAAGGCTCGAACCAGTGACCTTCTTGCTGTGAGGCGGTTGTGCTACCCACTGCGCCACCAAGTTTAAGTATTTTGGTTGTGTTTTTTTTTTACCTTTTTAATGTAGTCAGTTTTCCTTTTAGTATTGATCTATGACACTATAAGCAATATAGTATAAATAAATATGTAATAATAAGGTAAAACTTTATTTTGATGGGCCTTATATTGCACATTTTGTTGACTAAAGGTTGCATTGTAACTAAATGCCAATTACATGCTCATTTGAGTATTAGTAGTAGTATTAGCTTAATATCTGCTGATACTGCTCCTTCAGCAGACATTTAAATGACTATCAGTAACTTTGCAAGTACATGTCAACTTACACTAACCCAAACCCCAACCTAACAGTCTACTTAATCTAATATAATGAGAATTAGTTGGCATCTAGATGCAATTTAACATAAATTAAAAAAATGCGTTAAAGGGACGATCAAAATAAAGTAATACCAACAATAGTTGTACTATGTTATGTTGTCTAAAAAGGAAATATAGTGTACATATATTTTATATTTAATTTGTAATTACTTTTATTATAGTTCAATTAGTTTAATTAATTATTATCTTAATTATGATTAACACATATAATATTTAAATGGTATAGTATATTTATTTATAGTTATTTTTTGCATTAATTTTCAAATAATATCTCATAATAAATCAATATATACCATATTTAAGTATATACAACGAGAAAGATGTATCTGAAATGCATATTATAATATTGTACTATATATTTTATATAAAGAAAGTTTATATGTTTTAGTTTTTCATTCATTCATTTTTCCTTCGGCTTGTTCCCTTTATTCATCAGAGGTCGCCACAGCGAAATAAAAAATATTTTACGCAGCAGATGCCCTTCCAGCTGCAACCCAGCACAGGGAAACACCCATACATTGGAGAGGGGTCTGGATGCAGACCTGGTGCAGTGCAATCTGAGCTGCAACCAATGCTTTTTTAATGCGCTGACCTAACCCCACCCTTAACCCTACTTGTCACAGTGACGTCACTCTCTCCATAAAGTGCATTGTGTCTGACATTGCTTCCCTGAGTTATGCAATCTCAGCTTGCATCAAAAAGGCTGCATCCAGATACTATTGATGCATATCACCTTCACACACATACACTACGGCCAATTTAGTTTATTCAATTCACCAATAGCTCATGTCTTTGTACTGTAGGGGAAACGAGAGCACCCGGTAAAAACTTGCCATGAGGCGACAGTGCTAACCACTGAGCCAGTGTTGCCCTGTTTTAGTTTTTAGTCTTGGTAATTAATCTTTTAATTTAAAATTGAGGAGTGTTTACTAATCAAAGAGTCAGATCTATCAATTGAAATCATTGTCGTTTACCCTATTAGTTTTTGTAGCTCCAGCAAACGCATTTATTTGTGCATGTGTTTACATGTAATACGTATTAAGTCCATTTAGCATGTGCATGTGGCTGTCTTTTTCTCTTCCCCAGATGGCTCTGCAATGAATCTCTTCCTCCAGCATCGCGGCGCTGGGCCATCGAGGGTCTGGCTTACCTCACGCTGGACGCCGATGTCAAAGAGGACCTGGTTGAGGACAAGAAAGCTCTTCAGGCCATGTTTGAGCTGGCCAAGGTTTCGCTTTTTCTGCAGTTTTGGAGATAAACGTCCGCTTATTATGCTAATCCTCCTCGGCTCCTTAAACTCATGTTTTTGTTTTGATTGCAGTCCGAGGACAAAACTGTGTTGTTTGCGGTGGGATCGACACTGGTAAACTGCACCAACAGCTACGATGTAGAGAAGCCAGACCCGCAGATGGTGGAGCTAGCTAAATATGCTAAACAACACGTACCAGAGGAGCATCCAAAGGTGATTTATGCGGATAGGATTGTTATGTTGGTCAAAAATGAACTTATTGTTATTATTAATTTATGCTTGTTAAGTTTTAAAATCCATATATTGTCTTTTTTAGGATACAGCAAAATTATTCAGTGGCTGTTAAGCTCCAAAAAGCAGCATAAATGTAACACTTTAAATTAATTAACAAAAGTCGATCGTTATTTTGAACGACTTGTTTCCTTTATTTTTTGTTATTTTTATATATTTCATATAATTTATTTGGTATTAGTAATTGATTTATTATTTGTTATGTCATGGATTATTTAATATTTAGTTTGCTTTGGCAATGCTTTAATACATATGTATATATACAGTTGAAGTCAGAATTATTAGCCCCCTTTTGAATTTTTTTACTTTTTAAAATATTTTCCAAATTATGTTTAACAGAGCAAGGAAATTTTCACAGTATGTCTGATAATATGTTTTCTTCTGGAGAAAGTCTTATTTGTTTTATTTCGCTTAGAATAAAAGCAGTTTTAAACTTTTTAAACACCATTTTAAGGTCTAAATTATTAGCCCCTTTAAGCTATATTTGTTTTCGATAGTCTACAGAACAAACTATCGTTATACAATGACTTGCCTAATTACCCTAACCTGCCTAGTTCACCTTATTAACCTAGTTAAGTCTTTAAATGTCACTTTAGGCTGTATTAAAGTGTCTTGAAAAATATCTAGTCAAATATTATTTACTGTCATCATGGCAAAGATAAAATAAATCAGTAATTAGAAGTGAGTTATTAAAACTATCATGTTTAGAATTCTGCTCTCCATTAAACAGAAATTGGGGGAAAAAATAAACAGGGGGGCTAATAATTCTGACTTCAACTGTATGTTTGTGTGTTGGGGAAAGTTACTTTTAAAGCTAATGCAATACAATATTAAGTTACTCCCTAAAAAAGTGACTAGTTGCAATAATTAGTTACTTTTTGTGGTAAATAATGCATTATGTTCTTTTTGAGTTACTTTAGCGTTACTTTTTCTGACCTGAGGCTTGATCTCAATTATTCCTTCATTCCTTCCTTCATTCATTCATTCATTCATTTTCTTTTCGGCTTTTTCCCTTTATTAATCCGGGGTCGCCACAGCGGAATGAACCGCCAACTTATCCAGCACATGTTTTTACGCAGCGGATGCCCTTCTAGTCACAACGCATCTCTGGGAAACATCCATACACACTCACTCACACTCATACACTACAGACCATTTAGCCTACCCAATTCACCTGTACTGCATGTCTTTGGACTGTGGGGGAAACCGGAGCACCTTGGAGGAAACCCACGCGAACGCAGAGAGAACATGCAAACTCCACACAGAAACGCCAACCAACCCAGCCGAGGCTTGAACCAGCGACCTTCTTGCAGTGAGGCGACAGCACTACCTACTGCGCCATTGGGTCGCCAGGCTTGATCTCTTCCAGAACTATTTTTTTCTTTCTTTTTTTAAAATAGCGAATTCTGCAATTAACAATACATGGTATAACCTTCATTTAAAAAAATAATATTTTGGGATAATGTTATCTAAGAGCTTTCTGAGCCCAGAATCATACATGCTGTATATACAGATTATTGAACGTTTAAAGCAATGCATTTGCTACTTTTATACTATTAGTCTTAAAATCACTGTTCATTGAGACAATCCCCTTTTCCTTTTGTTCCGTGAGTTCAAAACAATGAACACATTCTCTCATTGACTGCGTGATTCATTGTGACAACTTTGCTAAAAGACAAAGTGCGTGTAATTATAATAAATGTACATATTAATGTTTATTAATGTAATAATATCTATAATGTTTTATTAATGAGATTGTTTATTGTCATTGCACATACATCCAACGAAGATTTAACATTTGACATTGGTATACATTTATTTATGAAATATAAATAATGTTTAATATTTTATTAGTAGTTAGATATATTTGGGGCGACGCAGTGGCGCAGTAGGTAGTGCTGTCGCCTCACAGCAAGAAGGTCGCTGGTTCGAACCTCTGCTCAGTTGGCATTTCTGTGTGGAGTTTGCATGTTCTCCCTGCCTTCGCGGTGCTCCGGTTTCCCCCACAGTCCAAAGACATGCAGTACAGGTGAATTGGGTAGGCTAAATTGTTCGTAGTGTATGATTGTGTGTGTGAATGTGTGTGTGGATGTTTCCCAGAGATGGGTTGCAGCTGGAAGGGCATCTGCTGCGTAAAAACTTGCTGGATAAGTTGGCGGTTCATTCCGCTGTGGCCACCCCGTATTAATACAGGGACTAAGCCGACAAGAAAATGAATGAATGAATGAATAAATATATTTAGATATATCAGATTGTTAGCAGTATGTTACTGTTGCTGTTTTCCATTAAACTAAAGTATTGTGACCAGATGTTATAGAGCTCCAGACATTTTTTGTTGCAAAAACGAGACCAAAATACGATATTTGCTTCTTTTTTTCATTTGTTTTGGTTGTACAAGTTTAATACAAACATGAGAGTTACACTGTTGCCCTCAATTATTGATCAATTTTGTGCTTTTGGCGTAGGATGGCCAACCATTTGTGGAGCAGCGGGTGGTGAAGCTGCTGGAGGCTGGTGTGGTGTCAGCGCTGGTCTGTATGGTGAAACAGGAGAGTCCTGCCATGACCGAGGCCTGCAGAGAGTGCATCGCCAGGTCTATAAAGCTCCATCACTTTCAACAATTCTGCCTCTATTCGAAGGCTGCTACTGTAAAACTTGCCCCTTTGCTTTCTAGTTTTTTGGCTCTTTTTCACTGCTGGCACAACTACTGTCCCAAATACAGATAAGCCTTGGAACAGTTTGCTCCATCAGGCGAGATTGTTTGAAAATGGATTTGAGTTTGCAAAATGGTTATTCTCGATCCAAGAGAATGGGCTCTTTATCAGATGAAATGAGCGTCTTTTTTCCTCCTCTTCACAGGGTGATTTTGGCTCTGGTGGAGAGACAGGAGGACAGAGGACTGGTTGTGGCACAAGGAGGAGGAAAAGTAAGTAGATTTATTGTTTTCAAGAATGTAGCGTCTTTTAACCCTTTCGACCACGATCACACCAGTGTGATTAGAACCTTAGAAAGCACATGATCAACTGCTCAAACTCAAATCTGATGAGATTGACAAGCACACTGCTCATCATAAATCACAATTTATCAGTGTTTTCAAATAAATAAAGCTTATTTTAGGTTCATTCAAATACTACTAGCAAAACATTACAGTGAAAGTTTGTAAAATACATGCGGATGGCAGTAATAATTATTTTTAAATATAGGAGAATTACTAACCTACGTCACACATGACATTACACGGGTTTAACTGTGCATACCTGTTGCAAGATCGGTTGTAATAGCAAACATGTCATGTTGTGCGGTAGAATGCCAAAATCGAAATAAAATTTTACCGGACACCACACTGCTTGTAATGCCAACCGCATCTTTGGCTAACAGCCGTCATAAGAGTTGAATGGAGTGAGGACCTAATTAAAAATGCTGGACTCTGCGGCCCTCATTTCATTATCAGTTCACGTTATGCTGACTCATACACATTACTTGTTTTTGATTGCAGCGATGATTTCAGCAAAAACAGTCAAATTATGAATAATTAAATCCAGACACTGAATGCTTAGAATGAAATGTATTCAATTCAATTCAATTCAGCTTTATTTGTATAGCGCTTTTACAATGTAGATTGTGTCAAAGCAGCTTCACATAAATGGTCATAGTAACTGGAACAGTGTGGTTCAGTAACTGGAACAGTGTGGTTCAGGTTTTAGTGTTAAAGTTCAGTTCTGTTCAGTTTAGCTCAGTTCAGTGTGATTTAATCATTACTGAGAGTTCAAACACTGAAGAGCAAATTCATCGATGCGTAGCTCTACCAATCCTGAACCATGTGAGGCAGTGGCGACAGCGGAGAGGGAAAAAAAAACTTCACCTGATGGGAGTGAAGAAAAAAAACCTTGAGAGAACCAGACTCAGTTGGGCGCGACCATTTTAATTTCTCCGCTGGCCAAAAGTCTTGTGCAGAACTTCATTCGCCATATGTAAAAATGTAAAAATGTATGTTCACATACCCTGCCGTACATGTGCAGTTCGCTGTCGGAATGCAGTTGTTTTGCTTGTTGATGATTACCCAGGCCTTGTATAGCTTCTAGTTTTCTTCTTTTTTTGTCTTTGGCTAAGCAGAACCTCGGTTTTTAGAACTACACAGTTTTGAATCTGGTAATCATGGAGCATTATTTCTTGCACATGACCACACAGAACAAAATTTTAGGCATCTAAAGACTTGTAGACCTTTAACTTCTCTCTTATAAAGCCACTTTGAGTTTCAATGAGATAGTTGTATATTTGGGGCTGGATGCTTGGCCATTTCATCTTAAAAGGGGTGCTATCGCAAATGGACCTGTCAGACGAACGCCGCTCACTATAACGCTAATTTTGCCGAATAACTGTGCTAATCACTGGGTGACAAGCTGTTATAATATGCTGAAAGCATTATGTAAATAATATATATATAATATGTAATTAATATAAGTTATCTCAAAAGCAACAACAAACTCTGTACCGCATCGGATGTCATTCCTCCGCTTTAAATGGTAGCGCTCCTGTTTTTTTTCTGTAACTTCGCTGAGCACCCATCCTGAATGTTATAAACCGGTAATTCGTCTATAACTGGGCACTTACGGAATCGAATCCCCACCTAAAATATCACGGTCGCGGATAGAAATATAAACCGCGTAAATCAAAATATTGTCATTGTGTGTAAAATTGTAACGCGCAAAAGAATAAGAAACAACGAGGTTACATACTGAAAGATGAGCGTGAATCAAAACTAAAAACGTGTTCAGACAAAATCAGTTTTTCGCTCATATTTGGAGGTTTTGTGTGCTTACAGTCCTCTTCCCTTTGCTCTTGTTCCTACATTCTGCACTTGTGTTTCCAAAAGATGCAGTTTGAGTTTCATTTAAAATATGGGTTGGCTTCAGCATCATCATTGGTCTGTTAGTCTAGATTGACAGTTGCTCCTCCAGCCAATCAGATGAAGGGGGAGTCGACGTCACTCCAATGCAACTTGCGGCTGCTCAGTGGAGTAGTGTGGCAGGCAGGGATGCATTTGTTTCCAGGAGTTTCAGATAATATAGACACCTGTCAGTAATTGCAGGGGATTCATATCAGTATAAACATTTATACTGTAGCATCACACACTTGTCTGTGATCATAGAGGTTTCAGTCATCATATGGCCTGTTGACAGTACGGTATGGTACGGGTCACCTTTATCAGGCTTGCGCTTCCACTGCCGAAAGGGTACCAATGATAAGATAACAAAACAGGTGCTTTATACACATAAATACTTGTGTATAAATGTTTATTACTAACCTTTATAAGAACATAATTTGATTATTACAGATCAATGAAAGTGCGAAATAGCCTACTGTAACGTCTGCAATTACAAAGTACGATTATAAATGCAACATATATAAACACATACAGCCCCTTACAGTCTCTGATATGTTACTAATTACAGAAAAACTACACACAGCAGACATTTTGTCCTTATTTGGGTTCAAATACAACACGTAACATATAGCCCACAGTCAGTGCAAACCTCTCATCTGTATCTTTATTCTTCACCAGCACATGTAAGCTCTGTTAGTGAGTAATTCTGTCATCCCGAGTTCATAATTGTCCAAAAGGAGTTGATAATAGTTAATCGTGACAGTTTGTTCATGTTTTAGGTTGCTAAAAGAATCATTCGCTGCTTTGTTTTTTGCAGCTTCTCCTTTGTTTTTTCGTGCTTCACTTTCACGTTTATCCGTTTCTGAAAGGATTGGATGTCAGAAGCACTTCAATAATCAAGCGCACGTTATTATCATCAGCTCAAGAAGTTGATTATTTCAAATGTATATGTTCACACGAGCAATTGCAAGCTCTCTGGAGAAAGTGAAACCGCTCGCACTTTTACACAGCCTCGTAAAACAAAAACAGGACACGGCTTTGTTGGGTCGACCATGGCTCGTTATTATATGTATATTTTATTATTGTATGTAAAAATGGCGGTTCCTTTGTTTTCATTCCCCTGCTTGTGTACGCGCTAGTGACGCTTCTCTGTAAACCAATAGCATTCAGCTGCACATCTCGCTCTGCCTTTTGGTACCCTTTTGTTCAGCTAGGGGCACATTGCACAGGGTACCCAAAAAGTGGTACACTTGACCTTAAAAACATACCTAACCGAACCATACAACTCCCTGGAAATGGGCCAATAATGGTCAACCAAAAAAACTCACACAGGGGGTCTGCTGAAGTATTTAAAACCTACACGAGAAAGTGGTAAAGGCAGAGTATGTAATTTTTACCACTAGAGGACACATATTCAAAACAAACAAAGGCATTTTTTGATGATGCCACGGCTGAGTGTTGAATCATGGGAGTTGTGGTCTTCATTACATCTGTCGGGACCCAGGCTGAAATCATGTTTATGATGAGCTTCGGTATTCAACAATTATTATCATGCTAGTATGAATCGGTGTAAGACTGAAAGCTGTTGAAACTGAATGAAAGCGCTGAAGCTATTACTAAAAAGAGACAAGCGTGATGCAGCACAAAAGACTTCTGTTATAATGCTGCTGTGTGCAGGCTAATTAAGCACAACATATTAAAGCATCTTTGGTGTTTCTGTGTATTCTATAAAACCAAACCAGAAATCAGGCGTGTGTGACGTTGTTAGCAAGGAGACTCAGGTCTGTTTCATTTGTTAAAATTGCTTACTTCTTTGAATTTGAACATTCTTTACAACATTTGTAACAATGCAATTATATACATCAATATATTTTAATGAAATAAGCCATATTGTGCCTTTAAAGCAGTAGATCACTTTTTTAATAAAAACATGGTCATCATTTGCACAATTTACAATTTTTTTTAGTTTAGTTATCTGTTGAAAAAAAAAAGATATTTTGAAGAATGTTGGTATCTGAATAGTTGAGAGTCACCATTGGCTCACTAGTAGGTTAAAATACTGTGGAAGCCATTGATTGTGATACAGGGTGATTTATTATTATTATTATTATTATTATTTTTAATAAATATATGTCATTCAAAAGTCTCTTATGCTCACCGATGCTCCATTTGTTTTGTGATAAATTCTGTGAATCTGGCTGTCTTGTAAACTTCAGAACAGCAGAATGTGAGATATGTCTTGTTTTATTGATACAGGCTTTGCTGCCGCTGGTTTCTGAGAGCACAGATCGTGGGAAGATTAAAGCAGCTCAAGCTCTGGCCAAAATCACCATCACATCCAACCCAGAGATTGCATTTCCAGGCGAGAGGGTACGTCAGCAGATTATTTAAAGGGAAAGTTCACCCAAAAATGAAACTCTGTCATCATTTACTCAACCTTTGCATGTTACAAATCAGTTTGAGTTTGTTTTCACTGTTTAACAAAAAAGAAGATATGTTGGAAGCTAGTAGCCATCCATTGTAGGAAAAACAAATACTATAGAAGTTAATGGTTACCAGTTTCCAACATTCTTCATAATATCTGTTATTGTGTTCAACAGAACACCCAAAACTCAAAGCTGAGTAAATAATGATAGAATTGTGATCATTTTAGGATGAACTGTCATTTTAAACTTTCTCACTTCAGCCAGAAATGTAACGTTTAGAGTGATTTCTCTAAAGTGGTGTGTTTGTGCAGGTGTATGAGGTGGTGAGACCCCTGGTCAGTCTTCTGGCTCTCGACTGCTCAATGCTGCAGAACTTTGAGGCTCTGATGGCCCTCACCAACCTGGCCGGCATCAGCGAGAGACTCAGGTTTGCCATCGCCAACTGAAATGAATTTAAAGCCAAAAAAGAAAACTTTACTCGCCCCCTCAGGCCTTCAAATGTAGAGCTTATTTCTTCAATGACACTTATTTGGTTAAATGTAGCTTTTAGTCCATATTGAAATGATAGTATTGAGATTAGGGTTGCACGATTTTGGAAAGAATGTAAATCACGATTTTTTTTGCTTAAAGTCAAGATCATGATTTTCTCACGATTCTATAAATGTAAAATAAAGGTTAATATAATTGGCCAATTATTATTGTTAACCAGAGAAATTCTGTGACATCATTAACTTTCGCTTTAAGATTTAAAAGGCTAGCATTGCACCAGACCCCCTTAAGTGGTTTCGTTTGAAAGTGTAGAATCTATATTTTATGCAAATATGCAACACTTTGCTTTTTATTCTACTGTGCAATAGTTATTTACACTTAAATACACAGTATTTCGGAGACCCGAGCTGGGTATTTTACATTGGTTCATTTTCATATTTTTTATATGACACATGTACAAGTTATAGCACAAATGAAAGCTCTTGCCGGTGCTCATACGGTTCTAGCATTCTTTTTACTGAATTATATTCACATATCAAACAGTTGTTAAATGAATCGTAGTGTTTCCATGGTGCAGAAGTGAAAACAATACATTTATGATCACTAAGCAGACCCAGATAGCACAGACAGCTGTCATCTCTTACCTTATGCTGTGTGCTTCAGGGCCATTTCTCCTCTGTTTTTGAGGTGATGTGCATAAGTAATCCTTTTATATGTCTGACGTGGTCCAAACACAGTGAATTATGTTTGATCAAACAAAAGAATAGTGAAATATGAAAACAATGATCAATCCCTGTGGCTTGTACCTATAGCACAGGAACCACCAAAATTAATTACAGCAAGCTAGACCACACAGAACCTAAAAGGTTTTTAGGTGTTTATTATAACACAGACAACATATTCAGATATTTTAAACACTTTCAATAGTGTTTTATGAAAATTCAAAGTTTTTTTTTTTATTTACACCTCTGCACTGTGTTCACTAAAGTAGCCATCATGTGTGCATGCATGCATTCTCTGTAGTAAACAAACACCTCACATGTGATTTTGCGGCCACAAATACATTATTACATGAAAACAGAAATGACATTTTTGGGTGAATTGTACCTTATAAATACAGTATGTGAAACTTTTACCGCCATTTGAAGGTGTCAGTGTTGCTGTGAAGACTTGTGCGGCTGCCTTGCTTCTATCCTGACCTTGAAAATATAATTGGCTGAATCGTAGAAAAGATCGTGCGTAGGGTCGAATCGAGATCGTGAACTTTTTTTGATAAATCCTGCAGCCCTAATTGAGATACTACAGATTTGTCAGCTATACGTTCTTGCAGTTTCTGAAACAAACAGACCAACCATTACTAAATTCCCTGCTATGATTGGTTAATTTAATATTTCCTTTAACAAGCAGTTGCACTGCACAAAGGTCTTGTTTCTAGTCCAAATATCAAAAATGTCCTTAATCAAGAAGCATTTTCTAGACAAGTGAAACATATTGTCTTGTTTTAAGAAAGAATATGTCAAAATAAAGTGAGTTTTACCTGAAGATAAATAATCTGCCATTGGAGTAAGCTAAGTAATCTTATGTTAAAAGAAAAACAAGTTTATTTTGCTTGCCCTATTCATTCTTTATTTATTATTTTGCCTGTTTTGAAGAAAACTTACTTTATTATGGCATATTATTTCTGGAAACAAGACAATCATTTTTGCCGGGCTAGAAAAAGCTTCTTGATTGAAGATTTCTTTTAGATATTTAGATTAAAAACCAAGTAAGAAAAGCGTTTTTTGTAGTGTTAAGAGTGATGATAAACTGACTATTGAGTGCATGACTATTGAGTATGAGTACACTGTGTTCTCAATGGGATATTACCCTCTAAAGGAGTGAAAACAATCATGGCAGTCATATTGAAGTATCAATCCAAACCGAAGTGCCTAAAACTGGCCACTTCACAGGGTTATTTGGATTTAGGGATTTTGAAGGGTACAACTGATGGATACTTTGTATGCCTATAATCCTCTGCGCAGGGAAGTTGTTTGGTTATCTGCACAGGGATGAGCCCTACCTAATAAAACACAATGAATATGTGTGGGTAAACTAGTGTAAACCAGAAGAATACACCCATTAATATCATATTTCGATGTTCCCACAGGCAGAAGATCATCAAGGAGAAAGCTGTGCCTAAAATCGAGGGCTACATGTTTGAAGAGCACGACATGGTCCGCGCTGCTTCCACAGAGTGTATGTGCAATCTGGCCTTAAGCACTGAGGTATGTCTAATATCTGTAGATGGGGCAGATTCGAAGCTAATAGGCTATAAACTTCTGGTTAAAGAGCCCCTATTATGGGTTTTTAAATATTACCTTCCATGTAGTATGTAACAGCTATAAGTGAAGTGAAATATCCAGCTAAGGCTCAACTATGAAAGTGCACAGTGTTTAAAACTATTGATTCATTTATAAAAGAGTCGACTCCTAGTGTTTCAAATGAATCGTCTTGATAACGAGTCTTTAGCCGTTTCGGCGTGATGTTGATACGAAACTTGAGCCCTGCCCAATTGCTGCGTTCGCAAACCCGGGAAAATTTAAACCTCTGGCCCCGCCCACAAACAGTAGCAAACAAAAAGAGGAAGACAAACACCTTAGCTGATCCCGGTTGAATCAAGTCATGAAGACACTGTGCTCATATGGATATTATTGGAAGTGTGAGGGGAAAGTTAGTGTTACTTTTTCTACCCAAAGATGAAACTGTGACGAGTCAGTGGTTGAGGTTTATTTTTGCAAAAATACCTTAGCATTATAGCTCTCGTTTTTCTGGTTGAAATTATGGGAGTTGTCCAGGATAAATAACAAAACGGGAGGGTGGCGGGAGATGGGTCTGAAATACGGGAGAATCCCGGGAAAAACAGGAGTGTTGGCAGGTATGCTCACACATACACTATGCACTCTGACTACTTCAATATTGTTGATATTGCCGTGGTGGGCATTGTACTCTGTCTAATGCTGAACACTGTCGAATAATCACAACAGGCTGTCATCAGTCTAATCAGTGCAGATTAGCTTCACGCTAAGGAGGGGTTTTGAAATAAATGAATCACTGAACGATTCAAATGGGAGTTTCTGGGATAATTAGGTCAAAATAAATGCAGATTATAAGACAATGAAAGTGTTTTTTGATCTTGCATGCATATCAGACTGTTGTTGGAGACCCTTAAAACCAAAATATGACCCTATTTCATGTATAAAAGTGGCTCTTTAAAAGTTTATGTGATTATTTTCAATTTCGTAAGGATACTTTTACAGCATCGATGTTGTAATCTATATTAAAATATAATCAGTTCAATAGACTTGAGCATTCATTTAGCTGTAAAAGTGTAAAGCTAGATAAAAGATTGTTGAAACACTAGCGCCATCAGGATTAGCAGACTAGTGCAGAAACTCTATTGAAAATACTGGGGTAAAATAAACTTGCTTATTTTTAAGACATGATGCAGAACATTTGAATTTAATTCAGTGCTTCTTGTCTGGTCTGAGACCCACTTTATATCGCATATAAATCCGAAAGTGAGAATCAATGATTTTTAAAGAAATCTGAAACACTAGTTTTATAATGGCATGACAGTTCATCAGAAGTGCTTGTCTGGAAATTAAACGTGGAGCACATATCACCCCACTCCTTCAGGAAAAGTTTGAATTTTATGGTTTTCTTTCACTCAGGTGCAGAAGCTTTATCTGGCCGCAGAGAGTGACCGTCTGAAGCTGCTGGTTCTCTACAGTGGTGAGGATGATGAGCGACTGAGGAAGGCTGCGTCCGGCACACTGGCTGTGCTGACCGGGGAGATGCCTGAGCTCTGCACACGTATCCCTGACACGGTGAGTACTAGACCACAACTGGCTGATAATCACTTCTAAATACTCAAGAAGTGATGCTGATGTAGATTCAACCTCATGCTAATGCTGCCAGATGAGGCCTGCTTGCCACAGTGGAATCTTATGCTCTGTCCAATGTGGATGAAATAATAATTCTATTTAAAAAAAATTGTATTTAGAGCTTTACAATATATCATTTATCAATATATAGTCACATCACAGGATGTGGAATATTGAGTTGGGTTTGCAGTGGACCAACAATTGATAATACATGAGATTTAAGTAGTCATTAAAAAGTATACGCATACCTGATTGAAACTTTGCAAGTGTTATAAACGCATTTGAAGAGAGTATTCAGGGACAATAACATAAAAGATTTGTAACTTAACTGAAGAATACATTTACTGAAGACTATAGAGCAGGGGTGGCAAACCCTGTTCCTGGAGATCTACCTTCCTGCAGATTTCAGTTGCAACCCATATCAAGCACACCTGCCTGTAATTATCATGTGGTGTTCAGGTCCTAATTAATTGGTTCAGGTGTGTTTGATATGGGTAGCAACTGAAATCTGCAGGAAGGTGGCTTTCTAAGAACAGGGTTGGCCACCCCTGCTATAGAGTGTTATGTTACACTTCATTTGAGTTACTTTCTGTACCTGAATACTGTTTGATTCTCTGGAACAACTATAGAGCACTGTTTATACCTTTTTACTTTATTTTACTTTTTCATTTGCTCTGTTGTAATTATTCTTGCTTAAAAATATGTTTAATTTTTTTGTATACATGATTCACACCTTTACAAAAACAACCCAGTCAATCTAAATGAATGATTTCTTTCCCCTGCAAATAGAGCTATTCAAGCCATCTGGTAAATATGTATTCATATCGCAGTGTACATATATATATATATATATATATATATATATATATAGCAGAAAAACAACATTTCACAATGTCAGATTTTTTAAAGATCGCAATCGTACAGCCCTGGCTGTAATTTGTATAAAAATGAACATACAAGGGCAATTTCACAAAATGAGTACAATAATAAAATAAAAGAGAAAATAAATAATTAAAATAAGACATGACAAGTTCATTTTCAAATTTAGGTGCAAATAGTTTTAAGATGCCTTTACATTTGCCTGACGGCTTGATTTATACAAGAACGTAGTCCTAGTTGACGCACAGCGGTTGGAAATTTAAACCACAATCTGCATTTAACAGTGAGTTCGAATTAGCTTATTTAATCAGAGTAAACAGGAAATGCCATTACTTTGATCATTTCAATATGACACATTTAATAATGAAATCATATAGTATAATATTTAAGTACATTTTTTTAAGCTATCTCGCGGCCCAACTGCAGGATCGCTGAGGCCCACCAGTTAAGAATCCGTGATTTAAGTGACTTTGAATGTGCCATGTTTTTTTGTGCAAGACGTGCTGGTCTGAGCATTTTAGAAACTGCTGATCTATTGGGATTTTCCCGCACAACCATCTTTAGGGTGTACAGAGAATGGTCCAAAAAAGAAAAAATATCCAGTGCACCGCAGTTCTGTGGGCGCAAATGCCTTTTTGATGCCAGAGGTCAGAGGAGAATGGCCAGACTGGTTCGAGCTAATGGAATAGTAACTCAATTAACCACTCGCTACAGCTGAGGTATGCAGAAGAGCATCTCTAAATGCACAACACGTCCAACCTTGAGGTGGATGGGCTACAGTAGCAGAAGACCACACCGGGTGCCACTCCTGTCAGCTAAGAACAGGAAATTGAGGCTACAATTCGCACAGGCTCACCAAAATTAGACAATAGAAGATTGGAGAAATGTTGCCTGGTCTGGTGAGTCTCGATTTCTGCTGCCACATTCGGATGGTAGGGTCAGAATTGGGCATCAACAATATGAAAGCATGGATCCATCCTATCTTGCATCAACAGTTTAGGCTGGTGTTGGTGTAATGGTGTGGGGGATATTTTCTTGGCACACTTTCGGCCCATTAGTACCAACTTAGCATTGTGTCAACGCCACAGCCTACCTGAGTAGTGTTGCTGACCATGTCCATCCCTTTATGACCACAGTGTACCCATCTTCTGATGGCTACTTCCAGCAGGATAACGCATCATGTTGTAAAGTGCGAATCATCTCAGACTGGGTTCTTGAACTTGACAATGAGTTCACTGTACTCAAATGGCCTCCACAGTCACCAGAACTCAATCCGATAGAGCACCTTTGGTATGTGGTAAACAGTAGATTTGCAGATGTGCAGCCAACAAATCTGCAGCAACTGCGTGATGCTATCATGTCAATAGTGACTAAATTCTCTAAGGAATATTTCCAGTAGCTTGTTAAATCTATGCCACAAAGGATTAAGGCAGTTCTGAAGGCACAAGTGGATCAAAACTGGTACTAATAGGGTGTACCTAATAAAGTGGCCGGTGAGTGTAGGGGATGTTCATGTTTAATTAAGTGCATTTATGAAAATCCAAACACAAGTGATCATAAGAGACGCATTTGATGCTTATTATTAGCAAGCGTAACTGACAACGAGTTTTTCTCCTCTTATTCAACAGACGAGCCACTGGCTGGAGATCTTGCAGGCTCTTTTGCTCAGTGAAAGTCAGGACCTGCGGCACCGTGGAGTGGTCATCGTGATGAACATCATGCAGGCGGATAAAAGCTTAGCAGAGAAGCTGATGGAGAGCGAGGCGCTGGAGATCCTGTCTGTGCTGACTAAAACAGACGATCCAAAGCAGGCCTCTGTCCGTAAAGCCGCACAGCGCTGTTTAGATCTGGCTCTCGAGTACGGACTCATCCGGAGCAACGAGAGCGGAGTTAATGGTAATTCCATTTAAGGCTGCAGTGTTTGATGGAGGCCGCAATGGTCGCACACATTTCAGACTGTCTAAAGAGACCAAATATTGAGTTTAATCACTTCCATTCCATTACATGCACTCAATTTATTTTACAAGCACATTCCAAGATAGTCTGATGTCCAAACTCGGTCCTGGAAGGCCAGTGTGCTGCATAGTTTAGCTCCAACTTGCTTCAACACACCTGCCTGGAAGTTTCTAGTATACCTAGAAAGAGCTTGATTAGCTGGTTTAGGTGTGTTCAGTTGGGGTTGGAACTAAAATATGTAGGACACCGGCCCTCCAGGACCGAGTTTGGACACCCCTAGACTATGATTATTCCACTGTAATGTGTAAGTATTGATCTTATGTTATTTATGCATTGGCACACTTGTTTGATATCACGTCACCCTTTATACTCAAGTCTTAATTGCTGAATGTAAAAAAAAAGATGTATTCTGGTTTTATATAAACACTACTTTTGTTTCAGGTGTGGATTTTGTTTCTTATCTGTGCGGTCTATTAACATGCAGTGGTTTTATTGGGTTTTATTATTGTTTGTGGTGACGTTTTTATGATATGGGACTCATAAGTAGGACCAGACAGAATCTGCTAACATGATTTGCTATTTCTGCTGAGAATTTTGTAAACAATCTGCAGATTTATGCGCAAAGATTTTGGGAGTATCATCATGTGAAAAAAAAGAATAGATTTTTAACTTTTTTTTAATGTTTGCAATGCAAATCCAATTAGATCCTCTTATTTGGTAAAGAAAGCAAGTCTCTCATATAATAGATCTACTAAAAGACAGAAAATATTACCGTACAAACTGTATTGTAAATAAATCATATGAACATTTTAATATTACTATTATATAACAATAATATTTGTGAAATTATTTCAGAATAAAAAAATATAAACTAAAACTGAATAAATATAAATTTACACAATTAAATACATAGATTCAATGATGGGTTAAAAATGTGAGGAAATGTGCATATTTCTGTGCGAACCTACTCATAAGTTCATTATTCATAATAAGTGAAACCATTCATTTTCCTTCGGCTTAGTCCCTTTATTCAACAGGGGTCGCTACAGCGGAATGAACCGCCAACTTATCCAGCGTATGTTTTACACAGCTGATGCCCTGGGAAACATCCATACACACTCATTCACACACGGACACTGTTTATTTAATTCAGCTGTACCGCATATGTTTGAACTGTGAGGGAAACTGGAGCACCCGTAGGAAACCCACACGAACACAGGGAGAACATGCAAACTCCACACAGAAATGCCAACTGACCCAGCCTGGGCTTGAACCAGCGATCTTCTTGCTGTGAGGCGATTGTGCTTTCCACTGCGCCACCATATTGCCTAGATCAAGGATGTCGATTTCTGGAGGGCCGCAGCCCTGCACAGTTCCAACCCTGCTCTAACACACTTAACTGTAGGTTTCAAACAAGCCTGAAAGACTCGATTAGTTTGATCAGGTGTGTTTAATTAGAGTTGGAATTAAACTGTGCAGGGCTGCGATCCTCCAGGAATTGAGTCTGACATCCCTGGCCTAGGTGAAACCCTTTAGGATTTTAATTTTGATACCAATAAAATTTACAAATGTAATTTTTATGTACATAAAATTATTTAACATAATTATTTTATCTTTAAATAGTTTATATAATAATAATAATAATAATAGTATTTAAAATATTTTTTTTGAAATATTAAGTGAAACTTATTCTAAACTGTAGTTATTAATACATATAAATTAATAAGTGATTTTACTTAGTATTATTTATTAAATAATAAAAAAAAGTTTTAATTGACAAATGGGCAAAACAAAGTGATAATAAAATGAAGTCATTTAATTTAGTGCCTTTTAAGACATTTACTTACTTTTAATTCTAGAAAACCTAGATTTGTCTTCAACCTATATATTAAAGGGTGAGTCCACCCAATAATTGAAAATTACCTCATCATTTATTCTCCCATGTGGTTTTAATTCTTTATGAGATTTTTTCTTCTGCGGAACACAGAAGAAGATATTTTGAAGAATGCTGGTTGCTGACACCCTTTGATTTCTGCTATAGTAGGATAAATACTATGAAAGTCAAACTACTATCAAAGGCAGTTTTATATATATATATATATATATATATATATATATATATATATATATATATATATATATATATATATATATTGTGTTCAAACTCCAAAATAGGTTTTGAACAAATTATGTGTGACTAAATAATAACAGAAATTTCATTTTTGGTATCGCTAACTGAATAAAAAACTACAAATCGCGTATTGAATGTTTTCGCTTCCCATAGCTTCCACTCTGTCATATGACTCTCATTGGCCAATCAGACACGTGCCGATTCATCCACGTGTTGCAGTTTGTGATTCCTGTACACGCTGGCGTCATTCAAAGTGAAAACAGTATATAGTGTAAAACACTATGGGTGACTGTAGCATTTTCACCTACACCGACAATGACTTTATAGGCAAGGTGTGTTGTTCCGGTCAGCAAAACCGCGGCCGCTCCAGATTTGACATCGCGCTTCGGTCGGGATGGACGGAAAAGAGAAACACCGGGTTGTTCCGATACCGGCTGGACGAGCTGGAGACGCGGATCCTCCCGGGATCACGTGGATACATCGCACAATTAAACATCATGAGAGGCACAGAAAGACGAAAACCCCAGGAGATCCTGAGCGTCCGCCAGAACTTTGACCCAAAACAGTTTAACTTCAATAAGATCAACCCGAAAGAGCTGCTGTTCGAGTTAAAGAGGGAGAGTGAACGGAAGTGCAGCGTCATCATAAACGTCAGCCCGTTAGAGTTCGGCCACTGTTTGCTGGTGCCTGAACCGGAGAAGTGTTTCCCGCAGGTTTTAACGCATTTAGCAGTCCAAACTGGGATAGAAACAGTTCTTCTGAGCGCTGATCCGGGGTTTAGGGTTGGTTTTAACAGCCTGGGTGGCTTTGCCTCAGTTAACCATCTTCATCTGCACGGCTACTATCTAAACCACAGACTGAAGATTGAAAGCTCTCCAGCAAAGCTGGTCCTGCCTAACCTAAACCTGTATGAGCTTGTGGACTTTCCATCAGGATTTCTGTTCTACACTCAAGGTCCAAACCTGGATTTGGTGGTCAAAGCAATCTGCAGTTTGACTGATGTCTTGGTGGACCACAACATCGCACACAACCTGTTCTTCACCAGAGGTTGTCCTCCTCAGATGGAGCCCGACACCTCTTCATCCAGAAATGGTGTGAGGGTCATCGTCTGGCCCCGCTTGTCCTGTTTCGGGGCCAAAGAAGAGTCTGCGTTTAACGTGGCCCTGTGTGAGCTCGCCGGACACCTGCCCTTCAAGAACAGAGAAGACTATGAGTCGGCCACTGAGGAGACCGTGCAGGACATCATCCAGAAATATCTGCTGCCCCAAGAAGAGACTGCCCAACTGAAAGAGCATTTAATGAAATGTTTATGAGCACAGGCTGAAGTGTCCTGTCAGAGATTTGGGGGAGTTAAAAACTCACTCTTTCTCACATGAGTTTGCAATTGAAGTGCTGCTAAGACTTACTAGTGTTATAGAATTAGTCTATTTATAAACATGTATTGTGTATGAAAAATTCCATTGTGTGCATTAGATGTACTACTACAGGGAAAAAATTGACCACTTTCAGGGCATTTGGGTGGTTCGGAAGACCTAAATATGACCTAAATACCCAGTAGGAGCTCGCATGTTCCATTTTTTAGTTAAACTCTTTTTATATTGGCAATTCTCAATCAGAGTTAATACAAGTGATGGAAAACTAATACATTAATTTCACAATATTGAAGAAAAAATTGGGGGGTAAATAAACATATTCTTATTAAACAGTAAGGAAAAAACTTGCTCAAAAACTTCACATGTAAAAACTTGCATCCATCCATGCTGGAGAAATTCCCAGGTCTGGGGTGTCATTGCCTCGTCAGGAATCACTGATCTCGGCAACTTGTTGCGTTTCCACCATGTTCGTCTGCTAATAACACAACACTTAGTCTTGCAATAAAACTTAACAACTATCAATATTCAGTATGAACAGTAGTTTCATATCTGTTAATATCGGAACTTGTTCATGATAAATATGTTTTGGAGATCAACAAATCTCAAAAAATTTAAAATCACAAGTTCTATATTATTTACAATTAATTTGAAAAAGCAAACTTTCTTATATTGTTCACTTATCACACAAAAAAGGTCAATATTTCAGAGTTCTTGTCTGTTTGCTTGACTTCTGGCGGTGCAATTTACAGCTTAGGAAAAAGAAAAATTCAGTTTCTTCAAAACAGAATATTTTTTCAAGGATCAATGAAAAATTAATTTTTAAAATTGATGACATTGTTTAATTAGTTTACCTTGTAACCCTGCTTGTTGCGATCTCAGTGACTGTCCGACGTCAATGAATAGCCTAAACCAGCCAAAATAACCCAACTCAGATGTTCAAATGTGAGAGAACCCCTTAACTGCCCTACAACTTTCAGTTGGGTTTTCACCCTGCACAATTAACCCAAAAAATGTATTTACAGATATAACCCTGCACTTTTTAAGAGTGTAAATCAGTATATATGTGGGTCAAAAGGGGTTTTTAAAGTTTTCATCAAAATAAAACATCTTTGTTTGTAGGCTTCTTCTATTGATAAAACAATTTTACCTTAATTTACATAAGACAGACTTAAATGTCATTCATTTCTCCATTTTTGACGCACGTTGATGGCATACAATAGCTCCCTCTGGTGGTATGTAAAGGCAAAACGCGGCTAAAATTGCCTATTAGAAAATGATTCCTTTTTTTGTGGTGTAACAAAACGCACTTATAAACATTGGTTCAGTAAGCTACAGTAAAGGGATTGTTCACTCGATAATGTAAGTTCTTTCATTATTTAGGTCCACCTACCATCCAATCACAAAGTAGAATGTGATGTTTCCGGGTAAATTATTTGATCCTGCTAAAATCATGTGCAGGGTGGGCCATATATATGGATACACCTTAATAAACGTCTTGGGAATTTCACAAGAAAACCAATGGTGTGCTTGGTTTCAACGTAACTTTATTCGTTCATGAGTTATTTACAAGCCCCCTTACATATACTAATGTGCCATAAACAGGACGTTAATATCACCAACCATTCCCATTTTATTCAGGTGTATCCATATAAATGGCCCACCCTGTATAGAAGGAAAGGTGGAAGTAACCCCTTAATTTAAAGCCCTTTTTATTTTAAAACTGCAAGAAAAAATTGCATGTGATCAAAGATAGGGATAGTCGATGTTAGGGAATATAGCCAAATAAGGTATGCTAAAAATGACTGATGCTGTCAAAAACTGTCAAACTTCTTTGCAACGGAAGCCATTTAATTTGGTGCACACACACATCTTTATGGGGACTTCACATAGACATTATGATTTTTTTATATAGTGTAAAAACTGTAGGCTATTCTGTCCCTTTACCCCAACCCTCCTCATAGATGCCCACAAAATTTCTCTGGCCTAGATCTAGCCCACACAATCAGCTTTAGCATGGCCCACATGCTGCAGTGAATCAATGTACTGGACCAAGTCAGACTTCCAGACAAAGGCCAAACATGGACCATATCTGGGCCAAGTCTCCGCCAAGTTAACCCATAACTGGGCCAGACTGCAATTAAATCGATAAATCCACAAAGCTTTGTGCTTTAGCCGTGCTGTAGGCTTGCTTTTTTCCCGAAAGCAACCTGATTGGTAGATTTGTATTTTTTTATTTTTTTTTGTTACTCGATAATTATTTTAATGTATTTTAAATGTGGGTCAAGATAGGCCAAACTTATGTAGCCCACATAACATTTTTTAACATCTGGGCCAAATCTTGTGTGCTGCCTTAAAGACACTGTCATCTCTGCCAAACCTTTGTCATGTTTGGCCCTAATGCTTTATGCCAGTGCTCTCTCAATGCCTGCTGTGCCAGCTTTATTCCAAATCTGGGCCAGAATTCTTTGCTACCTGGGTAGCATTTAGCATTTATTAGAATGTATTAGAATACAGAATTCTGTTTGATTTTTAAGCTGACCTACACATCACGCATACCAGAAGCTTTTCTTTGCTCAGCATTCTTTTGGCAAAGTCTGCAGGATACACGACCGGCCGGAAGTGCGATTTGCACATTAATGTAGCAATATTTTTACAGTACTGTGACGGTTGGGTTTAGGGTTGGGGTAGTCATTGATAAAATACATGGAACGTTTAATAAATAGTATAAATCATTTTCGTTAACGGCGAGGCAGTGGCGCAGTAGGTAGTGCTGTCGCCTCACAGCAAGAAGGTCTCTGGTTCCATCTCGGTTCAGTTGGTGTTTCTGTGTGGAGTTAGTATGTTCTCCCTGAGTCCCTGCCTTCGCGTGGGTTTCCTCCGGGTGCTCCGGTTTCCCCCACAGTCCAAAGACATGTGGCACAGGTGAACTGGGTAGGCTAAATTGTCCATTGTGTATGAGTGTGTGTGTGAATGTGTGTGAGGATGTTTCCCAGAAATGGGTTGCGGCTGGAAGGGCATCCGCTGCGTAAAAACTTGCTGGATAAGTTGGCGGTTCATTCCGCTGTGGCGACCACGGATTAATAAAGGGACTAAGCCGACAAGAAAATGAATGAATGATGAATTTTCGTTAACTTCCATAACCACATTTGGCAACAACCCATTCTTTCATAGCAAACTAATGGTAAGAAGGGGCGTGGTTAAAAATATCGTGTTTAGAACTTCTTGTGGGCCAATATAACCGTTTTTGTGAGGAATTTGTTTGCGGATACAAGTTATATTTTCTATTTGTGATGGCTAATTATGGACAGTATGTCAAACTGTATTTGTTCTTCTATAGAAGTCAATGGTTACCAGTTTCCAACTTGTAATAGCTGAATAGTGTTCAACAGCACAGTAGCAGGCTTGCGATCACATATGAGGGTGAGTAAATATTAATATTTGTGTGTGTGTGTGTGTGTGTGTGTGTGAGAGAGAGAGAGAGAGAGAGAGAGAGAGAGGACAAATAAGCGATAAAACATTTCTGATAAAATCACACTGCCTTCATAGGAATTCATTCGTTTTCCTTCGGCTAGTCCCTTATTTATAAGGGGTCGCCACAGCGGAATGAACTGCCCATTTGCGGAATTGTAAGTAGAAATACATTTCCGTTGATGTCGTGTGTACATTGCGTGCGAGGAAGCATATTTGGCTATAATGGGGGCTAAAATGAACTCGATGCCTATATAAACTGATGCTGTCACGACAAACAATGCAAAGCTGTCATGGTACACGACACGCGCGTTAACGCTCATTCAGACCCGCGGTGTGTGTTTCTTCACCACAAAAGAGGCCTGGAAATCGCTATTATTTGATAGTAAAACAAGATATGAATCTTCCCTTGTGTTGTGGCACACATGGGTTTTCATGAGGAATTTCAGAGTATTTGTACCATGACCGTCTTGTTTTCTGCTGCACTGAGGTAAAATGATGCAGGTCGAGTCGAAACTGCCCTTAGGAAAATGTACTGTAGAAGAAACCATTAAACATTACAAATCCCCGAATTGTATCTAGTAATTGTAGCAATTTTAGAGGTTTCTTGTGTGTTGGTTTATGGGTCATTCTTCATTTGTGGTGGTAATCCTCTCATAAAATGTTTGCGTGTTTGTTTGTATTTTATAGTGTGAACAATTTGTACACTGCTAATTGTTACATTTTTGTGTTAATACACTATAGAAATATCTGTAAATTAACAGTTTCTTTCTGTTATGTCATTTATGATTTATTTTCTCCATGTGTTTGTATCGTATTATACAGATTTAAAGTTCCTCTATCAACTTTTGATGTAGAAATTTTTCTTTTATTGACATTTTTAATACTTTGAAGTGATATATTGCCTGAGTCGGTGCTGAAGGCCTAAATCAGGGCTTCCAAAACTTTTCAGCCCTCGACCCCCAACATAACAGTTCCAGTGACTCGTGACCCCCACATTCCTCGGAGGTGGTTATAAACATACAAATGTTGCACACACAACAGGCCTATGTAAACACGAGCATATTCACAACACAAAAAATAGGCTATAATTTAGTCGTTTATTAATTTGATTAATTAAATAATAACCTGTGTTTTCAGCACAAGTCTATTTTTGGTTTAATTTTGCAGACTGACACTCATCATCCTTAATGTTCATTTGCCTGTAATTATTTTTAATGTATTTGATTGCTATAAAGGTGTCAAAAGATTTAACGTGGTGCGATAAAATCAATCTGCTGCTGCTGATGCTATTTCTTTGTTGTTAATCTAACATAAACACACAAAAAAGTAAAGGGCCGATGGCTTTTTATTTGCATGCTGTAGCTTTATGTAACTATAAACAACTATCATATCTTTGGTTATGGATATGGATAAAATATGGTAATTCTAATTGTTTAATAAAATTTATTTGACTTTTGGAAATCACCAAGCGACCCCCTCTTTGGGAACCACTGTTAAAAATTATGGCACAAAAGCTTGGTAACATATATCCCGTACTTTTATTTTACAGACTTAATTCTATTATTTCTTAAACCGTATTCTGTTACAACCGACTAAAATGTCAATAAAAGTGACATTGTTAAACTGCAAAGATGAATTTTTCAACATCAAAAATTGACAGAGCCTCCCATAATGCAATTCATAAGCGTAAGTATGCAGAAAACTTTACAATCACAAAATATGAAAAATGTTGTTTACCTGATATTTTTACAACATTTAAATCTAAAAGATTTAAAGTCTAAAAGATTGTATTTGTAAGCAAATATACATGTTCCTGCCACACCTCAGAGGTATTGAGGAATGTAATAACAACAATATTCCATTGAGCAAATGTAGATATTATTTAACATGTTTAACTTTATTAAAATGTTTTTAATTACATATTTTTTGTGTACTGTATATATATATATATATATATATATATATATATATATATATATATATATATATATATATATATATATATATATATATATCCTAAAGGATGTTTAACAGAGCAAAGAAATTTTTACAGTATGTCTGATAATGTTTTTTCTGCTGGAGAAAGTCTTATTTATTTTATTTCGGCTAAAATAAAAGCTGATTTTAATTTTTTTAAACACCATTTTAAGGTCAATATTATTAGCCCCATTAAGCTATATTGTTTTCGATAGTCTACAGAACAAACCATTGTTATACAATAACTTACCTAATTACCCTAACCTGTCTAGTTAACCTAATTAACCTAGTTAAGCCTTTAAATGTCACTTTAAGCTGTATAGAAGTGTCTTGAAAAATATCCAGTCAAATGTTATTTACTGTCATCATGGCAAAGATAAAATAAATAAGTTACTAGAAATTAATTTATAAAACTATTATGTTTCTCCCTTAAACTGAAATTGGGGAAAAAATAAACAGGGGGGCTTATAATTCTGACTTCAACTGTATATATGTATGTGTGTGTGTCCCAAATTCATGTCTGTAGTGTTACCACAATTGATGTCTCTCCTTTAAGAAGGGGGAAATCTATTTACTTCCTGTGTGTGTAAAGGTTATTGCAGGTGATCTTGATCTGAGGAGTGCAGGGTGAGTACAATCTTTCTTATTAAAGTTCTTAAAGTTGTGCTTAAGTTTCACACTTTATTCTCTGAGGTGATATTTTGATAACTTGCAGATCTATTTTAATCAAAATTTTGATAAATACATTCATACTTCTATCTTGAAATCATCGTCATGATGGCAGAAGGGTTTGGATTAAGGCTAATTTAGTTTGTCTGTGGTGTTTCTGTTACTGCTGGCTGGTAACTAGTGCTTCCTAAAGCCATAGTTGACCCAAAACTGAAAATTTACTTACCATTTACTCAGTCTCAAGTGGTTCCAAATCTTTGTGAGTTTTTTCTTCTTCTAAACACTAGTAGAAAGTAGATCATTTTATTTTATTAAAGAAGAAGATATTTTGAAGAAAGCTGAAAACCTGTAACCATTGACTAACATAGTAGGAAAAAACAAATACTGCAGAGGTCAATGGTTACAGGTATTCAGCGTTCTTTAGATTTCTAACTGGATGTTTGTAGAATGTAAAGTGCATTCTATGTAATGAATGTAAAGCATTTTCCTGCACTTTTTAGCAATAGACATGTGATTAAAATGATTTAAAAATCAAACTGTTCTTAAGCCCTTCTTTAATAGATTTAGCACATTAAACTTTAACATTTTAAATTAATAGAAATATATTTTATTTTAAAAGGCACTTAAGATGAAAATTCTCTTTTGTAAGCTGTTTGGACAGAGTTGTGTGTAGTGTGTCCACTGACATATTAGAGTAATATAAAGACAAAAAGTCTCTTTTTTTAAATTTCCTGCAGTTAAAATAGGATTCAAATCCCTCCCATTATGAGGCCCACCACAACGTGACATAGGAGTGCGGTTTCCCCGACCACCAAATTGATTGACAGACACGTAATAAAAAGTATTTTTTTCCATAGTAAAAAAAAAACAATACTTAAGACAGGACATGCACAAATCAAATGGGATTAAAGGATCTGTTCGGCTCTCTGTGATCATCATTCATCATCAAATGAGTTCAAGAATGAGTTTTACAAGTTTAAAACATTTTTAAAGCAGTGCATGTTTGTAATGAATTACAGAGGTTTTACCATCTTCATCACCACAGCCGCATGTCAGCAAAATTATAAAAGAAGATGCTTCAATCCCGGTTTGTGGACGTTAAATCTGATTTATTTTGTACATTAACATAACAGATATCCATACAGCAGTGGATATTAATGTGTATCCTGTCACATTTGCCATGCAAAAATAGTGCAAAGTTAAACACGCACGCTGCTTGTGTGTCTGTGTGTGTGTGTGAATTTTGTAATAACATTGTGCGTGACTCGTCATCGCAGAAAGGCTTGAATTACTACACAACAAATACATCAAATAATCATTTGGAAAGTTTTTACTGTAGTATTTCTCACAAACGTTACATGAGATCTGCTTCCTTCATGTCTGTCTGTTTATCTGACGCAGCCAAGGTGGAGATCAAGGCACACTCTGACAGGCACATGGAAAAGGTGGGCGGGGAGAACCAGCATTAAAGCACAGACATGCACCAAAACAACTACGTGGTGTTCAAAGCAAAAAAAAGTCAACGTTCTGAAAGCTATAATAAATGATCTGATGGTCGTTTTGAGCTGAAACTTTACAGACACGCTCTGGAGACAAAAAAAAAAAAAAGTATCTTAAATCTTGGAAAAGGGGTAAAATATGAGCCCTTTAAAAAGAAATCATAAATAAATAAATAAATAAATAAATTTCCCTCGCATTTAACTGCAATTGAAGACAAATATTGAATATTTAACTTGCCAGCAATAGAAGGCAAAAATGGACCAATAAAGAATCAGAGTTTCTATTATAATCAACTATTACAAATTCTATGATGGTTATTTCTCATAAATAACCATCTGTTGTTTTTTTCTGGAGGTTATTTTTTCTGGAGCCTTTTGATATTATTCCCATTTGATAACCCCACTATTACTACAGACAGCACATAAATAGTTATATACATCTACCATGGTTGAACTACAGTCATCATGTTGTTTTATTTGTTGTTATGCCATAGCTAATTTTCACATGCCTGAGGAAACCCAACCCAGACAACGTAAAGTCACTCTGGCGTTGTCTAAACCTATTAATAACCTATTAATTCCAGGTGATGGCTGCTGTAACGAACACTGAATCAGTCTGCGGAGACCTGTGTCATCTGTTTTTCATCACAACAAACCTTTATCTGCCATCTGACCTGGAGCCGCAAAAACTCAGATGGCGCCCAGGACATCCAGTGTTGTCCGAGGAGTGAGTATTCATTCAGATACCAGCACTCAGGAGGACGTCTGTGTGATGTACAGTAGCGGTTGTACTTTAGTAGTTGTTGAGAGTTTTGGCTGTTTCAACCTTGAACTCATGATCCATGGTGGTGACTAAACAGTATGGTACAAATAAGGGTTCGATGAGACCTCTGAGTGGAACAGTTGAATAGAGGGCAAACGTTTACTCAGTTGAAGCTGTATTAAAATGTAGTGGATGATGAGTATTGCAGTCAAATATAGAGAAATGTTAGTCAGCCAATACTGAAAGTGCTACATCATGCACAGGTGGAAGTATACTAGTGGTGGCAGTGATTTATAGTTAATTTATATTAAATTAAAAGAATAAATCTTTAATTATCCTTTATCTTAAATTTATGTAGACACATTAGTAAAAGGTATTTAAAAATTATATGAATATGAATGATATATTTTTTTTTTTAAATGCATTATAATTAATAAATTAATTATGTATTTATTTATAATTTTTTACATTTACTTAATTTATATTTAATTTTAACATTCAATTTAATAGTTTAATTTTATCATCTAATATTATGCTATTTTACATTTAACAAAAATTATAAAATTTTAATTGTGTATAAAATATTGTGCATTTAATAATTTCGTTTTAACATTTAATTGAATAGTTATTTAACATTTAGTAGTTTCATTTTATTATTTAATATTATACTATCATACATTTAACAAATATTTGTTCATTAATTTTAATAATGTATAAAATATAGATTTAATTAGCTTCGTTTTAACATTTAAAAAATTGTAAAAATATGTGTGTTATTCTGGATGATGGCAAACAGATAAATGCAGTGGTTAAATCCTGCTTCTTTCAGCTTCGACTCTTAAAAACAGTTAAATCTATTCTATTTAGAAAAGATTTTGAAAAAATAATCCTTATATTATATTAAAATAATCCTTTATTACCACAAGGCTGGAATATTGCAACTCTTTATACTTTGGGATTAGTCAGAAAGCCTTATCCCGTTTACAATTAGTTCAAATTGCTGTTGAAGGCTTTCCAAGAAACATGACCACATCACACCAGTTTTATGCACTTTGCGCTGGTTGCCTGTGCGCTGTTGAGTCACTTTTAAAATTCTTCTCCTTGTTTTTAATTCTCTAAATGACCTGGCACCTTCTTATCTGTCAGACATGTTAATTGAGCATCAGCCTGAGGTGCGTTTCCAAAAACCATCGTTAGCAAACTAAGGTTGCAAGTACCATTGTTACAAACATGGTTCGTTTATTTGGTGTTTCCCAAATCAGTCGTTCCAACGAGCATTCGCAGACTGCCTCGCAAACTTGTTTGTTTGCAACTACACCTCTGGAGCTGTAGTTAGAAACAGTTCCTGGCTGTGTTCTATTCACAGCCGTGGCTCATGATGAAAGCTATAGGTGACCTATTATTTAAAAGCCAAATTTATGTTACATCTCCAAAGCTTGTGTAAAACATAGCATACGCTTATGCTTTTAACTTATAGTAGGTTATTTATTAAGTAGGCTGTACTGTACTATATATGACATGGGCCTGCTGGTTAGAACATTTCTGCAGTGGTTTGCATGTGTCAAATTGTAAAAGTAGACTTTTTAAAATATAAAAATAAACAATATCCTACTTAATAATAATCATAATAATAATAACATTAATAATAATAATAATAATAAATATTATTAATATTATTAAAGTAGGATTTTTTCATTTGCTAATAAATAATAATAATAACTTAATAATATTAAATTTCATTTCTTATAAATTGTCTCATTATTTATTTATTAGATTTATCTATGAGATTAGAATACGTGTTAGCTTTTGTAAGTGATTTAATGTTTTAGAATAGAATAATGTCCTTAATAATATTTGTAAAGGAAACACAGGCCCTATATGTGCCATTTACAAATATTTCAATGAATATGGAAAGTGCGTGCATGTTTTTACCAAAACTAATATTGGATTATTATTATTTTTTTGGATGTGTGTGCATGTAAAACAATATAATTTGCACAAAGAAAGCATGGGGTTCTTCTCTAAAGAAGTTGGTACTCCACCCAGCATCATTATGGGCGTTTTAAGTTATAACTAACGTGGTTTAAATTACGGATCTGCGACAGAGAAACTACGGGTTTTGGGAAACACTCCTCACTACATCGTTCTTTTCCCAAACGATGCATCACACTATAATAGTTCAGCCATGAGTCATGTCATTATTTGGGAAACTCACCCCAGGTTGGTCTCTTCGGTAATCTACCCGGAGATTATATATCCCTAAATCAAGGCTGAAATGCAGAGGTGACTTCGCAGTAGCTGGTCCTAGGTTGTGGAATGCTCTCCTCCTCTGTATTAGATTGGTTTCATCTCTGTTTGTTTTTAAACCTAGGTTGAAAACTTACCCTTTGATTTGGCATTTTTTAATGAAAATGGTCTGTTTTAGATATAATTTTATATTTTTCTTTGTTGTGATGTGTATTGTCCAGCACACACTGGTTAACCTTTGGTTGTGTTTAATTGTGCTATATAAATAAAATTGACATTTAATACAGAGATGCCCAAAGTAGGGCCAAAGTTGGCTCTTGGCAACCTTTGATTTGGCCCGCTGTGAGAAGAGAGGGAGAATGATGGGGATGCTTCAGAGACTGTCATTTCAAATTTAATGTAACCTTCTATTCGTTTGTTTTATTGCCAAGCTACAAAAAAAAAAAAAAGCGAACTGAAACTAAATGTTTCAATTTAAATGGTGTAAATTAATTCGATTTAGTTATAAATATGCATACTGTCACCTGATGGATAGAGGACAACGCAGAGGCTTCGGTGAGCAGATCAAGGCAAAGGCAGATCTTTCCTGGCATAGTATCAACAAGGTCCTGGAAATATTCCTAAGAGATTTTGACCCAAATTGACAAGATAGCATCACGCAGTCACTGCAGATTTGTTGGCTGCACATCCATGATGCGAATTTTCCACCACATCCCAAAGGTGCTCTATTGGATTGATTTCTGGTGACTGTGGAGGCCATTTGAGAACAGTGAAGTCATTTCGATGTTCAAGAAACCAGTCTGAGATGATTCAAACGTTATGACATGGTTGGACATGTTGTGCGTTCAGAGATGCTCTTCTGCATTCTTCTGTTGTAACAAGTGGTTATTTGACTTACTGTTGCCAGTCTGGTCATTCTCCTCTGGCATTAACAAGGCATTTGCATCCACAGAACTGCCGCTCACTAGATATTTTCTCTTTTTCAGACCATTCTCTGTAAACCATAGAGGTGGTTGTGTGTGAAAATCCCAGTAGATCAGCAGTTTCTGAAATACTCAGGCCAGCCCGTCTGGCACCAACGTTCAAAGTCACTAAAATTACATTGCTTTCCCATTCTGATGCTCGGTTTAAATTGCAGCAGATCGTCTTGACCATGTCTTCATGCCTAAATGCATTAAGTTTCTGCCATGTGATTGGCTGATTATAAATTTGTGTTAACGAGCAGTTGGACAGGTGTACCTAATAAAGGGGCCGGTGAGTGTAGTTTGGTATATGTATCTTCTGCTCGATGCTCCCAATGATATTTGGTTTTTGGCCCTTCAAACAAAAAAGGTTTTGCATCCCTAATGTAATGGTTTAATTTATGTTTAATAGTTTTTTTTTTTACATTTTATCATTTAATATTATATTATTATTCATTTAACAAATATTCATTTATTAATTTTTAATAATGTAAAAATGATTAAACATTTAATAGTTTATTTTTAATATTTAATTTAACAGTTTAATTTGAGGAATTTTATCATTTAATATTATACATTTAACAAATATTTATTTATTAACTTCGAATCATTTTTGGCTCTTTGGGCTACTGTGGCCAGTATATTGACCGTATGTGACCGATAATGTTTATGCTACACCTGTGAGAACACCATGTACACTTACTGTACACGAAACTGATTTAGCCCTCCAGCTAAAGCTTCAGAACAAACTGTCTGGATCTAATAGGGGTGTATGTATGTCAAAGTTTGCGCTGGCCTCTCCCTCAAGCAGTTCCTGCAGATTGCTGGCTATTTCTTTCACTTTAACCTCTTATAAGACCAGTCCTGTTAGGGTGACGTAAAGACTACAAGTGCACACGTCCAAACAGTCACAAGTGGATAACAATGAATAGTGGTGTATATGAATACTGAAATGTGTACAGTAAATCTACAGTAATTAAAAACATGTTGAACTCTCTTATACATTACAAAATTGGTTGTTAAAACCCACTGAGCAGCCAACTGTGAACTTTGCCACTGATTTGGTGTATGCACTAGCTTATAGATAAACTTAAGATCAGAGATGGAGGACTCATCACATTATTTTAGGACTTCAGACCTTTGATAATCATGACTTTTTTTCATTGTGGAGTACTGGCCTTGGAGCAGTGTTCAGAGTTGCAGAAATAGCCGACTATGTGATGCTATATTTTGATAAACTAATTTACCATTCATTATAGAGGTGTGACAAGATCTCTTGAGACTAAATTGCCATTGAAATTTATCGATAAGGTGAAAAGTTGTCTCGTGAGTTGTGATGTTATAATGGAGCGTGAGAATGAAATTAGCACTGAAGATTGGAGGTAGGATTAAATTTGAACTGCAAATCAAGTGCTTTGCACTCACCTGGAAACTAGGCTTGGGTGGTATCTAAATTTTGATATCATCAAACCTCCTCCCTATTTTACCTTGGTATACAATATTACCGTGCAAAATAAAAAAAATATGATATAAGGCTCAGACAGCTGCACCAAACTGTTGGCTTGTGCCTAAACCATTCAGAAACTGAATACCGTATTTACGACCTAAGGTTTGCGGTCACCTGTTTGTTGCACAATTTGCAAATTGTCTTGTTTGTATTAGAGATCTATGTGCTGTCTGTATAAACACACACACACATAGACACACAGCTCCAAGCTCTCTCTCATTCACACACATACACACAGACAGCACCAAGCCAGCGATGCACAGCATCATGCTCTCTCTCTTTCACACACACACACACACACACACACACACACACACACACATAACCAGCATCCACACGGAAGCGTGAGTGCTCTCTCGGGAGCGATATTGTTAGACCGCACGCTCCCGTTTAAATTACACCAGAGTTACCGTCCGCTCCCGCGCTTTATTCAGAAATTTATTCCCGCACCGCAAGAAATCTGGTCGGGTCCCGCAGCTCCCGTGGTACAGCAGCGGGAATGCAGACCTCCAGTTCGTATTTACCATGTCTCCTTTCTCGTTCGGTCGAAACTCGAAATACTGCCAAACTGCAGAGGTTGTGTTCTTTTTCGAGACCAGGTCACTTGGTGCGCGACTCGCCATCTTACCTCACCTCTTTCTCTCTCTCCTCCACACCTTTTTAGGCATTAAATAAATATTATTTAATAATTACTACTTATATCCTATATAAGTGCATTGTTTTTTATGACGGTATTGAAACTGATACCGTTGCTATTTTTAGATACCGCGGTATACCATCTAACCGTTTTACCACCCAAGCCTACTGGCAACCCAGGCTGGCCTTGGTGTTGCACGTGTCACTCGTTTGCATCGGTAAAAGTGACGTAACCACTTTTTTTTTCCAGCGGCTGCCGCATCCAACTAACATTATCTCAGGGCAATTCATAACTGTTTGATTTAGTGGGACATTCGTATAATCTAATTTGTACAATTTGCGCATCAACCAATGACGGTTGGGTTTAGGGGTGGGGTTGGGTGTCACGCCTCCTTTTTTAAAATCATACATTTTCATACGACTGAACTTATAAGAATTCGTTTGAATTAGCCACTAAACTGGCAAAACGTAAAATTACGTTTTCTCGTGAGATCAGGCTGCATCCAACAGAGGCTACAACTGCAGCAACACAATATGGTTCGTATTGCAATTAGGATGCTTAAAGTCATAATCGTCGTAAACACAAATGCAAATAAGACATGTGGAGATTTCTGTAACACTATTGCTGTGCAGCTCAGACATGTAAAGACCATAATCAAATTATTAATGTCGTGAAGGACTTTTAGCCGCATTTTGCGACAGGACACCAGAACAGATGTTTGACACTGTTCTCTGCACCTACTAAGTCAGTAAAGGACCACAGACACACATATTTCTAAGTGCACACACACACACACACACACATTCACTGAACTCCTGGAGACTCGTCACATCATTATCACGGAACACGTTATGCTACTTATGTTTTTTTAAAGTTTATTTGTGGCAAAGGAGTTTGATTTCTCATGTGAAACTGTAAAGGGGAGAAGCTATTCAGTAGAGTTTATAGATAAATATTTTGCATGTGCTTTACAGTATGAAATTAATTAAAATATAGTTTGTGATTTTTTTTTCCTCAGTTGAATAAAAATCTATTTTCCATAGATATAATATTTAAAATTATGTATAAATATTTTCCATTCACGTAGGCTATTATGAAAATAATTTGCCGTGTTGCATGTCTTTTACTGCATAGAATTCATAGAAATAGAAGTAAAATAACATTAATTACAACGTGATTAGAAAAAAGTATCTAGTTTTGAAATTTGTGGGGGTTTTTTTTGTTGAAACCAATTTCATGTCTTGTCTCGTAATGTGGAGTAAGCATCTCGTCCCACCCTTAATTAATTATATTACTATATCAATAGCTAGCTGTAAAGGGAAGGCAAGATCCTGGCAACAGCGAAAAGGCCCTGGTATATTGCAAACAGTTCAAACCGAGCATCAGAATGGGGAAGAGAGGTGATTTAGGTGACTTTGAACGTGGCATGGTTGGTAGTGCTGTACGGGCTGGTCTGAGAATTTCAGAAACTGCTGATCTACTGGGATTTTCACGCACTACTATCTGTAAGGTTTACAGAGAATGGTCTGAGAAAGAAAAAATATCCAGTGAGCGGCAGTTCTGTGGGTACAAATGCCTTGTTGATGCCAGAGGTCAGAGGAGAATGGCCAGACTGGTTGGATAGAAAGGCAACAGTAACTTAAATAAACACTCGCTACAACCAAGTTCTGCAGAAGAGCATCTCTGAAAACACAACACCTTGAGGCAGATGGGCTACAGCAGCAGAAGACCACACCGGGTGCCACTCCTGTCACCTAAGAACAGGAAACTGAGGCTACAATTTGCAGAGGCTCACCAAAATTGGACAATAAATATTTAGAAAAATATTGCCCGGTCTGATGAGTCTTGATTTTTGCTGCAACATTCAGATGGTAGGGTCAGAATTTGCCATCAACAACATGAAAGCATGGATCCATCCTGCCTTGTATCAACAGTTTAGGCTGGTGGTGGTGTAATGGTTTGGGAGATATTTTCTTTTTAGTACTAACTGGGCATCATGTCAAACGCCATAGCCTCCCTGAGTATTGTTGTTAACCACATACATTTCTTTATGACCACAGAGTACCCATCTTCTGATGGCTACTTCCAGCAGGATAACGCGCCATGTCATAAAGCGTGAATCATCTCAGAATGATTTCTTGAACATGACAATGAGTTCACTGTACTCAAATGGCCTCCAAAGTCACCAGATCTCAATCCAATAGAGCACCTTTGGGATGTGGTGGAACGGGAGATTTGCATCATGGATGTGCAGCCGACAAAACTGCAGCAACTGTGCGATGCTATCATGTCAAGATAGACCAAAGTCTCTGAGGAATATTTCCAGTGCCTTGTTGAATCTATGGCAAGAAAGATTAAGGCAGTTCTAAAGGCAAAAGTTGGTTCAACCCGGTACTAGTAAGGTGTACCTAATAATAATAATAATAATAATAATTCCTTACATTTATATAGCGCTTTTCTAGGCACTCAAAGTGCTTTACACAATGGGGGGGGATCTCCTCCTCCACCACCAGTGTGCAGCATCCACCTGGATGACGCGACGGCAGCCATTTTGCGCCAGACTGCACACCACACACCAGCTGATTGGTGAAGAGGAGACAGTGATGAAGCCAATTGAATATGGGGATGGTTAGGAGGCCGTGATGGACAGAGGCCAGTGGGCAAATTTGTCCAGAATGCCGAGGTTAAACCCCTACTCTTTTTGAAGGACATCCTGGGATTTTTAACGACCACAGAGAGTCGGGACCTCGGTTTAACGTCTCATCCGAAAGACGGCGCTCACTGAGCAGTATAGCGTCCCCGTTACTATACTGGGGCATTAGGACCCACACAGACCGTAGGTTGGGCGCCCCCTGCTGGCATCACTAACACCACTTCCGGCAGCAACCTAGCTTTCCCATGTGGTCTCCCATCCAGGTACTGACCGGGCGCAGCCCTGCTTAGCTTCAGTGGGCGACCATGTGAGAGTTGCAGAGAGCTAGCTGCTAGCTGTCTAATAAAGTGGCCGGTGAGTGTGTTTATAATTTGTAAATCACTTTGGATGAAACTGTTTGCAAAATGGATGAATGTAGCTTAAAGGTAAAGGTTGTGTTGCACCAAGTGTGGAGAGAGCTCTGTTTGTAGAGCATGATTAAAAAATGATTGGAAAACCTTTTTCCATCAACATGACTGCTTTAATTTTTCAGTAAAACCTGTTCTCTCCTTTATTCTATGTATGAGGCTGATGATCCTGGTGAAAGATGTTAGATAAATCAAGGTGATGGAAAAGGGAAGAGCTGTACTGTGAAAGTCTTATTTTGCACAGCCCCAGCCTGAGAATTTAGGTCTTCTCTATCATCCACAGCAAAGCTCAAAACAAGCCCTTTTTAATATCTTGAGCAAAGATGAAATACATACAGCAGGAAGTGGTTGACAAACTGTACAGTAGCACTCTTTAAATTGATTAATGTCCTTTGCCTTTTGTCAATCCCTAAGCCAGTGATGATTAATTTATTAAAGAAAGGTCTGGGAGGGTGTGGGATTTTCCGGCCTGAAATTGTGTCCCAGTTTGGTTCCAAAGACAATAAAGGTATATAAGTTCACAGAGAACTAACATACCTTCAGAAACCTGTTTGCAAATATTCTGCTGTTTGCAGATTTGTTCACACCTCTGGCACCCTAACCATACATCGCAGCAACAATATCACGAATATTAATTAATCACGTTTTACTCAAATCACCTCTCACTCTCTCTTATTGATACCGCTGTACCTAAATACTTTTCATGCTTTTAGCTTGGCCTAATTTCAGTTACATTCACATTTTAGGCCAAGTAGTTTTTAATTTGTATTTATTTTACATGATTTTATAGTTATAACCCCTTTTGCATAGAAATGCATATCGCATATTTTTATTATTGCACATAAAACTTCCATAGTCCTGGTTTCTACTACTGTATATGTTGATTATATATAAACACAGCTGATCCTCCCTATGTTCCTCCGAACCAGCGGAGTGCCTTTTTGCTCTTGTAGATGATATAATTACCAAAGGGTTGTGCAAAAGATATGTTTCCGTTTTCATTTTTGGTTTGAATGCAATAAAAAGCAGTTAGGCATTCATTCATTCATTTTCTACCACTTTTCCGGGGCCGGATTGCAGGGGCAGCCATCTTAGCAGAGAATCCCAAACTTCCCTCTCTCCAGACACTTCCTTCAGCTCCTCCGGGGGGATCTTAAGGCGTTCCCAGGCCAGCCGAGAGACGTAGTTCCTCTAGCGTGTCCTGGGTCTTCCCCGAGGCCTTTTCTCCTCCATGAATCGCCACCTTATCATGGTGGAGGGGTTTGAGTGCCTGAGTGATCCTAAGTGCTATGTTGTCGGAGGCTAATGCCCCTGATAGGGTCTCCCAAGGCAAAAAGGTCTTAGGTGACAGGTCAGACTAAGTGCAGTTTAAAAACCCTTTATGAGTACAAGAACATCAAGAACCGAGATGTTGCCCAGTATGGTGCAGCCGGGGCCCCACCCTGGAGCCAGGCCTGGGGTTGGGGCTCATTTGCGAGTGACCATCCTCCCGCAGACCCACCACCTGCAGGGGGAGGCGTAAGGGGCCGGTGCATTGTGGAACGGGTGTGGTCAGAGGTTAGGACCGCGACAACTTGATCGTCAGACGCAGTTAGGGAGTTACTGAATTTTTGGCGGCATAAATCTTAAAGTGACACTGTGCTTTAATGATGAACAAACAGCAAACGCGAGCATCATTTAGGGCTCTTCATTGGAATAATTCAGCCTGATCTCACGAGGAAATGTAAGTATTGTGCGTTTTGTCAGTTCAGTGGCTAATTCGTTCCAGTTCAGTCGTACGAAAATGTACGATTTTAAAAAGGAGATGTGGCACCTAACCCCACCCCTAACCCCAACCGTCATTGGGTGTTGAGCAAATCGTACTAAATTGTACGTATTAGATCGTACGAATTCATACCAATTAGCCACTAAAGCAAAAAATTACAAACTGCCGTGAGATTGCTTTGAGTAATTATACACAGTAAAAAGCTAGTAGTTACTTAAAAAAGACGAGTAACTTGAAACTGTTCAGTTGGCTTAACTTAATTTTTATAATTATGCACATTCTCAATTATTTTAAGCTAACAAATCACTTTTTACAATGTTGTAAAAATGAAAATTGATGTAAATTTAGGTAATACCATGAAAAAAGGTGATGTTATTTGATAACTTGATTTAAATTCTGTATTATTTTTAATACAATGCAGTGCATTATTTTGGAGCTAGTTTATAATACTGATTTGAGGACTTTAACACGGGTGTATACAAGGTCATTAACTGTGCTGTGTGGATACAATGTCAAATAGTCAATGGAGATAAGAAATAGTCCGTTGTGTCCCTTTCTTAAAATAATATGGGCTGCTGGAATTATAACCATGTGAAAGTATTCACAATTACAATGGGGAACACTGAAAATTAATGGTCTAGTTCATGCATACAAGCCTATTTTGTGTCAGATAAATCAGTAACAAGTTCAACTGAATGATGTCAGTGCCTGGAGAAGGAGAAAGATTAAAAAGCGTAGCACAATCGTGTGCATTATGTAGCTGACAAAACTGCTTAAAGATTAAAACCCTCTGCAGACTAATAAGAGTGCTGCATAACATTCAGAATATGTTTCTTATACATTTTTTGTATGTAGGTTCATTAAAGTGGTAGGAATCAAACCAACCAGGGTTAAATCAAAACTTAAAGTATATGAAAACTGGGCAAAATGATGAAGGCATGAAGTAATTTGCATAATTCTGACTTTGGTGGTGGGTGGATTTTTCTGCACAGCATTATGGGTACTGTAGTTTTTCAGCATTTAAAACTGTTATTTTATAATTAATGCAAACAAAATGGAGCTGACAACAGGTATGTCTTTAAAAGTTTATCGGTTGTTGTTGAAATCATTTAATTCGTAACATTTGCTATTACTCGCAGAATGCTAAGTTAAAATAGTTTGATAATAGGCCAAGTTAATCAAACATTTATAATAGCTAGTTATCAAAAATATAGTCAGAATTGTATTTTTAGAAAAGAATAATTATTTTACAAATTATAAATGATTTTAAAGTGTTTAAGTAAGTGGCGGTTCATTCCGCTGTGGTGACCCCAAATTAATAAAGGCACTATGCCGGAAAGAAAATTAATGAATTGTTGAATAGGTCTTGCCCTTTCATGAAAATCAGGAAGAAGTAGTAGGCTCAGGCCCATATAACCGGGGGGGGGGGGGGGGGGTTTGGATGGTTCGAAAGACCCACCACTCACTGAGAATTTGTTCCGAACATGAGCTCATTTGTGCTATTTTACTGTGTCATCATGGTGAAAATAACTCATCAAAAAGGCTTTAAGACCAAGCAGAATCCTCTGTTGGCTGTGTGACTTCAGCTTATCAGTTTGGCCTATGCTAACAATTATTTTAGTCCAATAGTTAGCTGTGAAAGAAAACATACTTTGGCCACTGTATTGTTGAGAAAACATTTCACAAGTAACTTTTATTCTAAATCTTGGAGATATTTTAAAATGAGCAATGAAAAGGTGTGACGCACTAAAGCAGCCCATATTAAAGTTGATTTGAATATTATTTTGGCTAAAATAGTCAAGTGTGACGACCATCCGAAAAACTAATTCAAAATAGTGCTTAAAATGAAGTATTTAAAGTTCGGTATTAAATAAAAAATTAGGCGTATAGCTGCAAAAAGTTTTTTTTTTTTTTTTTGAGTAAAAAGAACCAGCAAACATGGATCTGAGGCTTGCTGTTAGTTTTGTAGCCAAACAAATAATTTCCCGCTCAAATTAGTAGAATATTGTAGTGTAAATGCATGTGTGGCAGAAAACGTGTTTTTTTCTCTCTAAACAAAAGTTAGCCAATTATACTATAGCCTAGATCTATAATACAAAACACATTTCCAGTAAAGGAATAATAATCGCAATATTCAATTTTAAAACTGTAAAAAGGTGGAACGTTCATGATTTGTCTGTGCCTGGGGAATATTGACCCCCATTAAAAAGAAAATGGTTTGATCTTGTATTGCAAAATTAGAACGGTCTATTGCTAAAAAGTAGACGATGAAAATTTGAAAATGTGACGGTTTTACCCGAGAGAATTTATCCGTCGTCAGGCGAGATTTCTCTGCATGTCGCGTTAGTGAAATCATTATATCCAGGTATTTTTGGTTGTTAATTTAATTATTGACTTTTAAATTACGGTGGTGCACTGAGTAGCAGTAGCGCGATCGCATCACAGGTCGCTGGTTCGAGCCTCAGCTGGGTCACCTGGCATTTCTCTCGGAAGTTTGCATGTTCTCCCCGTGTTGGCGTGGGTTTCCTCCGCGTGCATGCAGCACAGGTGAATTGAATAAGCTAAATGGCCGTAAATTAGTAGTCGTAGCCTATATGTGTATGAATGCAAGAGTGTATAGGTGTTTCCCGGTGTTGGGTTGCGGCTGGTAGGGCATCTTCTTCGTGAAACATATGCTGGATAAGTTGAAGGTTCATTCCCAGGTGACGACCCCTTACTATACTAAGCCGAAAAGAAAACGAACGAATGAATGAATTTAGCCTACATATTTAGAGTTTTAGTTAAAGGTGTTTAGTTCTAATAAAACATTTCAAAAATATACCGTGAAACTGATGAAAATTGATATAGCCCTATTAATAATAATGAAAATAATAATGGGTGTTCGGTGAGGTTTTGTGTCGTGTGGACTCCATGTGATGTGGACCCAGCATTCGCTTCTATGCCCTTGAAAGTTTGTGGCACTTCTTGAAAGTGATTTTTTTTATTATTTCCTCAGGGCTTCGAGTGGGCGAGGATTGGTGATGCAGACACACCTCCGCGCTCCCGCTGCTTTTAAAAGTGCCCCAGATGCGCGTTCACAGCTCCAGCAGCATCATCTGACATCATCAGCTCAAGCTGTAGACATGGGCAACTGCTTCGGCTCCAGGGGCATCTGCGACCGGCCAAAAAACACCAACATCAGACTCAGTTTACCCGCGGTGTGCTTCGTCTGGCAGGTGTCCATGATCATACTTTTCGGAGTGTTTGTGCGGTATAACGAGGAGGCAGACACTAACTGGGTTTACACGAAAAAGGAAAAAAATATAACAAGTGATATAGAGAACGACTTCTACTTCAGATATCCAAGTAAGTACATCATTTGTTATGACTATTATTACTATTGTTTTTGAATGATAGTATTAATATTGCACGTTTTATGATTACTTACAGTAAAGAACAATATTCCTTGCATGTTTTCTTACATAATATATTGCTTTAGTCATTTATCATCTCCTCATGTTTATTGTCTATTTAAAAGTTAATTTAAATTTCTTCTTTGTTTTTAATATTGCGTAATTCTTATTTAAAAGTTCTAGAAAACATGTAGACATTCAAATATAAAATTTCTTCATTATTTGAGATGTATACAAATTAAATATGCCAAATGTTTGGTGGTAGTATCTAATTTTCTGTTGAATATTCATAAATGTATCACTTTTTTTATCATACATGTAATATTGTGGTATAATGTATGTTATATTATCAATCTGTCTTCTAGAGATGTTGTCTAAAGATTTATACTTCTATTATTAATTTTTGTATAATGCTATTAAATAAAATGTTCATTGAATTCTTTGCGATAATTTATTATTATGTTGCCATAATATCATCTATACTAAATCTACATCTATAGAAATCTATATCCTAAAATTTATCATTGCACATTACAAGATTATTTTTACATTTTTATTAGTTTATTTTAGACATAATTTAATTATTTTTTAATGTTTTAGAAAATTAATTAGACAGCAATTATGTGTTTCAGTTTGTTTTTTGGTACTTTATTATTTAATATCTTATAATTGTTAATATTTAAGTGTTCTAGAAAATTTATTAGACCGCAATTATGTGTTTCAAGTCTGTTTTTCTGCTGCTTTATTACTTAATATCTTATAATTGTTCAATTTTAAATGTTCTGGAAAATTCATTGTACAATAAATATTTTGTTAAAAAAAAGTTTTTTTGGTGCTTTATTATTCAATATACTAATTGTTAGTATTTAAATATTCTAGAAAAGTAATTGCACAGTTATTATTTGTTTAAGTCTGCTTTATTACTCAATATGGTATAATTGTTATTAATTAAATGTTCTATAACATTTATTAGACAGTAATTTCAAATCAGTTTGTCGGTGCTTTATTACTCAATAAGGCATAATTATCAATATTTAATTTATTTTATCATATAGTGATTATTTTTTTTAAATATTTGGTGCTTTATTAGTCAATATCTTATAATTGTTAATATTAAATGTTCTTCAACATTTATTATACAGTAATTATGGGTTTCAAGTCTGTTGTTTTGTGCTTTATTACTCAATATCTTATAATTGTGAAAATTAATGTTCTATAACATTTATTATTCAGTAATTATTTGTTTTAATCCTGTTTTCGGGTGCTTTATTAGTCAATTTCCTATAATTGTTCATATTTAAATGTTCTAGAAAATTTATTAGACAGTAATTATGTGTTTTAAGTCTGCTTTATTATTCGACATGGTATAATTGTTATTTTTTAAATGTTCTAAAAATTATATTTGTGTGTATACATATAGGCCAAGCCCATTATTTTAATTACCTACAAATTAATTAAATTAAATTGTTGGTATATAGTCATGTTATATTCGATATTTGATATTACTAATCTGTCTGTCTTTTAGAGTACACTCTCAGAAATAGAGGTACAAAATCTGTCACTGAGGCTGAATCTTTTCAAAAGGTACTTTTTGTTCCTTTCAGGTCCTTAAAGGTATATATTAATACTTAAAATTACAAATGTGTATCTTATAGTACCTTAAATGAACAGATGTGAAAAGTCTACCTTATAGGTACTAATGCGTAGATTTAAAGTAGTAAGTCTGTACTGTCTTCAAGAAACGACTAAAAACTATTTAGTCTCCACTTCCCTTCCTAATCTGCAATTGCCTCTCCCCTCCACCGCTAACTGTACTCAAAAAAAAAAAAAAAAAAAACTTACATTATCAATGCTTTGCTTAGTGCCTACAGCACTTATTCATTGTTGCTCTTTTAGTTGTGTAAATTGCTTCCTTGTCCTCATTTGTAAGTCGCTTTGGATAAAAGCTAAATGACTAAATGTAAATGTACAAAATGTGTCTTTTGTAAAGCATCAGGGTCAGCTTTTGTACCTTTATTTCTGAGAATGTACAAATGCATCATCGATCATTGCCTGTCATGTTATGGTTTATCAGTTGCCGCATCTGAGAGCTTTTCTCTTGCCATTGAGAACATGCATTCCTTCTTATACACACGGGGCCATCATTTTTACCCTTTTATTGCTTATGTGTGTGTGTGTGTGTGTCTGACAGGTGGTACAGTAGTAAGTAGAGGGTTTCATTGCTGTTTGATTATGCGAGGATCAGTATCCATTCTCATCTTTTCATTCATTTCATATTGAGTTTGGCATTCCTCCGGTGTGTATCAATCATCTGGTCAGATATTGTCAGATATGGGCATTTCCAGGCCTGGATATGAACTCTGTGTGTTGTTTGCAGACTGATCGGATGTCATTGAGATGTAATATAAATCTGATGGAGGAGTTCATTTTCTGGTAGTCCTGACAGTCTGATCTCCTAGCGCAAGCACTGGGTGCTCGATGTTATCACGCGATGATATGCTTGATGTAGCGCAAAAGCAGTGTTAGTTAGCGGTGTGACATCTGATACTGCTTATTGTGCCTGAAAAGAATTATATCTGTGTTACTTGCCACAAAGAATGTTCTCTGTGTATAAATACAGATTCCAGACACCTTGTAATATATCCAGGCAGTTTGTTTAATCATTGCACTTATTCTTGGAGTTCTTCATCATCAGTTTGGAAATATTTCAAGATGAAGCATCATACATGTCCTAGTTTTAGTTTATATACACATACACACACTTATTGGCCACTTTATTAGGTACACCTTACTAGTACCGGGTTTGGACCAAGTTTTGCCTTCAGAACTGCCTTAATCCTTCATGGCATGCAATCAACAAGGTACTGGAAATATTCCTCAGAGATTTTGGTCCATATTGACATGATAGCATCACTTGCAGCAGATTTTTCGGCTGCACATGATCTTAATCTCTCGTTCCACCACATCCCAAAGTTGCTCTATTGGATTGAGATCTGGTGACTGTGGAGGCCATTTGAGTACAGTGAACTCATTGTCATGTTCAAAAAACCAGTCTGAGATGATTCACGCTTTATTATGTGGTGGATTATTCTGCTGCAAGTAGCCATCAAAAGATGGGTACACTGTGGTGATAAAGGGATGAACATGGTCAGCAACAATACTCAGGTAGGCTGTGGCATTGACACAATGCTCAATTGTTACTAATGGGCCCAAAGTGTACCAAGAAAATCTCCCCCACACCATTACACCACCAGCAGCAGCCTAAACTATTGATAGAAGGCAGAATGGATCCATGCTTTCATGTTGTTGATGCAAATTCTGACCCTATCCTACAAATGTTGCAGCAGAAATCGAGACTCATCAGACCAGGCAACATTTCTCCAATCTTCCATTGTCCAATTTTGGTGTGCCTGTGAGAATTGTAGCCTAGGTTTCCTGTTCTTATAGCTGACAGGAGTGGCTCCCAGTGGGGTCTTCTGCTGCTGTAGCCCATCCGCCTCAAGGTTGGACGTGTTGTGCGTTTAGAGATGCTCTTCTGCAGAACTCGGTTGTAACGAGTGGTTATTTGAGTTGCCTTTCTATCATCTGGAACCAGTCTGGCCATACTCCTCTGACCTCTGGCATTAACAAGGCATTTGCGCCCACAGAACTGCCGCTCACTAGATATTTTCTTTTTTTTTAACCATTCTCTGTAAATCCTAGAGATGGTTGTGCCATAAATGTATTTCATTTTGTATCTTTTTGATCTGTATTGGATGATGCTGTTTGGATGATGTTTGCTTGTTTTTTGCTATACAGTATATCTCAATATCTTGATGTTTTTTGCTCTATATAGAATGACAGTTGGTTTGGTTTTGCAATGTTTTTGTACATAGAAATTAACTTGCCACAAAAAAATGTTTTTTGTGTATTTATACAGATTTCAGACCATTTGTAATGATTCCAGGCAATTTTTTTTTATCTTTAGACTGATTCATCATCAGTAGTATTTCAAGGTGAAGCATCACACAAAAATGTCCTAGTTTTTCTGTTTTGGAAGGTTTTGCTCTGAATAAAATGACATTATTTTTTTATGCATATAGGATGACAGTTTGCTTGATTTTTTTGTTATATACAGTTGAAGTCAGAGTTATTAGCCTCCCTGAATTATTCATCCCCATGTTTTTCCCCCAATTTCAGTTTAACGCAGAGAAGATTTTTTCCAACACATTTCTTAACATAATTGTTTTAATGACTCATCTCTAATAACTGATTTATTATATCTTTGTCATGATGACAGTAAATAATATTTTACTAGATATTTTTCAAGACACTTCTATACAGCTTAAAGTGACATTTAAAGGCTTAACAAGGTTAATTAGGTTAACTAGACAGGTTAGGGTAATTAGGCAAGTTATTGTATAATGATGGTTTGTTCTGTAGACTAAATTTTTCTGTAGACAGAAAAAAATATAGCTTAAAGGGGCTAATAATTCTGTCCTTAAAATGTTTTTAAAAAATTAAAAACTGCTTTTATTTTAGCTAAAATAAAACAAATAAGACTGGGGGGCTAATAATTCTGACTTCAAGTGTATATATCAATTTCCAGAGGATTTTGCACTATAAAGTATAAGTATAAGCACTATAAAGTATAAGAGTTGGTTTGGTTTTGCAGTGGTTTTGTACACAGAAAAAGTCCTTTGTGTATAGATTCCAGACAACTTGTAATGGATCAAGTCAGTTTGTTGTTTTTTTATTACTAGACTGAATCCTGGAGTTCTTCATCATCAGCATTTCAAGGTGAAGCATCACACTATACCAAAACAAAGGACAACCAATGGGAAACAGAGGCTTGTTAATTTCTGGAATAGATTTCATACTGATGATATCCAGCAAGATAGTTCTCTGTGCAAATAAGGGCTTGTTCTCAAAGTATTGCTCATTATGTTGTTGTCTTGAGCTGTGGTTTGTGGTGTCGCCAGCATCCAGATGTCCTTGTGCCTGTATTGTACATTTCAGCGTGGAAGAAATCGTGCAGCAAAGCCCTCTTCAAAGAAACTGATGTGTTGGTGTTGTTACTTTTCATCTCACGCTAGCTGCTCCATTGACCCGTGTTACCGTATGTCACTCATAGGTTCAGATTACATTATGGCATTAGAGTACAGACAGGGTTATGTAACAAGATATTTCTAGTACATTTTGGTGCAATTCTTACGTCTTGGTTAAAATCTCCTGGTTAAAATCTAAGATTAAAAATTATGAAAATTTAGGGGGTATTTTTTAATAGCACTATTACTATTTCAGGTGTAGTGGGTAGCACGATCACCTCACAGCAAGAAGGTCACTGGTTCAAGCCTCGGCTGGGTCAGATGGAATTTCTGTGTGAAGTTTGCATGTTCTCCCTGTGTTCGCATGGGAATTGAATAAACTCAATTGGTCGTAGTGTAAGTGCATGAATGCAAGTGTGTATGGGTGTTTCCCAGTGTTGGGTTGCAGCTGGAAGGGCATCCGCTGCGTAAAACATATGCTGCATAAGTTGATGGTTCATTTCGCTGTGGCGACCCCGGATTATTAACGGGACTAAGCCGAAAAGAAAATGAATAAATGAATGATTACTATTTCATTGGAACAGTTGTTTTAGGGTGTTTTGCTTTATATAGTTTTTTGCTCTATATATGATGGCAATTTGCTTGCTGTATTTTTTGTGCTATGAAGAGAATGAAAATTTGGTTTTGGGGGGTAGGAAATTGTTTTTGCATTTCGTTTGCTTGTTTTTGCTATATATTAGACAACAATTTCCTTTTGGGGTATGTTTTGCTCTATATTATGACAACTTTGGCAGTGTTTTTTGCACTATAGGCTGACATTTGGTTTGGTTTTTGTACTATATAGTACTATATACTATATAGATTTTTGTACTATATAGAATAAGAGATTTTGGCTTTTATACTATACATGAAATCAATGTACCTTTTAAGGTGAAAATTTAGATATACTGTACATAAAAGGCTGGTTTTACTACCATAAATTGTTTGTGACTATATATGTGTTTGGCTTTTGCTCTGTATAATACAAAAATCAGTTAAATATTTGAAAGGATTTTACCCTATATTACAACAATCAGTTTGGTTTGTAGTTTCGTTGGCATTTGTTTTGTATAGGATGACAATTTTCTTGTTTTTTGGGCATTTTGTACTATGTAGGACGGCAGTGGGTGTATTTTTGCTCTATATAGGTCAAAAATAGTATGTTTTTTGGGGTGTTTTGTGCTCTAGAACTTGTTGTGTTTTAACCAAAAATAGTAGGAATGTTTCTTGACTACTAATTTAACATATTAATTTTTAATTTTGAGAAAAGTGAAAATAAATATTTCAGGGATAGTTGTGGGTCTTTTGCAAGAATTATTTGGTTTAAAGATATCCTTCTTAATAGATATCGTTTTCATGAATTAATATTTAGTCTTCATGCACTATGTTTTATTATTATTATTATTATTATATTTATTATTATTATTATATTATACCCTTTTTTTAATTCTAAGTACTTTCTGATAATTTCAGATTTCTTGTGATCTTCACTATTGTTTTAAATGACTGAATTGTGTGTTTTTTTTTTTTTTTTGCTGCAGGTTTTCAGGATGTTCATGTCATGATCTTCGTGGGCTTTGGGTTCCTCATGACCTTCCTGAAGCGCTACAGTTTTGGTGCTGTCGGATTCAACTTCCTGATCGCAGCTTTCGGCCTCCAGTGGGCTCTTCTGATGCAGGGCTGGTTCAGTCCATTGGGCGATGATGGAAAGATCAAGATCGGTATTGAGAAGTAGGTTGCTTTTCATTATGTACCTAACTAAAGTTACAAAGGAGTCTAAAATAGTGGCCACAAATGTATTTTACATCCAGATTCATTTACACTGCTCCCCCTCCCCTATGATGATAAGTACAAAGGGGGAATGTCAATCAAAGTGTTTCTATATACTGTTTTAGGTTGCTGTTAGATCAGATATGGTTGTGGGCAGAAGTTAATGATAATTATTTATATTACTTATTTGATATCCTGGTAATTGTATTTTTTAATGTTTGCCCACCCCCCCACCCCCCCCCCCCCTCCATATTATGCTATAATTATGCTATATTAATGTGCGTATCCGCAGCTGTATCCTATCTAGACTTTACTTTTCTAGACTTTTTTTTATGAAGTTTGATTATAAAATATACAATTATTTATTACAAAATTGATGTTTAAACTGCTTATAAAAGGGATTTTTGCATAATAAGTTCCATATAAAAACCTGCCAGTTACACAATGAATTAAACATGACATTTTGAAAGATTGGATTTCTCACAGTGACTTTTTTATAGTTTCACTTTTGAATAGGAACTTACTGTTACAAAAGAGGACAAATGTAAGCCAAACTAGTTTGTTGGTGACCTAAAGTGTTGTTTCCTTGTGGGAATTAAGTTTTAAGATTTGTTTTGCATTTAAACAGTGATTAGAACAGCAGTGTTAATGATCTACAAGATCAGATGCAGGATGTAGGCACTACTGTTTATATTGTAATCAGAACTGTTTGTATTCTTTGCTACTTTCTACGAAAGACTTGAACTTGGGCGTAATTATAAACCAACACTTCACTGTAATTTGCGTACAGTTATTTCTAAATTGTGTCATATTTACTCCACAGTGGTGGCACTACTGAAGTGGGATTTAATAGTCTTGACTTGAATGCTGGTAAGAGATGCATTAATACATAACCGTATTCGGTGAAACTAGGAGCTAAAGTGGGTCAGCAAACATTACAGTGAGGGAAATAAATATTGAAGACGTCACCATTTTTTTCAGAAAACATGTTTCTAAAGGTGCTGTTGACTTAAAATTTACACTGAATGTTGGTAACAACCAAAGAAATCCATATATGAAAAAAAACTAACTAGTTTACAAATGAAGTTATGTGTAGCAAAAAAAATGACACAGGAAAAAAAATATTGAACACATGAAGAAAGGAAGATGTAGACAGTCAGTGAATGCCCAGACAGCAGCTGAAATCTCACAGTAGTTCTTCAGCAACCCTCTGCCCTTCGTCAGTGTAAAATAATATTAGCTGCCTTAGTCCAACATCTATATTATCACAATTATGAACATGAATCTAGGGACATTTTACAAGACAGTGATCCCAAACACAGCCAAGCAAACTCTCAAATGCTTTCAGAGAAAGAAAATCAAGCTGTAGAATGACCCAGCCAATCACCTGACTTGAATACAATAGAAAATACAAAACAAAGCTCAGATTTGATAGACAAGAGCCACAGAACCATCAAGATTTTTACACTCTGTTGAAGTTTGTGGAAAAAACTCAATGTGTTTTAAATGCAAAACTACTCTGCCAGCAGGAGGCGCTTGTGGAAAATCAGAAGTACTGTAGCTGTTTTCACAGTAGCAGTTGAAGTCTAAGCATTGAACTCTCATGGTATTTTGTTGGGATTGTAAAAAAGTATGAATAAAAATAATAAATTAAAACTTTTCAGAAAAGTTTTTGTAAGTATAATTTCATATGTGTACTTGTCTACTGTCTGTATTTTGTATACTTTATGAATTCAGACACTCTTGACTCATAATGTTTTTTCTTATAAAAGGCTTTATAGTGTGTAATTATCTGATTCTGATCACAAATTATTTCATGCATGTGAAACATGGTATAATATGACTATCATGAGACTTTAAAGTCAATTTTGAGCTTTAATAAAATCGTAAATGAAAATTCTGTCATGACTGTTTACTCTGTGTTCAGATTGATCAATGCAGATTTCTGTGTGGCCAGTTGTCTAATCGCATACGGTGCGGTGCTGGGGAAGGTCAGTCCGGTTCAGCTGCTGGTCATGACACTGTTTGGGATCACGCTGTATGCTGTGGAGGAGTTCATCATCTTAAGTGTCCTCAACGTGAGTCTGATCTCGCTTTCACTATGGCCATTTTAAAAATATTTTGCAGTAACTTAAGTGCATATCTATAGTCGCTAAATTACATTCTCCTTTCAAAAGATTTTCTAATATGAGTGTATTTTAATATGTTTAGGAAACAGTTGTAGTTTTAATGTTTGTTTTATTGTTGAGATCAGCAATTACATTTCAAGTTTGAAGTTTGGTAAATTAGTTGTGTAATTATTTTTTGTGCATGTTTATGTGTGTATGCACAATATTTTAGTATCATAGTTGTGTGTTTGTCAATGAGAATATAACAAAGTTCAAACTTTATTGTCTTAAATGCACTTTTATAGCTGACAAGTTGTATTCTGCTTTCTAAGAAAGGATTTGAAATGTTAACCAACTATAAAATACATGGTAAATACATTATTTATGTTTATATATATATGTATGTATTTCCTTTTTTAAATTAATTATAATTATTAAATATTAATAATAAAAATATAAATAAATACATAAAAGTATATATATATTTATTTTAATATTTCTATTGTATTTTAGTATAATTAAAATAGTATATACATTTTTTTAATAATTGTTTATTTTATATTTGTAACAATATTTTAATATGGTTTATAATAAATGTGTGTGTGTGTGTGTATATATATATATATATATATATATATATATATATATATATATATATATATATATATATATATATATATATATATATATATATATATATACATATATATATATATATATATATATATATATATATATATATATATATACATATATATATATATATATATATATATATATATATATACATATATATATATATATACATATATATATATATACATATATATATATATATATATATACATATATACATATATATATATATACATATATATATATATATATATATATATATATATATATATATATATATATATATATATATATATATATATATATATATATATTCTAAAGTATATACTTTTTGAGTCATAATTACTTTTTATTTATTATTTATTTAAAATACCTTAAGTACTTCAAGGTAAACATAATGAAAAAAAAAACTGTTATTAAATGTCTGAAATAAAATGTTAGAGTACAATAACATACAGCTGAACTTGACTCTAAAGGCTTCATGCTACCTTCTTCACTCTCTTACAGGCCAAAGACGCTGGCGGCTCTATGGTCATCCATACTTTTGGAGCTTACTATGGTCTCTCCATCTCAAGGGTTTTATATCGGCCCAATCTGAATAAAAGCAACCATATGAACGGGTCCGTCTACCACTCGGACGTATTCGCCATGATCGGTAAGAATAAAGCCATTACAAACAAACTTTCAAGCTCTACAGTGTTTATCTTGTTGCTAAATGAATAGAAAAGTCCAACATAACAGTAATAATGTGATTAATTAAGGTGTGGACATGTCTATACAGCACTCCAATAATGAGACCAAAACAGACAAACATGTTCATTTGATTTGTGTTGACATCGTGTATGACTGTAGCCAGATTCATTGCATCAAAAATATAAGTGTGTTATCTTAATGGTGTGAATAATATCAGAATTCTGTTGTCCATGTTAACACTATGCTTGATATGGTTGATGTAAGACTCATAGACTGGGTTGTTGTTGTTGTTTTTTCAGGAACACTTTTCCTGTGGATGTTTTGGCCGAGTTTTAACTCTGCTATTTGTAATCATGGAGACGGTCAGCACAGAGCCGCCATAAACACATACCTGGCCCTCGCCTCCACCGTCCTCACTACTGTGGCTATTTCCAGCATGTTTGAGAAAACCGGAAAACTAGACATGGTGAGCAGATGCTATAAATGCCTAGTTGTGCATGGTATAGAAATTGTATATATAATATATATATGGTATATATATTATATATCATATATAATATAATATATATACTATATATGTATGGTGTATAAAATATACATCATATACAGTATTTAAAATGTGCTTATGCGTGCGTATGTGTGTGTGTGTGTGCATGCAAAAAATGACATAGCTGTAAAAAAGTGAAAAAATATTTTTAATAGTTACAATTATCATTGTTTATATATTGGAATAATAAAAAGGTGTTTTTTATAATGTGGATATAATAATGTTTTGATTCATATTTTAAAGTAAAGTTATATTATTAATTATATAATTACTGTTAAGCTGATATATCTCCGTTTCTAGAGAAACAAAACTTTGGTGTTAAAATATTTAACTTAAACATTTATATTTTAAAAAATATTTTTATAAACATTCATTCATTCATTTTCTTTTCGACTTGGTCCCTTTATTAATCTGGGGTTGACACAGCGGAATAAACCGCCGACTTATCCAGCTTATGTTTTTCCAGCTGCAACCCATCTCTGGGAAACACCCATACACTCTCATTCACACTCATAGGTGTGAGGCGACTTCGTTAGCCACAGCGCCACCCCGCCGCCTATATAAACATTATGAAATATATAATAAATAGAGAGCTAATGTATTAGTCCTCCTCTGACATTTTTGTTCTTTATTAAAAAGATTTTCCATTGATGTTTAACAGCAGGACATTTTCTCCGAATTTCCTATATTTCTTTTTCTGAAAAACATTGTTTTTTCTTTTAGTTTGTTTTTATTTATGTGTGGATTTTGCAAGTACTCCCCGTGTTGACATGGGTTTCCTCCTGGTGCTCTGATTTCCCCTCACAGTCCAAACACATGCACTGTAGGTGAATTGAATCAACTAAATTGGCCACAGTGTATGTGTGTGAATGAGTGTGTATGGGTTAATTTTCCTTCAGCTTGGTCCCTTTATTAATCAGGGGTCGCCTCAGTGGAATGAACCATCAACTTATCCAGCATATATTTTACCCAGCAGATGCCCTTCCATGTGATTTGAAGCACTTTAAAGTGTTGTGTTTGTGTTTGTCTTTAGGTGCACATTCAGAACTCTACCCTGGCGGGTGGCGTGGCCGTGGGCACCGCAGCAGAGTTCATGCTGATGCCGTACGGCTCTTTGATCGTAGGCTTCTTCTGCGGTATCATCTCTACACTGGGATACATCTACCTCACTGTGAGCCATTACACACATCTACTGACAAAGTCAAAACTAATCGCCCTCCTGTGAATTCTTTTTCAAATATTTCCCAAATGATGTTTAACAGAGCAAGGAAATTTTCACAGTATATCCTATATAGTTTTTCCTTCTGGCGAAAGTCTTATTTGTTTAATTTTGGGCTAGAATAAAGCAGTTTTTAATTTAAGCCATTTTAAGTTCAATATTATTAGCCTGCTTAAGCTATATGTTTTTATTGTCGACAGAACAAACCACTGTTACACAATGACTTGTGTAACAAATTATAATTTAAATTAAATTTGCACGCATATCTACATTAATAATTTGTAACAAATTATAATGTAGATTAAAGTGCTCGCATATCTACACCATTATTACTGTAACAAATTTGCTCAAGGTTATTCTTCCCGCACCTTTTCCACCACTATTATGTAGCGAGTTATGATCTAGATTACAGTGCTCGCTTATCTTGTGCACCATTATATATAGCAGATTAGTTTAGCGGGAGGAAGATTCATTTGAACGGGGCTTCAAATGAATCGACTCTTTAGATCCGAAAAAATGAATCTTCCAGCAATCGTTCGAGTGGACAGTCGAGTTTATTATGGCTATTGCTATCAAAATAAAAGCCCATTATGTTTGATCAGGGTAACAAGATCCAAGTTTAAGACATTAGATTCATAAATATACACAGGCACCTTTCTTTATACAAAATTAAACTTTATTGACTAATCTAACAGAAACTAACACCTAACACAAACACACATTCATACAAGTGTAGAGAAGAGTAAAGAAGGTAAAGTAAGAGGTTGAGAGAATGTAATGATGGGAAAAACTCTGAGCTTGTAAGAGCAAACCAAGCAAACCAAACATAATCAAATTCACCCTTCTATTGTCTCTTAAAGTTTGCATTTAGTTCACACTAGTTCAGATGTAGGCAGAAAGTGGGTACTTCTGTCTGTGTGATGTGAAGAAGATCCCTTGGCTGAGCACGTGGTTGCTGCAACCCAAGCTCATTCTGAAAACGTAGCCCCGCGGACGTTTCTGGAGACCGCGATTTAAGTGGCCGGAGGTATGTAAAGGCCGCGTTTGGTTTTTTTCGAGCGAACGCTGCGGGGCGGTGTGGCGCCGCTCCGCCCCTCCTCTTCGCGCTCGCCGGCCGACGGCTCGCTTCCGAGTGGAGGGCGTTCCCGATGCAATCAGTTTGTCCGCTTAGCTCACAGCGTTGCGTCGGCGGAGCGAAGGCCCCGGAGGAGTAGCCGGCCGCGGTGGACAACGACCGGGATCGAGTCCGGGGAACAGCAGGTTCCGGAAATCAGGTAAGACGAAAAACGGAATCCGAAAAATAAGGGCGAGAACGCGGCGGGATCCGAAAACGCGGTCGAAATCGAAGACGAGGGCTTTTGCTTTTTTTTTTTTCGATCCGGCGCTTTTTGCGCAAGAACGGCGCGGGCACGAACGCCGCACGCTCCCGAGAGGCGCCCGCCCGAGATGCAAAAAAGTGCGCACAGCGGCCTCTCGCGGATCCGCGAAAACAAAAAACACTCGAATACGTACCTCCCGGGACGTAAATCGCGGTCCGCAGAAACGTCCGCGGGGCTACGTTTCCACAATGAGCCCGGGTTGGGTTGCCAGGTTGGTCCTTGCGAGGCTGTGAGTGGAGGTGGAGTCGTTAATTTCAAGTTTGAAGCAGCTACTGGTTTGCAACGCACTAAACTTAACTAGACTCTCGATGGAAAACAAAAAAAGAAGGTATCTGAGATGTGAACGTCTGAGCTATGCGATTAACCCTTTCCATCTGGGTCTTCGCCTGCTTTCTTGGAGGTTTCTCTGCTTAGGTCTCGTTCTTAGGTTGTTGCTATGACTCGAAGAGTTGAAGAGAGAGTTACTTTTTAGAAGAAGAGTTGTAGAGGAGCTCTGTCTGAAGAAGTTGCATGGAGTTTGAAGAGGGTTGCAGAGCAGAGAGGTTGCAGTTTAAGAGAGAGAGTTGTTAAAATTTGAAGAGAGAGCAATTAAAGAGAGTGGGCGTTGCTTTGAACACAAGCTTTATAAGGAGGGTTCAAATCCACCCTCCATGGAAAGTTGACCAATTAGAAACTAACCTCCCTGAATCATGGTTTTTGACCCTTTGTCCGAAGAAGAGGCATTTGTATAGGCAAATTTAATGCAAACGGAGGCAGAAATGTTCAAGTCTCTTAAAATGTTAATATGTTGCACTCGTATTAACATAAAATGTCAACAATCATTCAGTAAAGCAAATTAGCTTCAAAACAAGTCTAAACATGAATGGTTTATGAGCTTGTTTAGCTTCAGTAGAGTTAAACATTGTATGCAGAAGTGTTAAAACCATATTATTAATACAGGAGTAAGGGAAACATTGTAAAACACATGATTACACATAAAGAGAGACTTAAGTTTACATTAAAACATCAGTCTTTAGCAAAGAGCTTATGGGAGTCCTGAACCGTTCTTTGTTATTGCTGCATGGCACATTCCTTTGGGTCATAAATACCTTGGAATCAGGTTACAACTGACCATCGAGTCTTCCCTGGGCAAAGTTGGCTCATTTGTTGAATAAAAGCTAAATAATTATGTGTCTGGTAGGCCATATTCGTTACACTTGCCTAGTAAACCTAATTAACCTAGTTAAGCCTTTAAATTGCACTTTAAGCTAAATACTAGTATTTTAAAAAGTATCTAGTGAAATATTATGTCCTTTCATCATAACAAAGATAAAATAAATCAGTTCTTAGAAATGAGTTATTAAAACTATTATGTTTAGAAATGTGTTGAAAGAAATCTTCTGTCCATTAAACAGAAACCGGGGAAAATATAAAAGAATTCAAATTTAACAGGAGGGCTAAATTCGGACTTCAGCTATACATTCTTTCAATAGCTGAGTCTTTTATAATGAATTTGTCATCAGGTCTGTATTCTGTGTTTTTTCAGCCCTTTTTGGAGGAGAGGCTGAAGATTCAGGACACCTGTGGCATTCATAACCTGCATGCCATGCCAGGGGTCATTGGGGGAATTGTGGGCGCCATTTCAGCTGCTGCCGCCAGCAAAGAGGTTTATGGAGACTTAGGGTCAGTATACTGGGGAAAAACTAATTCTGCCTCTTCTATGTATGTTTAAATAGAAAAGTCCCTTTTGCTGAAATAATAGTAATGATAATGTTATTTTGTGTAACCAAAAAATATAATATAATATAATATAATATAGTATAATATAATATAATATAATATAATATAATATAATATAATATAATATAAAATAATATAATATAATATAATATAATATAATATAATATAATATAATATAATATAATATAAAATAATATAATATAATATAATATAATATAATATATTACTAAGTCAATGTTATTTTTATAAGAAACTTATTATACTTATTAAATACACTTATTTTTGATAGTATTTTTAAATCATATTTATATGTCCATTAATGTTAATTTTGCAGAAAAATAAATTGTTGTTGTTGTTGTTATTATTATTATTATAACAATACATTACTTTTGTAGTGATTACTATAGTGGAGGTTTATTGACACTAATATTGATGTTTTCTGTTAGGATTGTTAAATGTTTAGCAAAGCTAATATTATTGTATAGCAGTAATAATACTCAAAACAACATTATTATTATTATTATTAATAGTAATAAATCAATAATAATAACAATAATCTTTTTATTATTAATAATAATAACAACAACAACAATAATATTAATAGCAATAGTAAAAATAATGATAATAACAATAATAATAATGATAATAATAATTACAACAACAACAATAATAATAATAATAATGATAAAATAATAGCAACAATAATAATGATAATAATAATAATAACAACAACAACAACAAAAATAATAATAACATTAACATTGTTCCAGTACTGAATTAAAAAAATAGGTTTTAATACTAATATTAATATGTATTAATGTATTAAATATAATGGTCTAAATTATGGTTTAATATGTTTAATAATACTGATAATATTATCAAGAGTAATATAATAATTTTACTTATAATAATAGTTTAATTACAGTTTTTTACAATGGCTATGACAGTTATTTCAATACATTTAACAAGTTTGCTAAACTCGTAACGCAGCAACACACCTAAAACACACAATTGGCAAAACAGTTAATTTTATGCTCACAATCACATAATGTAGACTATACATCTAAACTTCTTTTCAAAATACAATAATAAACTAACACAATACACCATGTCTAACAAAACACTTTAAACATGTTTCAAAATGAAATAATTGTTTAAAACACTAACACATGTTTTCTTCTAACAGAAACATTTAGCCTGTTAACACATTGACAATAAAAACACTATCATCAGCTAACATTACAGAAACTGCATTATTTGATGTGTCAGCTCTGCCCTTATATTTGAAGCCTCTCTACAGTTTTGTGTTGTTGGGTTTAGTACAGTAAATGCATGCATTTTGTTTCTTATGCTGTAAAAATTCATTACAAAAAAAATGAATGACCATCCCAGAGTAGCTTTAAAAAAATTACAGTTTACTGTATGTAAAAAAATGCATACAATTGTTTTATTATTTCATTATTTATTTTATCAATAAGGAACCTTAAACTTTTAATTTTGGAATACTTTATCAGCAAATTAATTAATTAATTAATTAATTAATTAATTAATTCATTCATTCATTCATTCATTCATTCATTCATTCATTCATTCATTCATTCATTCAATTATTCAAAGTTGTTTTTGTAATCATAATTTTCACTTCTTTGTGTATTTATTTTTTAGTCTGGAAAACATCTTTTCCTTTGAGGGCTCAAATGTGACACGGTTGCCAACTGTCCAGGGTGGATACCAGGCAGCGGCACTGTGTGTGGCCTTGTGTTTTGGCATCGGCGGAGGAACGTTTGTCGGTAAAAGACCTATTGAACTTTGATTAAGTGCATGTTGTGCATGCAGCTTTATCTATGTATATATTGTGTGAGTCACCGTACACATCTGAAGGTGTGTGTTTCGAGAGTGTGTTGTGTTGGTGTGTTTATGTAACTGGGAAGATATTTGAGCAATCCCTCTGTAAACAGCAGGAGGATTGTGTGTCGGACTGTAATGGAAGTTTGTCATTCATCAAGCTGATGTTTCTGTGTTGTTGACTTTCAGGGCTGGTCCTAAAACTGCCCATCTGGGGTGATCCAGCTGATGAACACTGCTTCAATGATGAGATGTACTGGGAGGTCAGAGCACTGCTTTCAACAATTCATATTTGATAATAATGATAATAATAAGAAACATAATAATAATAATAATAATAATAATAATAATAATAATAACAACGATAACGAATATATCAATAATAATAATAATGATAATAATAACAACAACAATAATAATGATAATAATATTAATTATAATAATAGTGATAATAATGATAATAATAATAACGATAATAATAATAACGATAATAATAATGATAATAATAATAACGATAATGATAATAATAATAATAATAACGATAATGATAATAATGATGATGATAATAATAATAATAATAATAATAATAATAATAACGATAATGATAATAATGATGATGATAATAATAATAATAATAATAATAATAATGATGATAATAATAATAATAATAATAATAATAATAATAATAATGATAATAATAATAATAATAATAATAATAATAATGATAATGATGATAATAATAGGCGACTCAGTGGTGCGGTGAGTAGCACGCTCGCCTCACTGCAAGAAGGTCGCTGGGTCGCTGGTTTGAGGCTCGGCTCAGTTGGCGTTTCTGTGTGGAGTTTGCATGTTCTCCCTGCATTTGCGTGGGTTTCCTCCAGGTGCTCCGGTTTCCTCCACAGTCCAAAGACAATCGGTCCAGGTGAATTGGGTAGGCTAAATTGTCCGTAGTGTATGAGTGAATGTGTGTGTGTGTGTGTGTCTGTGTGTGTGTGTGTGTGTGTGTGTGTGTGTGTGTGTGTGTGTGTGTGTGTGTGTGTGTGTGTGTGTGTGTGTGTGTGTGTGTGTGTGTGAATATGCGTGTGTGTGGATGTTTCCCAGAGATGGGTTGCGACTGGAAAGGCATCCGCTGCGTAAAAACTTGCTGGATAAGTTGGCGGTTCAGTCCGCTGTGGCGACCCCGGATTAATAAAGGGACTAAGCCGACAAGAAAATTAATGAATAAATAATAATAATAATGATAATAATAATAATAACAATGATAATAATAATAATAATAATAATGACAATAATAATAATAACAACGATAATAATAATAATAATGATAATAATAATAATGATGCTAATGATAATATATGATAATAATAATAATGATATTGATAATAATAATAATGACGATAATAATAATAATAACAATGATAATAATAATAATAATAGTAATAATAATAATAAACAAAACAGCAATAATAATAATAATAATAATAATAATAATAATAATAATAATAATAATAATACAAATAAAAAAAGTTTCACATTTAATAATAACAATTTTTGGAAGTAATAATAATAATAATAATAATTAGATTGAAAATGTATAAAAAAATAATATAACTTGTGTTGTTGATAGTATTTTCATATGTGTTTTTCATATGTGTGTGTGTGTGAGAGAGATAGAGAGAGAGAGAGAGAGAGAGAGAGAGAGAGAGAGAGAGAAAGTGAGAGAGATAATAAATATATTTTTATAACTTTCTTTAAATTGTAGGTTCCTGAGGATGAAGAGAGCATTATTCCTCCCGTCTTATCCTACAACAACCACATGATCCCCAACAACAAACATGAGGAGATGTGAGTAAAAAAACATTTTTTAAACTATGACAAGATCAGATCTTCAGCTTTTGTTTCTCCAGTTCTTTGAATCAACAGTTCTGTGTAAATTAACTGTTCGCTGTCCTACAGAAATATATCCTGCAGGGGGCGCAGTAGAGTAACTGCAGCATTGACGTGTTTAATATTAAACATTTACATATTTTACATATTCATCATTTACTCATTCTCTAACATTTTTCAAATTATCTCCTTTTGTGTCCATCAGAAAAAAAGGAAACTTAAAGGTTTAAAATCACTTGAGGATGACCTGAGACTAACTATATATTTTCTTGTAATCGTAATAGTCATTTAGTAGTAGTATTAATAATAGCAACAAAGATTATTGTTTTAATCTTATATTTATTTTATATCATTATAGAAAAAATTAATGCAAAAGATAATATTAGAAAATAGAAAATTATGCTCTAAAAACTGGAAAATAGATTGCATTTTATATTATGTGATTTTTTTTCTACACCTTCAAGTCTGAATTATTAGCCCCCCTTTAATTTTTTTCTTTTTTATATATTTCCCAAATTATATTTAACAGAGCAAGGGAATTTTCACAGTATGTCTGATAATATTTTTTCTTCTGTAGAAAGATGTATTTGTTTTATTTCAGCTAGAATAAAAGCTGATTTAAATTTTTTAAACACAATTTTAAGGTCAATATTATCAGCGCTTTTAAGCTATATTTTTTTTCAATAGTCAAACCATTGTTATACAATAATTCCCTAATTACTCTAATCTGCCTAGTTAACCTAATTAACCTAGTTAAGCCTTTAAATGTCGCTTCAAGCTGTATAGAAGTTTCTTGAAAAATATCTAGTCAAATATTACATACTGTCATCATGGCAAAGATAAAATAAAAGCCAATTTTTTTCTTATAAAGGGCCAAAAAGGGCCAAGCTTGAGTTAAGGAATGTGGGCCAAAGATGCAGTGCATCCGGAAAATATTCATAGCGCTTCACTTTTCCACATAATTTATGTTACAGCCTTATTCCAAAATGGATTAAATGTATTTATTTCTTCAAAATTCTCCACACAATACCCCATAATGACATTGTGAAAAAAGATTTTTTTTAAATTGTTGCAAATTTATTAACAATAAAAAGCCTAAAAAGTATAATTTTGCAAATTATTACAGTAAAAACATGAACAATCTCATTATTAACACAATGGAGTTCAGTGAGCCTTCCTTTGCCTTGATTTGCTCGCCGATGTCTTGTGCATTGCTTTCTGACAAGTTGACGGTTTTTACATTTTAAAAGTCTGATTCATTTACTACATTTAATAGAATCTTTTCATTTTTATTGGTGTTTTTAGCTCAGCAATGAAACAAACAAACAAAGAGTTACGTTAAAATCGAAGCAACGATCGATCAAAGGAATTCGCCCCAAACACCTCCACATCATTCTCATCTCTTTTCAGATAGGATGGTGGGCCAAAACAAAGGTTACCATGGACTAACTTTGGCCCATGGGCCCTAGTTTGGGCATTTATGTTGTAGTATTTTATTTAGCACTTAATAAAATGACAATATGTTATGATTACGTACATTTTAATTTACCTGTTATTTAAAAAATAATAATAATGTAAGCATAATTGATGTATGTGAAGTATAATAATATAAAAAGGAATAAAAACATAAATGTTGTACAGTATTTTCCTAAGATCTTGAGATCAGAAGACCACCAGGTGGCGCTTGGTGATCAAATAAGTTTACTTTGAGTGAGAGCTTAAAGTAACAGCTGCTGCTTTCTCTTGCAGGAGAGAGACCAACTTTGCAGAACAGCCGTGAAACTGAAGATCAGCGGAGAGAGGTCAGAGACAACACAACTAACTACACCACCAGCCAAAAACAACACCACTGGCCTAAAACAATACAACTGGCCTAAAACAACACAACTGACTACACCGCCGGCCAAAAACAGCACAACTAAACTACTAAACCATCGGCCAAAAACAACACAATCAGCTTCCACACCGGCCAAAAACAACTAACTAAACTACTAAACCACCGACCATAATCAACACACCATCACAGACTAAACATATGTGTTTTATCCTGCAAATATTCACACAGTGTGTTTGTATATAAGCAAGATTTTCAGGCCAATCTGATTGAGGAGAAACACAACCTCCAAACCTCTGAACTCTAAACTTTAATGAAATCCATTTTTGACAGCTGTTTATTATTACAGCTGCTGTTCGATCATTGTCATGTCATTAATATTGTTTTATAGGGTGTGAAGGTATGGATTTTATATGTGCACACTGACCACATCTCTATATTTAATGTCTATTTATGTGTTTTTATGAGCATCATTTCTCTAAATCAGATGTTTGTGGTTTTATTATCATTGAGTAAACCATAGCAGCAGTGTGCAATAATATCTGTCTGTACATATTCCCTTGCTCTTCCTTATAATGTAACATACACATTGATTTGTTTTAGATCTGTCAGCATGTTCACTTTATTTTAAGATGGTTTAAAAAAAGAAGTTAATATTGAAGTTTATTAATAAACAAATTAATAAATTTATAAGTATTAATGTTTTTTTATGTTAGATTAATGGATTGAATTGATTCTTACATCTGATTACATTTTTTTTCCACTCACAATCTATTATCATTGTTATTACTTTTATTAATCGTATTGATATTTTTAATAAATGCTAATGTTGACATTCTAAAAAAAAAGTATTGTTATTATATAATAATATTAGCTTTTACTTATTGGCAACAATTTCACCTAGTCATTATTATTATAATTATAAATAATAATAATAATAATTATAATATTTATTAAATAATAATATTAGACTTTAGCAACAATATCAACAAGTAGTTGTTGTTGTTGTTGTTATTATTATTACTATTTATTAATAAATTGAGTTTATTAATACATTTATAATTAATAATTAATATTGGTTTGCTTATTATGTCAGATTAAACGATTGAACTCAATCTTACATCTGATTAGTTTGCTCTTTTTTCCCACTGAATTATAAATAATGATAAATAAATAATAATATTAGTTTTTGGCAACAAGTTATTATTGTTGTTGTTGTTGTTTTTATTAATAATAATAATAATAAATGCTAATCTTGACTTTATTGAATAGAATTCTTAAATAATATTAATTAAATAATAATATTATTTTTGACAACAATTTTATCAAGTTGTTATTATTATTGTTGTTTTATTTTTAATAATAATAATAATATAAAATAATAAATGCTAATCTTAACATTGTTGAATAATATTAATTAAATAATGAAAGTAGATTTTGGCAGCAATATTACCAAGTGGATATTATTATGGTTGTTATTATTATCAATAATAATAATAATAATAATAATCATAAATGCTGTTAATAAATAAGAAATGACATTATTGAATATATATTTTTAAATAATATTAATTAAATAATAATATTAGTTTTTTGCCAACAATTTCACCAAGTTGTTGTTATTATTATTTTGATTATAATTATTGGTATTAATAATAATAAATGACTATCTTGACATTTTCTAACAAAAATACTAATTAACGATAATAGATTTTGGCAACAATATCACCAAGTGTTGTTGTTGTTGTTGTTGCTTTTATTATTAATGCTAATAGTTAAAAATAATATTAATAATTAGCAACAGTAATACTATGTTATTGGTATATATTAAAATATTTTCAGAAAGTTAATATTATTATTAAGTAATGACAATTGTCATATATGTAATACTAATTTTAATTTTATTCTTTAATAAAATATGAATTACTGCTTTTATTATTAAAGCAGTTGTAGTTGTACAATTGTTTTTTAAATATTGATTTTAGTTCTAGTTGTTGTTGTTGTTGTTTATTATTATTATTATTATTATTATTATTATTATTATTATTATTATTACTGCTTCTTAAGTCTAAAAATTAAAAAATATATTTGCAGTGATAATTATTAGCAATACCAGTAATAATATTAAATAAGTACTCTGAATTAATAGAAGTACTATTACCTAAATATTTTAATAAAATATTAAATAAATCGTATAATAAAAATAATATAAACTTTTGTAGTATTGTAAGTCAGTTTAAATAAAAGTGTCTGCTTGGTAAATAAATGTAAATGTATGATAAATAAAAATAAATAATTATAATAAATTGTTGCAAAACTTATTTTAATATAAAATCTATTTATACAAACTTTAAAAGATAATCATGATTGTCTTAAAGCAGGCAGGTTTACAGCCATTAATGGAGATGGTGCTGAAAGTGTGCTCTGCTGTGAAAATGTGTTTGGATCCTCTTGAGGATTCAGCTCTTCTGGCCGGTGACCTCATAGACTGACAGTGGGACTAAAGGTCATGACCTGAGCTTGTCTGAGGTCAATCAGACCACACGTCTATCTCATCAAACACACAGCTGGATGTCAAAGGCTAGATCAATATGATAAATTAACGACATGTTGTTGTTTTTATCATTTTTCAGAGAAATTAGTGGTCATTGTTTTTATTCAGCAGGGATGGATGAATTAGATCCAAAAGTGAAGATAAAAGCATGTATAATGTACTAAAATAGGCATATACAGGGAAAACTATTAGAACACTAATAATAATAATAAATATAATATAATATAATATTGATCAGCACATAAATCATATGGCGAGGCAGTGGCGAAGTAGGTAGTGCTGTCGCCTCACAGTCGCTGGATCGCTGGTTTGAATCTTGGCTCATTGGCGTTTCTGTGTGGAGGTTGCATGTTCTCCCTGCCTTCGCATGGGTTTCCTCCGGGTGCTGCGGTTTCCCCCACAGTCCAAAGACATGCGGTACAGGTGAATTGGGTAGGCTAAATTGTCCGTAGTGTATGAGTGTGTGTGTGAATGTGAATGTGTGTGTGGATGTTTTCCAGAGATGGGTTGCGGTTGGAAGGGCATCCGCTGCGTAAAAACTTGCTGGATAAGTTGGCAGTTCATTCCGCTGTGGCAACCCTGGATAATTAAAGGGATGAAGCCGACAACAAAAAATTAATGAATAAATCAAATTCTCAGTGTGTGTGTTTTTGTGTGTGTGTGTGTGTGTGTGTTAGTTCACACACTGAAACCCAGTAGGCATGCAGTTGTACTGTCTGTATCTGTGAACGGTCCCGTCAGCATGGGACACTTAGATCTCCTCTCGCGTCTCATTGCAGGACAACAAACCCCCCAATTAACTGCTCCGGGCTCCTGCAGGGGGACGTGGCACACCCCTCCTCTGTACTGACCCTCACCCGTCCCGCCTCCACCTTCCCATCATTCACAGGCCTCCCGCGGGCCCCTCGCCCCTAATGTATATTCATTCACACTTAAAGCCCCCTGTTAAAGCCAAATCAAGCTCCATTCAGGACATGATCCTCCTCGCTGTGCTCAAAGGGACTCGGTCCGAGGGAGGCCTGTGACCCTCTGATCCTAAAACACACAGCGGAGTCTGCAGGAGCGCTGATTAGAGCAGATTAAGAGCAGACATTGCAGGCTGAAATATTCGATAAAAAATTATTAGAGGATTTCACTAGTTGATTGATTAGATTGGGAATCGCTTACTTATAGCTTAATAACTTTGTGTGTGTGTGTGTGTGTGTGTGTGTGTGTGTGTGTGTGTGTGTGTGTGTGTTTTTCAAGTTATATATAAATATGCTAATTAAACATTCACAAATTTGCATAAATTTCCCACGCGAATGTAAAAGATGCTGGGTTCCACACAATTCCTTCATGTTTTCCCAACACAAATCGATTAAGTTCACATGTCTTTACAAATTTAAGTGGATTGAGGATAAAAGATTTACGTTGTCGCCAAAAAAAACTCAAGAATTGTGTTGTTTCAGCTTATTTTAAATGCAACCCGGGCTCATTGTGGAAACGTAGCCCTGCAGACGTTTCTGCAGACCGCGAAATACGTCCCGGGAGGTACGTATTCGAGCAGTTTTTGTTTTCGCGAATTCGCGAGAGGCCGCTGTGCGCGCTTTTCTGCGTTTCGAATGCCTCTCGGGAGCGTGCGCCGTTCGCGCCCGCGCTGTTCTCGCGTGAAAAGCCGCCAGAGGTCGCTGTGGAGCGACCGTCCGTCCGACTGACTGGCTGAACGACTGAACGATCGACCGGGCGGCCGGCCAATTGGCAGACCCAGCTGCCTTCCTCTTACTCCTCCTCTTTCTTCTCTAAACCAAAGCGACAATTTGCAAAAGCCGTCCAGAAAAAAAAGCAAAAGCCCTTGTCCGATTTTGACCACGTTTTCAGATCTCGCCACGTTCTCGTCCTTATTTTTTGGATTCTGTTTTTCATCTTACCTGATTTCTGGAACCGCTCTTCCCCGGACTCGATCCCGGTCGTCCCCGTGGCCGGCTCCTCCTCCTTCAGGCCTCCGCTCCGCCGAGGTAACACTGAGAGCTAAGCGGACAAACTGGTTGCATCAGGAAAGCCCTCCAGACAGAGGTGAGCCGTCAGCCGGCGAGCACGAAGAGGAGGAGCGGCGTCACACTGCCCCCTAGCGTTCGCTCGAAAAAAACAAAACGCGGCCATATGTACCTCAGTCCACGTAAATCGCAGTCTCCAGAAACATCCGCAGGGCTACGTTTCCAGAATGAGCTTGGGTTGTTTAAATAAGTAGTAAAAATTCTTTTAGAAAAAAATGTTTGATGAAGTCACAATACCTGTTTAATTTTTTACATCTAAATACCCGAGGAGATAATGTTCCTCTATGCCAGTGGTTTCCAACCTTTTTTTTTTTTTGCTTGAGATCCCCTTTTCCCCTATGAAAATATTGTAAGGCCCTCTTCCACATTTATTGATATTACCGCTTGTATAAGTTTGCAGGGATGACAAAAAAATTAGTTTCCAAACAAATGGTATGTTTATTACTATGTCTAGATATAGTTTATGCACAAATAGTAGCCTAATGTAAAATATAAAAGCAAAACACCAGTAGCTGATTTGTAACTGAAAAAGGAAGCCTTTGGCCTTTAAATTGGCTCTATATTAGTTACCAATTAGTTGCCAATTTTTTAAAGGTTTCTTGTCAGTAGTTGTGACTTCCCTCATCTCATTTTGGATGTGTGTCAATTCTTTTACCTTGTGCTCAATGAAACGCTCTTGGCTTGTCGTGGTATTGGGGATGAGTGTAAATGTCTTATTAATTTGGACGTCCTCATGCTTTCGTTAGCATCGTTAGCAAGAACTTTGGCGCAGATAATGCACTGTGGCTGGGTTAGGGACTCTTTGCTTCAAGAAAATCGAATAAAACCATAGTTAAGGGAACTATCTTGGTATTTCCTGCATTTTGTGTTTCTAGTATCGCTAGCGCTGCAACCAGAAATGTTTGGAGCTTCCTCATCTAGGTCCAGTATGCATGGATCATTACTGTTAGCTGCTGAAGGCGAATCAGTGAGATTTTTTTTGTGGAGGATGAATTCGAAATTTGTCAATTTTTTGGTCTGCCAGCAGATAAAATGAATTAAGGCAATGTGATCGTTCTAATTTTTCACTACTAAAAAAATGTTGACAATATTTTGATTTAAGGCAGAAAAAGATTGAGGTAATGAAGTGGCCTGCTCAAACCCCTGACTTTAACCTAACTTTTTAACTTGTGACGTTAAAAATACAGTTTTTGCAACAAAAGTCAAAGCTTCAGGAACATATTAAAGTCAAAGATTTTTGGCAGAAGTGATTTTTGGGAATCTCTTTTATCACCATAATTCAGAAAATACTGCGAGCAGACAGAAGCAAACACATTATGTATGGGCAAATGTCTAAAGGTAAGTGGTTGCACATAATTTCTTTGAGCAATTTGAATTTAGTAATGTTCAACTTTGTTTGTTTGTTTGTTTGTTTAAATTCAGCCCATATACTGTAAATGTTTGCAAGCACTTACCTTAAATCCAATGTGCACACACATAGATAAAGTGCAACAATAACTAAAAAGTGTATTTGAAATGTTTTCTTTCTATTAGACTTTAAAATCTAGTAAATGTGAAAATTACTTTGTTGAAAAAGTCAAATTCTATGTCTTAATATGCAAATGAGGCGTTATTTGGTTAAATATGCATTAATTTGCATACATTTCTCACACAAAAATCAGTCAAGAAGAGTCATAGAGTCAGTTTTTCGGAATCTCGATCAATTTTTTAATACAGAACATGCATCAAAACAGGGAATTTTTACCATTTTCCTTGAAAAAATAGGGATTAGTTCAAAAACTTTATTAATACCAGAGAGGAAAAACTTGTTGGGCACCATACATTACAATTAAATTATACAACAAATTATTAGATTACAAGCACCACATCCCAGTTCAACAACAAATTTCCCCCTACGAACACAGTCAAAAAGCTAAGCAATAAAAAACAAGAATACCATTGCTTTGTTAAAAAAAAAAAAAACCTTAATAAAAGTTTGCAATCAGACAAATTGTAAATACACCTTTGTAAAAACTTTGATGATAAAAATATAAATGAAACTTACAATCATAAATGATGTAGTTTGGTGCTCTCAAAAAAATGCTGCTTGTTTAAATGAATTATTTAAAATGGTGTAGTGGTAAGTGCATCTACATGTGTACTCCGGTGCTCACAGCAACCTGAGTTCAATTTCCACGTCGAGGGTCGATGCTGATCATTCGTCTCTCTCTGCTCCCCAAACTTTCCTGTCATTACTCTCTGTCCTTTCCAAAAAAGGTGAAAACCCCGAAAAAATATTTAATGAAAAAATGAGCTGAAATTCTCATTCTGAAAACAGAATTCCTGCGGGGTTTTTGTCTTTTTTCTGGAACAAGTTAACTGTTTTATGTTCAATTCACTTAAGTTTGTTAAGCTAACATAATCCAGTTGTGTTGGGACAATATGTATGATTTGTGTGAAACCCTGCATTTTGACAGTGTACTGTATATGCACTGTACAACATATCCGTAAATTAACCGTTCCATTCCAAAAACAAGTGTTTTCTGTTTGTTTATAGTTGTGAATTGCATTATGGGAGCTTGATCTCTGCTCTGTCGACTTTTGAAGTTGAAAATTGAACTCTGCAGATTAACAAAGTGACTTTTATTGACATTTTAGTAGTTTGAAATAATATCATGTATAGTTGAAGTCAGAATTATTAGCTCCCCTTTGATTTTTTTTCCCTTTTTTAAATATTTCCTAAATGATGTTTAACAGAGCAAGGAAATTTTCACAGTATGTCTGATAATATTTTTTCTTCTGGAGAAAGTTTATTTGTTTTATTTCGGCTAGAATAAAAGCAGTTTTAATTTTTTTATAAGCCATTTTAAGGTCAAAATTATTAGCCTCTTTAAGCTATATTTTTTTCGATAGTCTACAGAACAAACCATCGTTACACAATAACTTGCCTAATTCCCCTAACCTTTCTAGTTAACCTAATTAACCTAGTAAAGCCTTTAAATGTCACTTTAAGCTGTATAGAAGTGTCTTGAAAATATCTGGTAAAATATTATTTACTGTCATCATGATAAAGATAAAATAAATCAGTTATTAGAAATCAAAACTATTATGTATAGAAATGTGTTGGAAAAAATCTTCACTCCGTTAAACAGAAATTTGAGAAAAATATAAAGGGAGGGGGACAAATAATTCTGACTTTAACTGTATAAGAAATGATATATAGAGAAACAAGTCTGTAAAAAAGCAGAAAATGTACTGGCAACGTAATATACAAATCCAACCCAGACAATACATCACTTTAAACTTGCACAAATGTTAAAAAAAGTAACCTTTTCAAACTTTTCAAGGTTAAAATTTGTTGGAAGAAAGTTTAAGGTCCCATAATGCAACTCAAAAGCAAAAATAAACGGGAGAAATTAAAAATAAAATCATGAATAACAAAAAACTGCTAATTTACTGATGTTTAAGAGCTGCTGAAGTGGAATAATAGAACGAAAATTACCTCATACATGTGTATTGTAAGTAAAATCTAGACACAAATTGATAAAATGTGATCAGCTGGCAGGAGTTGCGAGGAAACAGTTTTTTTTAACCGTGTTTGTTTGTAGCATTTAGACAAATAAAATTAATCTTGAGATATAAATGCTTGGACACGTCATGAACATCACTGCTCCTGTCAAAACGGCTCCGTAATAACTAGATGATGCTGGAGGCCGTTATATCAGTCAAAAAACTGTTTCCCTGCTACTCTGATCACCCATCAGCTGTGTGCCCTTACGTAAGCAGGTGAGCTGACGTGACATGTAGGTGGAGTTTATCCATATCATTAAACCACTCGATCTGTGACACAAAACAATACTTTGTAATATTATTAATCTTAATCAATCATGCAACAAATAAACAAATAAAATATAAATATATATATAAATATCACAAATGGCTCCAACACCCCGGCCCCTAATTGTCTAGAATAATGACAATTACAAGAAAAAGAGGAGGCATTAAATATAGTTCTCCTATATATGTTAAGAGTCCATATCTTATGAAAAATGTATTTAGAAGATTTTCTTCTTCAAAAGGCAAAAACAAAAATTCTCCACCGCACAAAAAAGGGAAACCTTTTTAAATACACTTTAAATACACTTAAGTGTATTTTAAACATTTTCTTAACTTTAGTCTGAAACAAAACATGCAAAATCTTTAAAATGGGAGGTGCATTTTAGTGCACCTTTAGACTAAATTGAGAGGTGCAGTAGTGTCTGGTTTTAAATTATGCAGGCTCATTGAGAACACGATAAAGGAATAAGCTGGATAATGGCAGGCCGGTGGCGGGCGCAGCTCTTTCAGGGCTCATGACTGATGTGCCTCTGCTGATTGACAGAGTGTGGAGCTGAATGCTGGGAAAACTCATGTGGAGCTGTGAGAAATCAAGCTCTCGAGGACATTGTGCGGCTTATAGACGCGCTCTGCTGTTAATTAGCTGTGACGTTACAGACGCTCGCTATCATACATACATGTTTTACCCAGATTAGAGAGGATCATGGGGGATTAAAGGTGCAGTTTGTATGTAAAAAAGTCTTTAGATGCTCAAGTTAGATCTATAAAATGTGTGAATGGCAGATGTTACAGATAATAAAATATAAGAAACAAAAGGATTAGAAATAAAGTAACTTTTATAAAATGCTCAGGTTGTATTAAACCAATTTTGGGTCAAACATGGACAAATAGATAGATAGATAGATAGATAGATAGATAGATAGATAGATAGATAGATAGATAGATAGATAGATAGATAGATAGATAGATAGATAGATAGATAGATAGATAGATAGATAGATAGATAGATAGATAGATAGATAGATAGATAGATAGATAGATAGATAGATAGATAGATAGATAGATAGATAGATAGATAGATAGATAGATAGATAGATAGATAGATAGATAGATAGATAGATAGATAGATAGATAGATAGATAGATAGATACTAACTTATTAGTCATCTGGAATGGCAAAGAAACCGTGCTAGCAGGACTCCCAGAGTTCGTTAAGATACTTTGCACTCAGCTACAATCCTTCCTCCTCCATCTTAGCTCAGATATGCTAAATAATGTTTATATTTGGTGACTGGACTGGCCAATCCTGGAGCACCTTGACTTTCTTTGCTTTCAGGAAATTTGATGTGGTGGCTGAAGTGGGGAGCGCTATCCTGCTGAAGAATTTGCCCTCTCCTGTGGTTTGTAATGTAATGGGCAGCACAAATGACTTGATATCTCAGGCTGTTGCTGTTGCCATCCACTCTGCAGATCTCTCGCACACCTTCATACTGAATGTGACCCCAAACCATGATTTTTCCTTCACCAAACTTGACTGATTTCTGTGAGAATCTTGAATTCATGCAGGCTCCAATTGGTCTTCTGCTGTATTTGTGATGCAGTTCACCAGATGATTCGATCTGATGTATCTTCTATGTGCGATTTGATTGGACAAGAATCACAGGACTGATTTTTGTAATCCCCAAAGACAAGAAGAAATAAAGTGGTGACTGCAGGTTGAAGGAAAGTAGTGGAGTAAAACTACTGATACTGCCTTAAAAATGTACTTAAGGAAAAGTAAAAGTGCACATTTGTAAAACTACTTAGTAAATTACAATTCCTGAGAAAAACTTCCCAACTACTCCATGAGTATTTGTCATTCCTGTACACCACTGCTGACTAAAACAACTGTATTTTTTACAGTGTGCTGATGTATTTGTTTGTTTGACTCGCGATATAATTGGCGACCCGCGGGCAGCTGTTCTCCTCTCACGCTCCAGGTATCCGGCCAGTCAAAGGGTCGGTAAGTGGCCCTGTCAGCAAACCGCGGAGAGGAACAAGAGATTACCCCTAATTTAATCCTCTCAATCCCTGTCCCTGTTCCCGCGTCTGGAAGAACAGACAGAGAGAAACCCTCCTCAGACCCGCCCCGAGCTCCTGCTTTCTCAATGACTCCGCGGGACAAAGGCCGCCTTTCACGGGACGCAACTGCGGGACAGGACGAGTAAATGAGGAGGATGCAGATGCGTGACGTCTCTGTTTGCGCGTGATTGACGGGAGGGCGCGCGCACGGCACCTGACTCTGAGGGCGCGTGGATTTATTCTCGGAAAGGATGATGCTGCGTGATATTCATGGGCATGGCGTCTGTGTGTGTGTGTGTGTGTGTGTGTGTGTCCACACTTTTCTGAAAGTCTTTTAGGTTTAGTAGGGCTGTTTAGCAGGATACAGTTTGTACAGTATAAAATTGATTATGTAATCACTTCGAGGTTAGCAAACCTGACGTGTGTTTGTGCTTGTGTGCGCATGTATGTGTGTGTGCGTATGTAAGCCTATTTATGTATAATTTTATATTTGTGTGTCTGTCTGTATGTTGGTGAGTCTCTGTTTGTGTGCATACGTTGATGTGTGTGTGTGTGTGTGTGTGTGTGTGTGTGTGTGTGTGTGTGTGTGTGTGTGTGTGTGTGTGTGTTTATATAAATGCGTGTTGATTTATGTGTCTTTGTGTGTCTGTCAGTTTATCTGTGTGTGTGTGTGTGTGTGTGTGTGTGTGTGTGTGTGTGTGTGTGTGTGTGTGTGTGTATGTGTTGGTATATAAATATATGTGTTGGTACATGTGTGTGTTTTGTTACATTACATAATTGTTTTTGTGTGTGTGTGTGTGTTTGTTTATATAAATTCGTGTTGATATACGTGCCTTTGTGTGTCTGTCAGTTTGTCTGTCAGTTTATGTGTGTGTGTGTGTGTGTGTGTGTGTGTGTGTGTGTTTGTGCGTGTGCGTGTGTGTATGTGTATGTGCGTGTGCGTGGGCGCTTGTGTTGGTTTGTGTGTATGAGTTGGTATAAAAATATATGTGTTGGTACATGTGTGTGTGTTTTATTACATTACATAAGAGTGTGTGTGTGTGTGTGTGTGTTGGTGTCTATCTATCTATCTATCTATCTATCTATCTATCTATCTATCTATCTATCTATCTATCTATCTATCTATCTATCTATCTATCTATCTATCTATCTACACTGTTAACCCTTACTGTAGATTATGCAGTAAATAACTGTAAAATAGCCAGTGTTTAGCTGTAATGAAAGGAAACAGTATTTTACTGTAAAAGAAGCAGCATTTGTATGAAATTCTGTAGTGCAAAGAATATATCACAGTAATTTGCTCTATGTACCCATTACAGATATTTACTGTCATAATAAATGGTAAATTACTGATCAATTACTGCCCCATCTACTCTGATGCTTTATGTTGCTATTTATATTTATTATATAATTTTATATATTTATATTTATTTACTGTTCAGTTTTGATATGTGAATGGTCAGTATTGAGGGGAGAGTGGGACATTGCATTGATGATAAGCTGAATTTCACTGCAGCCATGTGTTTTCTTTGGTTTCTTTTATGTTTTAACATTGAGTATCAGGAGTCAACCAATGCCACAGAGATCATTAAAAGCTAAGCATAAGATATGAATGAAATGCATTTAAAGGCAAAAATATTCACACAGAGCAAAGAAATTGTCATACGAATTCTTATAACTTTGTTTATGTTTCTATAATTAGTCTAATTTGCCTAATTTAACCTATAGTTCAGCTTTTAAATTGCACTTTCAACTGAATATTAGTATTTTGCTAAATGACTAGTAAAAATGTGTTATTTAAAATAAAAATCTTAAACAGCACATACATACATGTTTGCAGAGAATTTGTTTGGAAAACTTCAATTAAAGTAAGTAAAAGTGGCATTAACAGTATAGTATAAAGGCTGTCCTAAATAAATGTGTAAATCATGTAATTTTTGTGTTTTTTTATTATTACTACAGATTTGGAACGACATGAGGATCAGATTATTTATTATAATTTTTTTTCCTATGGATGAAGTTTGCATATTTTAATTGTTTTTGTGCATAATTGTGATAAATGTAGGCAGTTGCTTTGAAAATATGCTATGCTCCAGGGGTGTCAAACTACTAGAGGGCTGCAGCCCAGCAGAATTTAGTTCCAGGTGTGCTTAATTAGGGTTAAAGCTTAACTGCACTCTTACCCTGTAGATTATGCAGTAAATAACTGCAAAATAGTCAGTGTTTTGCTGTAATGAAAGGAAACAGTATTTTACTGTAAAAGGAGTAGAGTTTGTATAAAATTGTGTAATGCAAAGGATAAATTACAGTAATTTACTTTATGTACTGTGACAATAAATGGCAAATTACTGTTCAACCATTACTGTCCCATTTACTCTGATGCTTTATGTTGCTGTTTATAGAGACGTGCATTTTAAAGGCAGAAGACAATGATTTAGGCCTCACCACACTCCCACAGGCTGTCTTATTCTAAACACAAAGGTATTAGAAAAAGTTTTCAGAAAATGCTGGCCCTTTAAGGGAGTCAGGTGTTTGATTTGTTTACTGCTGAGTGTGCTCTATTCTCTGTCTATCAATTCAGATGTAGAGTCTGATGTTTTAGGCTTTAAATAAGAATCTACAGTGAGTAGGTAAATTGTGTCAAAATGTTTTTGAGGGTTTCTAAAATAAGGCTGTGTTTTAAGTTATATTGTTGTTATCTTGAACTGTGTACTTGAAAGCTACATTGTTAGCTAGTTAGCCTCTCCTCGCTTTTAAGTATATTTATTTATTGGATATTGCATTTTGCAATAATGTACAGATGCTAAAAGTTTATGCACATAAAAAACAAAAATTCCATCACCTCAGTAAGGTAACATGTACACAGAAATCATCACAGGGAATCACAAAAAATATGATACAAATAACCATCCACACACAAAAGCTCCACTGTCAGGTCCCAGGTTGTGAGTTTGTTGCTAAGTATTTTTCAGAGCAGTGTTTCCACCTATGAATTTATATTAGAAACAATAGAAAAGTTTGTGGTCATGAGATTTTAAAGTAGATAATAATTATAACAATAAAAGATTGGATCCTTTGGATTTTTGGTGTTGCCGACTTTGTTTTAGTTTTTTATAATTATTTTAAACTTTTTATTGAGAATTGACACAATATCTGCCCGTGTTTGACAAACATGTTTATATATATATATATATATATATATATATATATATATATATATATATATATATATATATATATATATAAAGAGTAAGTGTGTGTTCTTTTCATATGCTTATTTTTTAATTATTTGAAACTTTAAAAAATAAAATAAATATTTTGTGTATTTTGCTGTTTAGTTTTTTTTTTTTTTGCATGGTCAGCATTGAGGAGACAGAAACACATTTTACTGCAGCACTTTCTGTGTGTGTGTGTGTGTGTGTGTGTGTGTGTGTGTGTGTGTGTGTGTGTGTGTGTGTGTGTTAGTTCACACCCTGCTTCAACATTACCTGTAGAAGCCTTAATTAGTTTGAGCAGGTGTGTTCAATTAGAGGTACAGCTTAAAGTCCCAGTCACACTGCACTTTTCTCCCCTTAGACTTTCATTCATACGCATGTGAATGCTGCAGACCTGGAATGCTAGCTCATGTGAAAAATTTCACTGTTCGTAGCATTGGAAAGTTCAAACTTGGAGATCTCTGACCTGCGAAATCACATCATGTGATTGCTTGAGACCAATCAAAGATCAAAACATGACCTGTCTGAACAAAAATTTAAACTATGGACCAGTCGCTTGCTTTTTCAATCTCTAATTATTTTGTTTAATCCCACTTCTTTTCACAGTGCTGTATGACAGAATTTTGCATGCTCAAACGATAGTGTGACCGCAGCCTTACTGTGCAGACCTGTAATATGTAAGATGATATTTATATCTGCTGATTTCTTAATTTTGTTATACATTTTATGTTGTATATTTGTTTGCAGCCAAAACAATAAAATATATTTGTCTAAATTTTTATGCCTTCTAGTTTTAATAACAGATAAGAATACTAATTAATTTTAGTAAGACTATGACATACTATTAATGTGCATGCAGTATAATGCTGTGAGTTGTAACACTACAGTAATTAACTGTACACAGTTTCCAGTTAGTTACCACTACTGCTCTATTACAGTAATTAACTGGCAACACTGTTGCCAGCTACTCACTGTAATGGTTCGGTTACAGTAAATAACTGGCAACACTGTTGCCAGCCACTCACTGTAATGGTTCAGTTACAGTAATTAAATGGCAACACTGTTGCCAGTTACTTACTGTAACCAAAATTTTACAGTGAGTAACTGGCAACAGTGTTGCCAGTATTCTACTGTAAAAACGCCCGGTAAGGTCTAACAGTGTATCTATCTATCTATCTATCTATCTATCTATCTATCTATCTATCTATCTATCTATCTATCTATCTATCTATCTATCTATCTATCTATCTATCTATCTATCTATCTATCTATCTATCTATCTATCTATCTATCTATCTATCTATCTATCTATCTATCTATCTATCTATCTATCTATCCATCCATCCATCCATCCATCCATCCATCCATCCATCCATCCATCTATCCATCCATCCATCCATCCATCCATCCATCATATATATATATATATATGTGTGTGTGTGTGTGTGTGTGTGTTGGTATATAAATAGATGTGAGTGTGTGTGTGTGTTGACATGTGTATAGTTTGCTTACAGAAATATATGTTGGTGTGTGTATGTGTGAGTGTTTATGTGTTGATATTTGTGCATGTGTTGGTATAAATATATATCTGGTACGTGTGTGTGTTTTGTTACATAAGTGTGTGTGTGTGTGCGCGTGTGTGTTTGTTTATGTGTTGGTGTGTGTGTTACGTGTGTGTTTGTGTGTGTGTGTTTATGCATGTGTTTATGGTGTGTGTGCATGTGTTTGTATATGCTTGTAAATATGTGTTGGTACATGTGTGTGTGTGTGTGTGAGTGTTTTGCTATATAAATGTTTGTTGGTATAAGTGTGCTTTTGTGTGTGTTAGTTTATATCTATGCATGTGTTGGTTTTTGTGTGTGAGTGCGTAGTTGTGTTGCTATATGAATGTTTGATGGTGTGTTCTTGTGAGTCTGTCAGTTTGTGAGTGTGTTTGTGTGTGTGGGTGTGTGTGTGAGAGAGAGTTAGTATATGTTTGTATGTTGGTATGTATGTGTGTGTTGGTATGTGTGTGTGTGTGTGTATTTGTACATAAATTTATGTTGGTGTATGTATGTGTGTGTATATGTTGTTTTATGGGTGTGTGCGGGTATATAAATGTGTGTGTGTGTGTATATGTTTGTGTGTGTGTGTATATACATATATATGTATATATGTATGTATGTGTGTGTCCGTCAGTTTGTATGTGTTCCTGCTGGTACATGTGTGTGTGTGTGTGTGTGGATGTGTATATGTATTCCTCTCACACTGGTGTTGTCTGGTGGTCCCGCCTTCAGTGGTGTGTGTGTGTCTCAGTGGTGTGGATATATGGCTGCTGCTTTTGTCCCACACATGTCTGCTCTGTGAGCCGTGTTTCAGGAGTGTCTGCTGCTGTTTTCCCAGACGTCTCTTCCTCACTGCAGGGTCTGAGAGCCGCGTGACCCCCTCTGTCAGCTCACAGCTCCAGACAGCAGAGGTCAGAGGTGAACGCCGCCTGTCACTTCACCACGCCACTGCATTATAGTCCTCATTAAAGGATGGAGGAATGCAGACGCACATTCCACGGGACGTCCCGTCAGAGAGAGGCACCACTGCAGCTCAATTACTGCTTATATAGACTACAAATGAGCATGTAGGTACAGATGTCATTCAAGACCAATGCTAATGAGAGTTAACTAATTAACAATACTTAATAATATTTGTATGAAATAATTAATATTAAATATATAAAATAGTACCAAAAAGGTCATATAAATAATTTATTATTTAATTCATTGTATCATTAGTTTTCTTCTCAATATCTAAACAATATTAAACAATTGTCCTCTAATATTTCTAATAATTATAATTTGATACTGCAGTATTAATGTATTAATTATTATTAATATTTCTAATATATTATCTATTACAGTAAATTACATTATTATTATTATTATTATTATTATTATTATTATTATTATATTGTTATTTCTTATAATATCTTTAATTATATTACATTATTATTATTGTAATAAATATTAATATTTTATTATTTTATAATTTTCAAGATTACTATTTTTAATATTGCTATATTATTAGTAGTTCTAATGTTACTATTACTATATTACATTATCATTGTTTTTACAATTAATATTTTTATATAAACATATTATACTATTATTTCTAATGTTAATATTTTAATATTATTATATTAATTATTGATTATTATTATTGTTGTTATGTTATATTTTTACTGTTTCTAATATTAATATATTACTTTGTTGTTATTATTATTATATTATTATTTCTAATATTACTGTTTCTAATTATATATTTCATTAAAAATATTATTATTACTATTATTAATATTACATTTATATTAAATCATTATTATATTTATTATTATTTGTATTATTATTATATTAGATTAGTATTACTATTTTTAATATTATGATTATATAGTTTGATCATTCTATTTGAATTCATTCTAAATATAAATAATCATATAAAGCAGCAATTATATGTAATATCATTATTGATAATTTAAAATAATACTATTTCTAATATTATTTTATTACATTATGATTATTTATTGTTATTATTATTAATATTTTAATATTAGTATAACTATTTCTAATACTATTATATTACGTTATTATTATTATTATATTTTTATTATTATATCAGTAACACTATTTCTATATTACATTATTATTATATTTATAGTATTATTATTATTATTATATTTGTATTACTATATCTAATATTATATTAGTATTACTCTATTATTATTATTATATTATTATTAATATTATTATATAATTATTATTATATTATATTATTACTATCTAATTTTTTATTTCGAATATTATTTTTAATATGACTATTTTTATATTATTATAATATTTATATTATTATTACTATTTCTAATAATAATTTATAATATTAATAATATTTTAAAAATCCTCATACTAAAATGTTCATTACAATAATGATAGCAATTTAGAAATATTAATTTATAATATTATTATATTTCCTTAATATCTAAACATTTTATTAATAATAATAAAATAACAATAATAACAACTGTTATTATTATTATTATTATTATTATTATTTATGTGTTACTAATTATAATATTTATGACTGTTATTGTTAATAATAATAAACCTAATTTAAAATATTAAGAGTTTAGAAACAAAAACATCTAAATGGTGTTTAATGATTTCTTTTAAAATTAGCATTTTTCTCCAACTCCTGTGTGTTGACTCAGTGATTTTACTTTTACAGTGATGAATTAGTTATTTTCATTGCCTTTAAAGTGAAATAACTGAACATAAATAAAGGAGGATAAATAAAGGAAAATAAATAATTTTTGGCATTTAGAGGTTTTTGCATCTGAACTCTTGATATGTTGATTTAGTTTTGAGTTTATTACAATATATGATCCTAATACTGAAATATAGCTACATAACGCACACACTGTTTCATGATTAATTCAAGTGTATGCATTTTCAGTTTATGTATTTTATTTTATTGTAATGCATACAAATGTACTTATAAAATGTGAGAATAACTGTAGTATTTGACGTGTGACTGCTGGTTTTGAAAGCACATGTTCTCTGTGAAGGCGACAGATGTCCTCGAGGTGAAGTTCAAGTCCAAAGTCTTTCAATTGTCTGACAAACTTTTGTTCAATGAAGGTCCAAAGAAAAACGCTAGACTGTCTAAAACCGCTGCATAATCAGTTGACAACGATCCTGCTGTACAAATATATGAAGTGCACTTTCCTTTTTATGCTAAAAATGTGTTTAACAGCATTTCTAAAATAAATATGAGAACTTTGACGATCTTATAAAAAAGTCAAACGTGCATTTAGACTCCATTGGATGTATTTAAAATCATGTTATAATTTTATTCTGATAGCCTACTAAACTTAAATACATACATAGCCTATATGTATCCAGTATCCTACATATAATAAAGCTTTATTTTTTACCTGAAAGATCGAGCTTCAGGATGTTTCATTTATATAAATGCAAGACTTGAATTTGTCAGATGAATTATTGCTTGCAGGTTTCATTTTGCTTGCAGAATTTACAACGAATTCATGAATCCTTTCACATGTACATGCTATTTTCTGAATTGTCTGTATATTGTTGGCTACTTAATGCAATGTTAAGTGTATCTTGCAATCTATTAAATCTTGTAAATCATCATTCATCTCTTCTTATATATTATAAATAAATGTCGTTGGAACGCAGATAAGTATTATCTTTAAATACATATAAACCTCTTTTGAGAAATTTAATTGCATGAAAAAGTGTGAGAGTTGCTCCAGTGTGTTATAACCCGAACATCAGCGCATTTCCCGCTCATTTCGCTTCATTAGCATCTCATACCCCCATGTTTATTGCTATGCTCTTTTTAATTATTTTTATAAGCTATTTTTTTTCCCCGATTATGTCAATTAGTAGCATATTTTATCTTTCACCTGAATTATGATCAGCAGAAATGTGGAATATATTGGAATAAATGATATAGATTTAACATATAAATATATTTTCGATTTCTAAACACATTAAAGTTTTATAATACTTCATGTAAAGCCATTTGTTTAACGAACAAATATATTAAGAACGGTTTTCTGTTGTATTTTAGTCGTGCTAAAGCTGCAATGTTGCCCAAAGCTGATTTCGCCTAGATAAAAGCAAAGCACGTGCTGGAATAATTTAACATTTAATATAGAGTTTTTCAAATATTATATAGATAATAGAATATGTCTTAAAATAGGTCTATATTGTATAATGATTATAATAATGATTTAATACAGAAACTCATTAATAATAGCAACATTCAGAGATAGATACAATTATTTTAAAGCACAAATTATATAACATACAATTTTATAACAGTTATTGACTTGCTATTGCGCTATTACTCGTTATTAGCCTGCTAACAAGCCTAATATGTTGCGTCTTCTTGTTTTTAGCTATTAGCAACAAGGCAAGTTAATTGTAGCTTAGGCTACATAGTTTAACTGTAGCTTAGCTAGGTTACTCAAATATAAAATAGATATAATATCTTATAATATGGCTATTTTATAATTATATCATAATGATTAAATACAGACATTCATAAGAGAACAAGCCTAATAACAACATTCAGAGATAGATACTATTATTTTTAACGCAATGATACTATATAATAGTCATTGACTTGCTAATGCATTATTACTCATTAATAGCCTGCTAACTAGCCTTATATGTTGCGTCTTTTTGGTTTTAGCTATTACCAACAAGACAAGTTAACTTAAGCTTATAGACTATAAATATACACGTAGCAATTAAAATCAAACTCATTTTAATAAATATTATCCTCACATTTTCGAACATTTTAACCTCATTTGAACCTAAGTATGTCGATTTTTATGTAGACTTTAGAGTAGCTAACCTAGCCTATTATTTTACTTTAAAATAAGACTGTTTGTTAATAAAATAACTACTTTTATATTTCAATATTTTAAAGAAAGATGTAAAATATTCAGTGTTTAATCAAGACAATTGGGCTACAAAGCACTTCGTGTAGCCGAACCCGTATAAAAACTGATTTATTTGAGTCGAACTTTTCAGATAGCCCACTTAGTGATGACCCCATCTGGTTTATCCTATAACTCACGATGGTCAATATGGATATATCATACCCATATTTTTAGGGACACTGAATAAACGAGCTGTTGAAAGCCCTGACCTGCAGCCACATCTGTTCATGAACAAACCGAGTCTCGATCGCATCAGCTCACAAAAGCGACCCGCGTCCTCACTCTCTGATTGGCCAGCCAGCTCAGCGAGTCCTACGATTGGTCGCCGCGCCGCTGACGTCACTGCGGGAGAGCTCATACTGGGCAGGATGCTGAGGACTGGTACCATTTCAGCTCCATCAGCGTCTCAGGCACCATCATAATCGATATAATCAATGCTGAGTTTTGCCACCTGTTGTAAATGTTTCCATCAGCACGCGTTCACAGACACCCGAGCGACTTATCTGGAGAAGAAACACGGTGTTTGGTGAGCCCGAGACGCATTTTTGGGGACACATTGTGGATTATAGACGCGCTGCATGTTTCATGTGTTTCATATGCAGTTGAGGACGATGATGATGAGGATGATGATGGTGCCATTCGTGAGGTAAGAAATGTGGTAAATGTCTTTGTTTTCTGTCCTTTTGAAATGAAGTATAACGACAAAATCAGGCTGCTCTAATTATCGATAATTTCTATATATTTTGCCTATTTGTTAACCTATATGTTAATTTAGTTGATTTAATTCGTGTATTAGTTATAAATTCGCCTTAAATTTAATAGTTTCCAAATATATAAAATATACAGAGGAATAAATATGATGAAACACAATGGGTGTCGTTCAGCTTTGACGGTTGAGCCACTGCTGAATATAGGCTAGGTTATTTATATATTTTTAGACATCAAAGTTGGACAATTTCCCACATATTCATAATGATATTATTAAAACAATAATTTTGCTTGTAGAATATTTAGTAAGCTGGGCTGTTAATAATTGTAAGTTATTTCATTATCAAGTCATGTTCTCAAAATAAAAGCCTAAACAATTGAGTTCTTGATTTGAAATCAAGATATATAGCTAAATAAATATAACAAAGCTTGCAAAGAGGTTTATATTGTTTATAACATAATTATGTCACTCTTAAAATTTATATTAGAAAAACAGCATGTAAGACACAATTGTGGTAGGTTTTATAATGCTATTAAATAGCATAAACCAGAAGGAATATATTTGAGAATCATCTTTTATTTTAAGGTGAGATGTTTCTATTTTTATTACACTGTGTAGTCGTTTTGTATTTGCATTAGACTAAATTTTCAATTGTTAAAAAAGCTTAATTTAATAATACATAAAGCCCTTAAATAAGCCATTTTATAACAATACAATTCAAATAAAAGTATAAAAAATACACAAACATTAGATTAATGTTACTTGAGCGGATTAAACATTTGGAATAATAATAACACATATTGTTTAATTGTTTTGAAATATTTAAATACACGTTTAAACTGATATTTTAAAATAACTGTATAAAACCCTTTTGAGTAATAGTAACAAACATTGCCTAATAATACAGATATTATCAAACATCAATTTAAGTATTCAAACTGATTTTCTTTGCATTATGTAACAAATAATGTTTTGTTTCATTTTTTGTAACTTTTTTATGTCTTTATCGATAGATTATATAGATTTTAGTTCTATCTATATATATATATATATATATATATATATATATATATATATATTCTTAATCATAAATATGGAATGATTTAAACATAAATTGCTGTTTTAGCATAATATCATTAATAAACTAATTTCATGTTTTTTATTTCTAAACTTCATGTTTTTTTCTGCCATTTCTCTTGTCCTGTATATTTTTCTTGTTATTAATGTATTTAATAAAATGCTTGCATTTTCTTTGTAGATGTATTTCTGCAGAAGCAGAAAACCAACAGTGGGGCCTAATCATCTCTTTCAGGGGGTTGGTTTCTCTCTTTGGTTATCTAGCTGTATGAGTTATAACACTGTCATAAAGCTAGATAACCGAAAGTAGAAATAATTCCCAAAATCTTTGGAAGACAGCAAGAGAAAAGCAACTTTTGCCTCAGGTAATTTCATTAAATTTATTTGATTTTGCAGAATGTGACCAGATTGTCTTAAAGTTAGTTTTAAGAGCTTTCGGCTTTTCATTAAGTGTGTTGTATTTAGAAAAGTGTCAAAACACACTTTTAGGAATTTCTTTTGTTGCCCTTTATCAATTTTTGTTTGTAGATTTTAAAATAAAACACTTTATTTTTATGATTTTTCATAACAAATCCCCACTTCTCACATACATCAAACTACACAGTTTTATTCATATCTACATTTTGAAGTGTTTTAAAGCGCATTCTGCACATATATGGTACATATATACATGTAATATGCTTGATTATATGCAACATTTTGTTATAGAAAATTGTTTCTGCCTTATTTTCTAAATTATAAAGGGATAAAAAGAGATTCCCAAAATCATCTTTGAAAAAAAAAGCATTGACTCTAACGTGTCGAAAATTATTTTAAACAAAAATTGTGATGGAAATTAAACAAGAAATGTATGCAAATTAGTGCATGTTTAATTAGCATATTTAATCATAACATTATAGAAGCTACAAATATAGAGATATATCATTGTTTAAAAATACATATACATTTTTTTTATTTTAATATTTAAAAATAATTTTGAACATTAATAATTAAACAAAAATGATATGTATGTTTAAGTATTCAATAAATAATCAATGAAATAAAAAATAATTATAAAATAGATAGCTAATTAAAAAGAAATAAATACACTACATGGCATAATAAATGCATGCATTTGCAAAAGCACATGTGGCAAAACATATTGTAACAAATAACCTATGTTAGCTTAATTAATCAGGTGGGCATGGGTTTATTGTAGTATATTATAAAATTATATGTTTTGTATATTATTATAATATATTAGTATATTATTTTAGTATATTAGTATTTTTTACTATATTAGTATTTTTTAGTATATTATTATATTATATTAGTATATTATTTTAGTATATTAATATTTTTTACTATATTAGTATTTTTTAGTATATTATTATATTATATTAGTAAATTATTTTAGTATATTAATATTTTTTACTATATTAGTATTTTTTTAGTATATTATTATATTATATTAGTATATTATTTTAGTATATTAGTATTTTTTACTATATTAGTATTTTTTAGTATATTATTATATTATATTAGTATATTATTTTAGTATATTAGTATTTTTTACTATATTAGTATTTTTTTGTATATTAGTATATTATATTAGTATATAATTTTAATATACTATGGTATTAGTATATTAGTATACCCTGTCGCTTGCAGTGTCTGGCAGTTCTTCAGTTGTGCAAATCAAATTGTGCATTTATTTGGCAAAATTTCCATTCGCAAAAAGAGTGTTTTTCTTTTCACATTTATTTCTGAGACTGTGATGTTGCAGATTTTCTCATACATTGAGCTGAGGGATCCTCTCAGTGGCTCAATGCTCAAAAGAGGCACTTGAGGGTTATTTGTCGGGCTCTGTGGCCTAAAGGGGGGCTCAGGCTCGTCCTGTAGGCCTATTTAGACTCTTTGTGCTGGATTTCCCCGTGTGAAAGGCAGAAACAATGGCAGCAGCGCAAACAGTTATTCATGCTCTGTATACACAGACTATCATGCTGAAATGGGGCCGTGTTTCATTCTTTAGGCTCGAGCCCTTGTTAGGGCAGGAATCCAGTGCAGTATGTAATGACACACAACTCTGGCTAATTGATCAGACTCAGTGGTGTGATTCATAGCTTTATAAGAATATTATGCTATGTAGTATATTAATTTATTTTTAATTAGCTGTCTATATTAGAATGATTTTCAGTGTAAATTAATATCTCAATATAACATTTTTGTTTAATTATTAATGTTTAAAATTATTATTTAAGTATTAAATGAGAAAATGTATATGTGTTTTTAAACATTTAAATACATATAATACATTATTATTATCATAAAAAAATTATAAAAAATAATAATTCTGGCAGTGTTTTCTTAAGTGAAACAAAAATCCCTTCTGTAAAAATCTTTGACTCTAAAATGTGCAAAAAAACAATATTAAACCTGACGACTTCATCCAGCGTTTATTTTTTTGTGTGCTTGAAAAAATATTCAAATTAGTCCATGTTTAATGATGTAATGCCTCATTTGCATATCTAAACCAAAAATGTAAACATGTCATACAAAAAACACTTAATGTAATCAATCGACACTACAGGCAAACAACAAAAACAACACCAACAATAATACTACTACTAACAATAATAATATTAACAATAATAATAATTAGTTCTTTTTGTATTTTGAAATTTATATATATTATATTAATATTGTAAATTTTATATTGTTAATATTATTATTTAACATAAAGTAAATATAAATTTAAAAATACAACAATATTTTTTATTTGAGTGTAATGGATTTATATGTTAATATATTTTTTGCTGTATTACAAAATATGCTAATTAAGTAGGCACTAATTTGCATATATTTCTAGCACACAAATATATAAAAAATATACACACACATATACACACACATATACACACACATATACACACATACATATATAGTATTGTATTTCATTATTTTTCATTGTGTAAACAGCTCAAAACAAACCAGGAGTCTGTTGCCATGGCATCATCTTGGCAATAATAAGTGTTTTTGTTAATGATCCATTTTCATGCCTTCATGCTCTCTCTCTCTCTCTCTCTCTCTCTCTCTCTCTCTCTCTCTCTCTCTCTCTCTCTCTTACTCTCTCTCTCTCTCTCTCTCTCTCTGTCTCTTTATCTTGCTCTCTCTCGCTCTCAATTCAACTCAATAATAGCTTACAAATCTTACAAATATATTGCTAAAGCATTTCTAAAATTTACATAAAAGAGAACACATTTAACTAAAACAAACACAGTAAATAGTAGTAATATATACACACACACACACACACAAAAAACAAACAAAAAAACAAAAAATTTATTCAGTTTCTTTTTGGCTTATTCCCTATTAATCTGGGGTCGCCACAGCGGAATGATTTGCCAACTTATCTTCCAGTTGCAACAAATCACTTGAAAACACACAAATATGGACAATTTAGCTTACCCAATTCACCTTTACCACGTCTTTGGATTGAGAGGAAACCGGAGCACCCGAAGGAAACCCCTTGCGAATACAAGGAGAACATGCAAACTCCACACAGAAAAGCCAACTGACCCAACTGGGGCTCGATCCAGCAACCTTCTTGCTGTAAGGCCATTGTGCTACCCACTGCGCCACCATGACGCCCAAAATATAAAAAATATATATTATATTATTCATTCATTCTCTTTTCGACTTAGTCCCTTTATTAATCAGGGGTCACCACAGCAGAATGAACCACCAACTTATCCAGCCGGGGCTCGAACCAGCAATCTTCTTGCTGTGAGGCGATTGTGCTACCTACTGCACCACCGTGCTGCCCTATTATTCATATATATCAATAAAAATAGTCTATAAATCTCTCTCTCTTTCAGTGTGTTATACTCCCTCTCTCCACTCACCTTTCACATGGAGTCTAACCTCCATCCACAATATGCCACAAAACATTAAGAAAGCGTTGTCAATTTTGACATTTGGGGCTTTTTTGTCTCTTCATAAAGTGTTTTTATCAGTCTAATGCAAAGAAAACATGCAAAATACACACATTTTTTTGCCAAACCTCATCAATTTGTGTCTGTAGATTTCAATACAATACACATTTTAAAGGCTGCTTTCTCAAAATGATTTATTTTTCATGCATTGAGTCATAAATCTCCACTTCAGCAGCTCCTACATACAAAATCTGCACCGTTTTATTCACATCTATATATTTATCTATGTATTTTGAAGGATTCTATAGAGAGACATACTGTCATAACAAATTATGCATAAATGAAAACAACATTCAGACCCAAAAATGTTGATATTTCCTCCCCTGGCTGCATGCAGTACTTTCTACTGACTCTAATATGAAAAATAAATGACAAAAATAATATTTGTGTGCTAGAATTATATGCAAATTAGCGCCTAGTTAATTAGCATATTTTGTAATACAACATAAAAAATGTATGTAATCAATTAACTGCGAAGTACGCTGATTATAACGAGTCCACATTTTTAGCAGTGTCTAAAGGCACCGCTGTCAGAGAAACACAGAGAGGATCCCGGCTCCTTCCGTTTGCCACCCAGAGTCCCGGTGCCATCTGTACAGTGTGCCAGCGGCGCCACAAACCCTCACGCGGCTCCGGGAGGCCATCTTGACGGAGATCTTCACACCAGGAGCTAAGATGGCTGGACTGGCACATGAGGTGAGCTGCATCATGGTCTTTATTTGTGCCCGTGTGAGTGTGTGTGTGAGTGTGTGTGAGTGTGTATTATCATTATCGCCCTCTTCATTTGCCCCCCTCTGCTCAAGCTGATCTGATCTATCTAGACTAATTAGCGGAGGGTTTTGGCGAGGAATGGGGGGTTTAGTGAAGAAAATAAATGAACTGGCAGCGACTGGAGCACCGGCTGCCATCTTTCTTTGTTAAAGCTGCTCTGTGTCTCGCTCGTATATTAACACAGACATCAGTGTGTTCGTTAAGGGCAAAATTTAGATTCAGTGACGAATACTGCACAATTATGGACGTCTTATTGTCCCTCAGTTGTTTTAGGGTGTATGTTTGTAATTTTAAATCTGTGCTTATAATTGTCTGATGATTCTTATGATTTATTATAATTTAATTGTTTTATAACTTATTTAAAATTAGCTTTGTTTAAAATAAGAATATTGTGTTGTATGTATTTGCATTTGTATAGAATAAATAATAAAACTAATATTAATAAAATAATAAATGATATAATATAAAAATTATTTTATAAAAATATATATAAATTAAATATAAAATAAAAAATATTAAAAAATATTTTTTTTAAATAATTTAAAATAGATTTAAATATTATATACACACACATACACACACACACACACAATGCACAGCATAACTGTACTACCCCATTTTAAAATGAATATTTTTCTCCATTTTTTAGTGAATATAGGCATGTATTTTGGTGCAATTAAACAAAACAAATTTATTAAACAGATATATTTATTAAAATATTATTGTAGTCACCAAACATATTAAGAAATTGAAAGATAATACAAATAAATTCAATCAAAACTATGCAAAAAAAATAAAAAATAAATAAATCCAACATACAAAATTTCTACAAAATGTTAAAACTTTTTTCTTCTCTTGATTTCCCCCCCCCTTTTTTATTTTTATTTGTATTTAATATTTTTCAAATGTTAAATATAATCTCCAGATTTTGTTTTAGTATTGACTAATCTAATGTAAATGCACAAATATAATAGTGTATAGCTTCCTATTAAAAATATTAATTTAAAAGAGAGATTTGTGAGGGGTGCACTCATATATGCTGAACACTGTATATGTACAGTTAAAGTCAGAATTATTATTAGCCCCCCGTTGAATATTCTTTGTATTTTAAACCATGCAAATTTTAAATAAATAATAAATTAATTTAAATAATAATGTAATGTATTTAAAATTTGCATTGCTTAAAATACAATGAATATTTTGTTGTATATGTTTTCATTTGTATAGAAAAAATAATAAAACTAATAATATAATAACATTAATTAATAAATAATGTTATATAAATATTTATATAAACAATTAGATACAATTTATTATTTATGCAAAATAAATAATAAATATACACACACACAAAGTCCATAATATTTACTTGGTTACACAATTAATATTTACTTTTATTTATTAAATAACTTTTTTACAGATACATTATATACATTTATGCATTTATATATACATTATATATACATTTTGTTTATGAAAGTCATAGATAACAACAAATTTTAAGGCGTTATAAAGTCAAATTACTGTGAAATGTTTTTAAGTCTATTTGGGTCAAAATGAAAACAAATATAAACTTAAATTTAAGCTCACAACAAAAATATAAGATTTTTACATAAATTCAGAACAGCATATATGAATAAACCCCTCTTTTTCATTAATGTTTTTTACAGAATGCTTTACAATATTATATTTGTGTACATACATTAAATTAGTCCATACTGAAGCTAAATCTGGTGCTAATGAAAAAAAGAAAAGTTGTCGAAAAAAATGTGGAGTTCGAATTTACATGACAGGGAAAATTATTAAATAAAAAGTGCAAAAATCTTTTTTTTTTTTGCAATATTTCCTGTTAATAACTGTATTATCTTTATATTTCCAAAGATGTTTGGTGACTAAAACACTATTTTAACAAATATATTTGTTTATTAAATCAGTTTTGCTCAAATGCACCAAAATATATTACCTACACTGTAATAAAAATCCTGGTTGCCTTAAACTTTAAAGCTGAATCAAATTAACCTTATGAATCTATTGAACTTATATCATGTTAAATTGACTTAAAACAGCTCGCGTAACTTTTGATTAACATGATTAACTTATAGTTTGATACGTTACAATGAACTAAAAACATGACTAATTGATTATTTACAGTGTATATTCAATGAGAAATGGTTAAAAATATAAATATTCAAAATGCTGAGCACTGTATTTATACATTATTTCACCCTTATTCTGTCATTTTATGTTCACAAAAGTTATATATAGTACTTTTATTTTTATTTTAATAAGAATTATCAAACATTTATAGGTCCAATTAGATATTTTCATGACTTCTCTTCTGCTGGTTCCTGCAGTAAGGTCATCAGCATTCAATCTGATGCCCCTATAGACGTGAAGGATGGTGTTGCGCTCTTGTTTTTGTCCTTTACATTCCCCACAAAAAGAGGAGTGTACTTCTATAGCGGCCTTATTTACAATTCAAATCTTTCCTTAAAGCTCATAGTTTGTAGCTGAGGACGGATAACGAACGAGAGCTGGAGGATGAAAAGGAGAAAATAAGCAAAGCAGGGCTGCTAATGAGCGGCGCTAAGCTGAGATCCTCTTGACACACATATACAGTGAATGAGACGGAGCTCTGCTGGCCTGTTTAAACACACACACACACACACACACACACACGCACACACACACACGCACACACACACACACACACACACACACACACACACACACACACACACACACACACACACACACACACACACACTCGCACCATATCCTAGCATTCTCTGAGAAACAGACCCTGCTGTATTCACTGAGATGTACTGAGCTTTTTACTGTTTCAGACGTTTACAGGTCATTTCTCATGGCTAATTATTCAGCCAGAATGGTCAGATTTTGGGCTTTTTGACTTTTCATGAAGTGTTTTTGCTCCAAATGCATTGCAGACGACCTTTTTGTTTTCCTGCTTTTGATAACTGGAATATTAGTACTGTACAAAAGCATCTATCACACATAAAACAAATTAAAAGAAGTCAAAAATAGCTATCAAATCTTATATTGGAACACTTTTCACTTATATATTCATATTTGAGTCTCTCTTTATTCCAGACACTAGGTCCAACAGTATAAAAGACAGACAAATACAATACAAACCACACAAGAAACATTAGAAAAAGACAGTTATGACAATATTTCATTAAAGGTGACTGATAAATACATTCATATACACTCAAAAAATATATTAAAAAGGTATTAATTATGAAATTTACCAGCTATTTCTTTAAAAAAAAAGTGAAATTACAGTGTAGATGTTGTATTTTTAGCTGCATTACTTAAATAATAATGACTATAAGTCATTTTCACATGGAATATATAAATAATATACAAAATAAATGCTGTTTTGCATTGCTTTATAATAATTTCCCTTATTTAATCAAACTAATTTGAACCTGAAAAAGCATTTCTTTGTTAATATTTGTGAAATTTACCAGACATTTTAATAAAAAAAAGTGAAAAATACAGTGTAGGTAATGTGTTTTTTCATCTGCAGTGCTTAGGTAATATTTTAAAATCATTTTCACATAAAACATATAAATAATATACAATATAAAAGCTGTTTTGCAATGCTTTATAACAATTTCCCTTTAAAATCAAACTAATTTGAAGCTAAAAAAGGATATTATTTGTTAATAATTGTGAAGATTATCAGCCATTACTTTAAAAAAGAGTGAAATTACAGTATAGATGTTGTATATTTTAGCTGCAAAACTTGTGTAATATTACCTAAAAGTCATTCATTCATTCATTTTCTTGTCGGCTTAGTCCTTTTATTAATCCGGGGTCACCACAGCGGAATGAACCGCCAACTTATCCAGCAAGTTTTTATGCAGCGGATGCCCTTACAGCCGCAACCCATCTCTGGGAAACATCCACACATTCACACATTAGGGACAATTTAGCCTACCCAATTCACCTGTACCACATGTCTTTGGACTGTGGGGGAAACCGGAGCACCCGGAAGAAACCCACGCGAACATGCAAACTCCACAGAGAAACGCCAACTGAGCCGAGGATCGAACCAGCGACCCAGCGACCTTCTTGCTGTGAGGCGAACGTGCTACCCACTGTAACAATTTCCCTTATAGAATCAAACTAATTTGAACCTAAAAAAGCATTTCTTTGTTAATATGAAATTTATCAGCCATTTATTTAAAATAGTGAAAATATGCAGTGTAGATATTGTGTTTTTAGCTGCAATACTTGAATAATAATACCTAAAATCATTTTCACATAAAATATCTAAAAATGTATACAAATAAATGCTGTTTTACATCGCTTTATAACAATTTCCCTATAGAAGCAAACTGATTTGAACCTAAAAAAAGCATTTTCTTTGTTATTAATTGTAAAATTTACCAGACATTTCTTTAAAATAATGAAAATTACAGTGTAGATAATGCATTTTTAGCTGCTTTACTTGAATAAGCATAGATTTATTCAATTATAGAATCAAACTAATTTGAAACTGAAAAACCTTTTCTTTGTTAGTAGTTATGACATTTACTGGCACTTTCTGTTTTTACATGCAACAAAAACTGACAACTATTTGGGCATTAATCACACATAACATAAACCATGAATAGTCAAAGAACATACAGATTATTTTACGTTACTTTACCGCACATCACTTTATATTAAACCTCAAAAATCTAACAATGACACTGCAGGCAAAAACAGCTCTCAATTTTGACATTTTGGGTTTTGACTTTGAATAAAGTCTTTCAATCTTCTATTACTGTACAGAAAATGTCCAAAATACACTTAAGTGTATTAAGTGTTTCTTTAATTGCACTTTATCAATTCGTATCAATAGATTACAATTAGAATGCATATTTTTTAAGGTTGTTTTTCCCAAACTAATCTTCACTTTCTCAGCTCTTACTATTACAATTTTTTATTTATATCTAATAATAAAAATAATATCAATAATTAATTCATTTTATTTAGCTTAGTCCCTTTATTAATCAGGGGTCGCCTTATCCAGCATGTGAACTTATCCAGCATGTATTTTACGCAGCGGATACCCTTCCAGCTGTAACCCATTACTGGGAAACACCCATACACACTCATTCACACTCATACACTATGGACAATTTAGATTACACAATACACCTGTACCACATGTCTTTGGACTGTGGGAGAAAACCCGAGCAAACTCCACACAGAAATGCCAACTGACCCAGTAAAAGCTCGAACCAGCGACCTTTTTGCTGAGGCAACAGCACTACCTACTGCGCCATCGCGTCGCCTAATAATAATAATAATAATAATAATAATAATAATAGTATTAGTAATAATTCCGGCAGTTTTTTCTTATCAAGTGATACAAAAATCCCTTCTGTAAAATCCTTTGACTCTAAAATGTGCAAAAAACAACAACATTAAATCTGACGACTTTATCCAGCGTTCAATTTTTTTGTGTGCTTAAAAAAATATTCAAATTAGTGCATATTTAATGATATAATGCCTCATTTGTATATCTAAACCCAAAATTTCAGAAAACATGTCATACAAAAAAAAAAGCACAATGTAATCTGCAAAAACAGCTCTCAATTTTGAAAATTTGGGTTTTCTCGAATCATTCGTATCATTTTTGTCAGGAGATGTCAATCACAATGCATATTTCTAAAGGCTGTTTTCTCCAAACTATTTTTTCTCTTTCTCTGAACTATAAATCTTCACTTTAGCAGCTCTTATACTAAACTACAGTTTTATTAATATCTAATAAGATTATTAATAATAATAATCATAATTACTATTATTATTATTATTATTATTATTATTATTATTATTATTATTCTTATTCTGGCAGTATTTTAAGTTATACAGAATTCTCTTCAAAATATTGAAATTAGCACATATTTAATGATGTAATGGCTCATTCGCATATCTAAACCTAACATTTTAGAAAACATGAAATAAGAAAAACACTTAATGTATTCGATCAACACTGCAGACAAAAATAGCCGAATTTTTACATTTTGGGCTTGTCTTTTAATAAAGTGCTTTGATCATTTTTATTGTACATTAAACATCCAGAAAACATTTGTAAGTGTTTCTTTTACTGTACTTTACCAGTTTCTATTGATTTTGTTAGTAGATTTCTATTACAATGCATATTTCTAAAGGTTGTTATGTCCAAACTATTTTTTTCTCTTGCCCTGAGCTAAAAATCTCCACTTTAGCAGCTCGTACATCAAAATAGTTTTATTAATGTCTTAAAAAATGTATAATAATGATTCTGGCAAGTGATAAAAGAGATTCCAAAAATCCCTTCTGTAAAAACCTTTGACTCTAAAATGTGCAAAAAAAAAACAAAACAAAAAAAAATTTTTATACCTGACGATTTTGTTCAGCATTTAAATTTTTGTGTGCTTGAAAAAATATTCAAATTAGCGCATATTTAATTATATAAGGCCTCATTTGCATATCTAAACCTAAAACTTAAAAAAATGTGTCATACAAAAAAGACACTTAATGTAATCGATCAACACAGCAAGCAAAACAGCTCTCAGTTTTGACGTTTTGGGTTTTGACTTTTAATAAAATATTTTAATAAATTTTTATTGTACAGAAAACATCCAAAATATGCTTTTAAGTGTTTCTTTAATGGCACTTTAACAATTCGTATCAATTTTGTCAGTATGTTTCTATTACAATGCACATTTAAAGGCTGTTTTGTCAAAAATAGATACTTTTTTCTCCTGCACTGAACTATAAATCTTCACTTTAGCAGCTCTTATACCAAACTACAGTTTGATTCATATCTAATAATAATAATAATAGTAATAGTAATAATTCTGGCAGTGTTTTCTTATAAGGCGATACTAAAATCCCTTCTGACTTTAATATGTGCAAAAAAAATCACAACAATTTTAAACCTAAAGACTTCATCCAGTGTTCAAATTTTTGTGTGCTTGAAAAAATATTAAAATTAGCGCATATTTAATTATATAAGGCCTCATTTGCATATCAAAACCTATAATTTTTCAAAAGCATGTATACAAAAAAAAAACAACCTCTTAATGTCATGAATCTCCTGGACAAGTGTGGTGAAACTATGAGTTGATTTGAAAGCGTGTTCACCTGCAGTGTCTCTGAATGTGCGACTCAGGCTGGCAGCGGGTCGAGGGTTCGGCTGGTATGAGGAGCGCCAGCAGCTGCAGCGGAGAGCGTGGCTTTAATGAACAGAACGTGCTGTCGGCCATTAATATTCTGTCCCGCTGGACTCAATGGAGGCCCCCTGCTTCAGGACGAGCTCCCGTTCCCATCATTGTGAGTGCGTGTGTGAGAGCGAGGGGGCAGGGTGAGAACCAGACGCCAGCAGACGCTTATGCAGATCATTCAGCCTTTGTGTTAATGTGTGTGTGTGTGTTTACAGACGCCACCTGATCATCTTCATTAGCTCGCATGTAGTGTGTCTGAGTCTGAGTCTGAAGATGCGTGAAGTGTGTTTGTGTGTCGCGCGCTAATGTGACACACAGCAGGTCAGCTAATACAGTAGTTCATAACGTACTTCTACAGTTGATTGATTACATGATAAATCGCAAACATGTCTTTGTGATAGAAGTTGAAGAAATGTTAGGTTTTAACATGTAAATGAGGCCACATTTAATTAATTAGGTATGCGCTAATTTGCATACATTTATAGCACAGAAGTTGGATGAAGTTGGGTTTGAAAATCTCGTTTTATTTTTGCAGATTTTACAAAGAGGATTTGGGAATCTCTTTTTATAACTTCATTTTTCATAAAACACTGAAAAAGTTAATGATAAAATATATATTTCTATATTGATGTTATATAAAAATTATTTCATTAAATATATATTATATACAGTGCATCCAGAAAGCATTCATAACGCTTCACATTTTCCACAAATTTTTTATGTAACTGCCTTATTCCAAAATAAATTAATTCATTTAATTCACTCCATTGATATTTTGGTGGTGTGCTTTGGGTCATTGTCCTGCTAAAAGATGAACCGTCGCCCCAGTCTGAGTTCAAAAGCACTCTGAAGCAGGTTTTCATTCAGGATGTCTCTGTACATTGCTGCATTCATCTTTCCCTCTATCCTGACCAGTCTTCCAGTTCCTGCTGCTGAAAAAACATCCCCACAGCATGATGCTGCCACCACCATGCTTCACTGTAGGGATGGTATTAGCCTGGTGATGAGCGCTGCCTGGTTTTTAAAAACGTAACACCTGGCATTCACTCTAAAGAGTTCAATGTTAGTTTCATCAGACCAGAGAATTTAGTTTCTTGTGATCTGAAAGTCCTTCAGATGCCTTTTGGCATTTTCCAGGTGGGAAGTGGCTTCTGTCTGGCCACTCTACTATTCAGGCCTGATTGGTGGATTGCTGCACAGATGGTTGTCCTTCTGTAAGGTTCTCCTCTCTCCACAGAAGAATACGGAGCTCAGACAGAGTGACCATAGAGTTATTGATCACCTCCCTGACTAAGGCCCTTCTCCCTCGATCACTCAGCTTAGATGGCCGGCCAGCTCTAGGAAGAGTACTGATGGTTCCAAACATCTTCCACTTACGGATGATGGATGCCAATGTGCTCATTGGAACTTTCAGAGCAGCAGAAATTTTTCAGTAACTTTCCCCAGCCTTGTGCCTTGAGACAATCCTGTCTCAGAGGTCTACAGACAATTCCTTTGTCTTCATGCTTGGTTTGTGCTTTGACATGCACTGTCAACCATGGGACCTTATATAGACAGGTGTATGTCTTTTGAAATCATGTCAAATCAACTGAATTTACCACAGGTAAACTCCAATTAAGCTGCTGAAACATCTCAAGAATGATCAGTGGAAACAGAATGTACCTGAGCTCAATTTAGAGCTTTACGGCAAAGGCTGTGAATACTGATGTACATGTGATATTTCAGCTTTTTTATTTTTAATAAATTTGCAGCAATTTCAAAAAAATGTTTGTCCACACTGTCATTATGGGGTGTTGTGTGTAGAATTTTGAGGAAATAAATTAATTTAATCGATTTTGGAATAAGTCTGTAACAAAAAAAGGTGTAAAAAGTTAAGCGCTATGAATACTTTCCGGATGCACTGTATATATATATATATATAGTTGGGTTTTGATATGCAAATGAGGTATTATTTGATTAAACACAGATGTCATAAATTTTGATGTATACATATTATACTATGTTTGTGTGTTTGGTGGAATAATATACATTAAAAATCCCCAAAATCATAAATTATGTCTGATTTAGATCAAGTCACTACAGTATATAACAAAATATCAAACATTAATTACTTGTGTACTAATGAAGTACACAAATACACTTTTATTTTTGATCATTTAGATTTTTATTGCGTTCATTTCAACATTTACATGTAGATTCAGGATACACAGCGCTTTTTAAACTGGATATACAAAACTATGGAGGAAAAGAATCCAGAGAGGAGAAGAAAAAATAAATGAAGTAAAAATACAGTTAATTTCTCCAATCAAAGTATAATAAAATAAACAAAAGTAAAATAAAATATATTAAAATAAATTAAAGTAAATAAAAAAATTAAGGACTCAAATTTTGTCAATGTGGTCATAAATGATAATCAAATTACAGTGTAATCATATAAACTCTTATATAAACAGGTACAATTATAAAAACAAACACAGTTTCCTTGCACATCATTTTGCTAATGCATTTATTCTTTATAGTTTGACTTTTGTATTCAAAAGCTTTTTACCTCCACTAAATATCATATGCTGTCCTGTCAGTGTAAGAAACAATATATGAATGCATCTGCAGTGTGTCACTGACCGAAGTGAAGATCTCAGTGTGTGCAGATCCAGGAAAGACGCCTCTGTCTGCTGATGATGGAAATGCTATCAGCCTCGTGATTTGCATGTGTCATAATGAAGGTCATACAGACATCAGAAGTAGCAACCAGCAAACAACAAACACTCTTCAAATTCACAAAGAGGCACAAAACAGAACTGATAATAATATGGTGATAAACGTATGAAAGCGGTTGAAGGAAATTAGAGAGGGTTTGTAGTTGTGATGGATTAACTGGCTGGATATGTGAGTAAACCACACATCTGTAAACTCCCCTCTTGGACACTCATGAAGAGGGACAATTATTAACTTTATTGATGCATTTATTTATTGAGCTTCAGCAAATCTGAAGGTCGCTGGTTCGGGTTCTGGCTGAGCCAGTTAACATTTCTGTCTGGAGTTTGAATGTTTTCTCCATCCTACAATATTCTTCAAAATAGATTGTTTTCGGTTCAACAGAAGAAAGAAATCCGTAAAATTTCAGAATCACTTGAGGAAATGGTGAGGATACTATCGCTTTAAAGCAATAGTTCACTCAAAGTTGCATGCTCTGAACTGTTGTGATCTGGTTCAGGGATATTTACTGAAGCTGGGCTAGAAATGTTGTAAATAATATTCAGTTTCTTGCACAGTTTGATGGCTTTGCTTCATAAGACCTGATCATCAGGTATTAATTTTGTATTGCCTCTGTGTTTTTTCTCAAAATCTCAGTCAAAGATTTCTCAAAATAACAAAGAACGACAGTTTCAGGTAAAAATCATCTTTAATGCTCTTCTGAAAGTAACTACTTCTTGATCACTTTCAAGAATCATAAATTGATAGCGAATCTTTAAAACTTTATTATACTAAACAAAAATTTAATGCTAATGTCTTTGATGGCTAATGATCATAAAAATGGGCTTGACACATAGGGCTCTATTTTGACGGTCCATGCGCAGAGCGCAAAACGCAGGGCGCAAACACTTTCAGGGCGTGTCAGAACGCATTTTTGCTAATTTAAGGACGGGAAAATCCGATTTGCGCCGTGGCGCATGGTCTAAAAGGGTTGAGTTTATTTTCTTAATGAGTTATAGGTGTGTTTTGAGAATAAACAATTCAATTAGTCTATAATTAATTAATTTTGTTTGTTAAGCGCAAAGATTTGTTTCAAAACTATTTCTAAATTCAGTTCTAATTTCCAGCAAACGAATAAATGAACAATAATAACGAAGTGTGCTCAAAAACCTGAGTTATATCCTAAAACACATGCTGTGCCCCATAAGGTCTAAAACCTGCAGGTGGACAAATCTAAGCTTGTTTTTAATAAAACAAATATAAATATGGATATAATAAATAATACTGCTAATAATAATAACATTATACAAAAGCAAATTGTTATGAATGAACTGAAAAAGCCTCCTAAGATGAAGAAGACATAAAAGCAGTGATTTTTCATATTAATGTAGGCTAGAAAATAATGTTTTGTAATATTTTAATCCTTTATATTTATATTCTATATCTATTCTTATTATATCCTATATATATCCTTAATATTTAAGTTTTTTCATATGTAAAGATATTTGCCTATTGCTCTCTTGTGCGTATTAAGCAGTGTGTAAGCGAGGCGCAACTCTGTGCTGGAGTTTAGACCAGGTTAGTTTTGGTCTAATGAAAAATCTATTATATTTTCTCAAAATAGCGACGCGCCAGCCGTGCGCCTCAGTACGGCTTCCTTTTTAGACCAGAACGCCTATGGGCGCACAAATGAGCGCTAATGCATTTGCTATTTAAACAGCGTAGCGCAACGCCTCAAAACGACTCTTGCACCAAGCTGAAACTAGCAAAAGACTATTGCGCCGCGCCTTGCGCCACATTGCGCCCGGTGTATGATAGGGCCTATAAGCATTAGACCAAAGAACTAACAGAACTGAGAGCTGCATGTAGTACGCACTGCACATCCTTGCCCAATAAAAATACATTTTTCGTTCAAATATCTTGCTCAAACCTTTGGCTTATAGTGTCATATACATGATTTCTGAAATGAACGGTAATCTTCCACTGAGGTTTATTTTAATGGGATGACCTCAAACTGCATGATGTAAAATATAATAATAATGCTAATTTTAAATGTACCTCCTATTTTGCCTTCAGACTCTAATAGTATGTTCCTCTGACCTAATTAAAACCCACCACATAGATATTAATAAAACGTTAACTCTTTAATATGTTTGACGTGTGTACTGCGATAAGACGATCTTAGCATGTAAAATAATGTATTTTATTTATTTATCAATTTCAGACCAAAAATCAAGGTAAAAAGTCTCAATATTGCAGGATAATTTAAGTATAAATAAAGTTATGATAATCAAGCATTGGCAGTAATCAGCTGCTTCATTCAGTCAAATATGATTGATTTTGTATTTAATCTGATTTTTTCCATCAAACGTTCATCAGTTGATGCTCTGCTGGACTGTAGATAATCATCAGATTTCTTATGGAGCGCTGGATTAACACAAGCGTCTATCTGTTGTATCTGTTAACACAGTCTGCTAAGATTAAATCAAGATCATGTCTGCTGTATTTAGGTCAACAGCCAAGAGCAAAAGTCTGGCGTCTTTATCTGTCTTTGGCTGTGTGCTGTTAAACTGGGCTAAAGTCAGAGTGTATCTGCTCAAAACAGCAACAAGAGATTCTGGAACAAGTTCTAAAGTTATGAATAGTGTTTAAAACATGAATAAAGTGATTGTTTTGTAAAATAAATGCTGATAGTGTAAAATACTATTTTTAAAAATAGCAATACTTCTGTTTATAATTATTAATTTATAAGCTGTCTTGTGTATTTTCGTACATTAAAAGGAATAAAAAGGAACAAAATATATAAATGGTCGACAACAGGTTATATGTAAACAGTATATATGACTGTAAATGTACAGGTTACCCGTACATATGTTTTATTTATTTTGTAAAGTATTACAAGTATTATTAAGTAAATAGTCTGTTTTAGTTGTGGGCTTGAGTAAAACGCAACCTAAAAACAACCAAATATCAATGTCTGATGATTTTACAGCTTGACATTGTGTGGAAGTTACCACTTTGACTTCTATTAGACGTTGCATTTTGGTTTCCATACCTGACGAATAAATGTCAGTATCTGACGTCAATAAGATTTAAGATGTTGGCTCGACGTTGGATTTTGGTCACTTTTTAACACAACCTAAAATCAATATTCAATATCAAATATCAATGTCTAATGATGTTACAGCTTGACATTGTGTGGAAGTTACAACACAATCTCACGGCAATTCGTAACTTTTTAATTTAGTGGCTAATTCGTATGAATTCGTATGATCTAATTTGTACAATTTAGTACGATTTGCTTATCCCCCAATGACGGTTGGGGTTAGGGGTGGGTTCAGGTGCCACGCCTCCTTTTTAAAATCGTACCATTTCGTACGACTGAACTCGTACGAATTTGTAAGAATTAGCCACTAAACTGGCTAAACGTAAAATACTTACGTTTTCTCGTGAGATCAGGCTGGGAAGTTACCACTATGATGTTTAGCAGATGTTAGATTTTGGTTTCCATACCTGACGAATAAATGTCAGTATCTGACGTCAATAAGGTTTGAGATGTTGGCTCGACGTTGGATTTTGGTTACTTTTCAACACAACCTAAAATCAACCAAATATCAATGTTTAATGATGTTACAGCTTGACATTGTGTGGACATTACCACTATGATGTATATCAGACGTTGGATTTTGGTTTCCATACCTGACGAATAAATGTCCATATATGACCTGAATATGATGTTGGCTCGACGTTGGATTTTGTTCACTTACCAATGCAACCTAAAAACCAAATATCAACATCTAACAATGTTACAGCTTGACATTGTGTGGACGTTACCACTATGATGTATATCAGACGTTGGATTTTGGTTTCTATACCTGACGAATAAATGTCAGTATTTGACATCGATATGATGTTGGCTTAAGATGCTGGCTTGATGTTGGTTTTTGGTCACTTACTAACGGCGCAAACTAAAAACAACCAAATATCAACATCTAATGATGTAACAGCTTGACATTGTTTGGACGTTACCACTATAATGTCTATCAAGCGTTGGATTGTGGTTGCCATACCTGACGAATAAATGTCAGTATTTGACATCAATATGATGATGGCTTAAGATGTTGGCTTAACGTTGGATTTTGGTCACTTACTAATGCAACCTAAAAACAACCAAATATCAACGTCATTTGACGTCTGCAACTAGAGGAGTGACAGACAACAGAGTTCGGATCCACATGCAGGTTTATTGAGGCAGTCAGGCAAGCAACGGTCAACACGGGTGCAAACAGATGTATGTACGCAATGCAGAAAAGTAGTCAAAATAACAGGCGAGATGTCGGAAGGTAGGCAGCAGACAGGTTACAAAAAGACAAAGTTGGCGGGGGTTAAAACTCGGAAAAACAAGACAAGAAAAACCCATTGTAATGTCACTTATGCCTAGTTCAGACTGCGTGATTTTAGCCCCGATTTTGGCTCGCCGACAGGTTTTGAGAAATCGCCGACAAATGCCTGAAATCACAGGCAAATCGCTGCTCGTGCACGTGAGTGACAATCACACAGTATGAACGATCAAAGACGCAATCTGAGAGAATCGCCGATGAGTCGCCGATGCCTCTGAGATATTTGGCGTGCTAAATATCTGGAGCTGTCGGCGATTCAAATCATGCCGATTAAATTGAGTTTTGACTGAAAATAACATCAGCCATCGCCTACAGCCAATGAGAGAGCAGCTTTCACTTGTGTGTGCGTGTGTGTATACCTGCAACAGGCCAGCGGGAGAAGTTAAAAGCATTCTTTTTCTGTTTATTTGGACCCACGAAATGGAGGAAAAACTAGTGGAGGTTTGACAAGACTCAGAAGCAACCGTGTCTGTTTGACGTTTACAGAAAGAAATTAGTTTATTATCAACGTTGAGGAGAAATGGCTAATTCCCTTTAAACCCAGGTGAGCAAACATGTACATGTTCTACCCCATTAAAGGCTTCTTTCTCATTATGTAGTTAATAACAAAAGATATACTACTTGTTTTTGGCTGTGAGACGTAGTTTGGACGAAGTTGTCGGCGATTCTTCTTATAGTAAAGTCATGCAATGTGAATGTCCATGTCGCCGAACCATCTTGCAGTGTAAACAAAGCAGCGACGAAACGCTAGCCCAGATAGTCATGCAGTGTGAAAACATCTGTGACACGACTACTTTGAAAATCATGCAGTCTGAACTCGGCATTAAAGTAAACAAGACTCTGTGACTGGAGCGAGTGTGTGTTGCTTAAATAGCGTGTGCAATCAGTCAGAATGAGGAACATGTGTGTGTGAGCGGAGTGCATGTATGAAAATGTAGTCCATAACATGGTGGACTTGTAGTCCGTAAACAATTGTGAGTGTATTCCAGTGATCTATAGAGTTTAGATCACTGATGATCATGACAACGTTGTTATTGCATTTCAAAATAACGTATATTGAATTTTAGTTACCCGACATCACAACTTAGCTAACAAAAGTTATCTAAAAAAGCTCCATTAAAAAAATCAGGGATAATACACCAAATGTTGATTTCATAACTCCTCTAAGGTTAAAACATTGGTATTGTGTTGTTAAAAAGTAATATTCAGTAATTTTATGCGAAAAAATGTTCCTTAATAACAACATTTTTATTTTAAATTGGGATGAAATGTGATTAGTAGCTTGAAAAAATGAATCAGTCGTGTTTTACTCAATTACAGAACTAGTTTGAAATATATGGATTATACCAAGGATCAATGAAATTTGTCAAATGTACTATGAATCCATCATGTGCCATTCAAGTCAATGTAGGTCAAGCCTAATCTTACTCTCTAAGTCCAACTTTGGTTAAGAACTAATCCATCAAGCAGCCCGGATCTTAAAGATCTTTAAAGAAGTACAGACAGATATTCCTCCATCCACGCTTTTTATGATTACTGTACGAGGAAACCCTAAAGATGAGCCTCGCAGCAGAAGAAGCTCACGCCAGGCACTTGACCTCATTTTTGAGTGTGATTTTATTCATTGTTCAATTTCTTCTGAGACAAAGCCAGCGCGTCATCCTCACTAGTGTGCGTAGGGTTGTTTCCGATTTAATCACTGGAAATGTGCATTAGCAGAAGTGTTGATTAAATTAGCAGAGTGCTGAAAAGATGTTTATAGTTTATTTATTAGGGCCGCTCATTAGATGATGCAAAGCGCATGTAACCCTTGAGGCTCGTGAGTTTAATTGAGCCTCTGTGGTGAAAATAAAGACAACAGACGATGGTAGACACTTCTTAAAAAACAGATGGAAAAGGACTAAAACCTGCCAAACTTATGTCCTATTTTTCGTTTGTGGAATGTTAAAGCAAAACCATTGTTTTTTTATTGTCAACAAACACAACAGCTAATAGAATTGCTGCATACACAAACATTTATTCATGATGATATACTGGCATGTGCATTTACATATTAGGGTTAGTTTTTGAAGTTTATTGGCTTTGAACTTTTTGGGTTTTACAATGTACAGAATTTGGAGGGTTTATTGAATATGTGGGAGCAGGGATGCTAAAAAGCTTCCTAAAAAGCTAAATGAATTTTTTTTTTCATTTTTAGTATGAGTATTGAATAAAATATTGAATAAAAATATATGATATTTTCAGCATCATATATAGATATTAAACCAAAATCAATTTGTTAAAATAATAACACTCAATCCTTTCAACAATTTAATGATAAGATTTTCAACCACAGACAATAATAAATTGATTATACTGAATGTGTTATTGGCAGTAGGTAGTGATGTCGCTTCACAGCAAGAAGGTTGCTAGTTCGAGCCTCGGCTGGGTCAGTTGGCATTTCTGTGTGGAGTTTGCACGTTCTCCCGGCGTTTGCGTGGGTTTCATCAGGGTACTCCGGTTTCTCCCACAGTCCAAAGACGTGGTACAGGTGAATTGGGTTGGCTAAATTGTCCGTAGTGTATGAGTATGAATAAATAAATATGAAAATAAACAAATAAATAAATATGCAAATAAATAAACATGTAAAAAATAAATATCCAAATAAACAATTAAATAAATATACAAATAAATAAACATGTAAAAAATAAATATGCAAATAAACAAATAAATAAATATGCAAATAAACATGTAAATAAATAAATATGCAAATAAATAAACATGTAAATAAATAATATGCAAATAAACAAATATGCAAATAAACAAATAAATAAATATGCAAATAAATTATTAGATGAGTAAATAAATCCATATATTCATGCATAATTAAAACAATGAATGAATATGCAAATATATAAATAAATGAGTGAATAAATCCAGAAATTCCTACATCAATAAAATAATGAATAAATGTGCAAATACATATGCAAATGAACAAATAAATAAATATTCAAATAAATAAATAACTATACAAATAAACAAATAAATAAATATTTAAATAAATAAATAAATATGCAAATAAATAAATAAATATGCAAATAAATGAATAAATATGCAAATAAATAAATAGATGCGTAAAGGAATCCACAAATTCCTGCATAAATAAAAATATAAATTAAAAGTGCAGGCAGGTAAATAAATAAATTACACAAATGTTTTTATTTATTTGTGTAATTTATTTAATTATTTACCTGCCTGCACTATTAATTATTTATACATTTATTCATGCAGGAATTTGTGGATTTATAGATACATTTATTCATTTGCATATTTATTCATTTATTGTTTTAATTTTGCAGGATTTTGTGGATTTATTTACTCATTTTTTTATATAACTGCGTATTTATTAATTGTTTTTACAGGTTTCGTCCTCCATAATCTTGATCATCAACCCTGCTTTTTAATTTTATTATTTGCATTATTTTAGTGGAGCTCATCCACAGCTTTTAGTTGCATCTTAGCATCTCCATTCAACATTTTTCCCACATTCATTGATCGAAACACAGCCTATGAAGTCAAGTTCAAGTCCACAGATGTCTAGACTGTGTCTCTCTTTACATTCAGGGGCTCTGTTTGCCCTTTGACCTCTGTGTAAGTTGCTATGGAAGGGCGGTTTGTGGGTTCAGCAATGTAGTCGTGAATGGACCGGTCTGTCAGGCCTGTCTAGTGACGTCCCCCCTTGCCCCGCCTCTCTCCGCAGCTGGGCACAGTCCCGGAGCCTGGGAATCTCCCAGTTCACCCCCCATCGACAACCAGTCTAGCCGTACCCTCACCCCGCCATCTGCACGCCCGTCCCAAACCCAGACTCCCCTAAGCACAAGCTGTAATTGCGATAATGCATATGTTTCTATGCACCGCTCTGTAAACACAAATGGAGATCTGCCAAGTTGTCGTAATTGGTCGGCGATGCTCTGAAGGTGTGTGTTGCTGGAGATTTACTGTGTGTAAGAATGTGTGTGTGTGTGTTGGGCAGCAGCAGAGGGTATAATAAAAGGAGTCATTTGCATAAGCTGCATGGAGCCCAAAGAGGGTGTTTGGGAGGAAAACAACGCGATAGAGAAAGGACAAATCCTACGGCAAGAGAAAAGGCGAGAGATTTTGGGAGGGAGAGGGGGTGAAATTAACAGAGAAAGACTTGAAGCGGCTCCCCCGTGGTAATGAAAGGATGGGGAAGCTCTATGCATAATATTTGAACACTGTGACAGAGCGCTCTTACACTGTTTACAAAAGCTCATTGAGGAGCAGAGCGGGAGATTGATTACGGATCGTTTGTTTTTCGCCTTCGATGAGAGCGGAGCATGTGAAAATATCAAAATTGTATCACCGTCTCTGCGGCCTGCTTCTGTGTGAAGCCTGTTTTTAAATTTGAGGATTAGCATTTGCCTAATTTAGCCATATTGTTGGTGGATTTTATATGAAAAAGCATAGATATTTACATGTCGCCTACACTGTTGTCGTCTATTGGAAGGAATGTGTCAATAGAGCCGCCATTTTAGTACAGGGTAGCGCTCCTTTGAAATGAATGTGGGACCAATGTGCAGTGAAGGACTGGCTATCTGGAGCCATAGATATATATATATACATATATCCATGATTGGGAGTTTTCCCGGTGGTCAGTATGCAAATATTTTCTAAATTCTGAAAATTATAATTGTACATCACGTTTCTATATCGATGGATAAGTTACCGCACAGACTTTTCCATCAAAGAGTGTGTGTTTGTGTGCATGGAAATGTATTATCCACCCTCCTGTTAAATTTGCTCTGATTCGTGTCCTGAAACACACACCCCCTCTCCCGCTTTCACTTCTAATTCTAACAGAGGGAGTGATTCGTTTGTGAATGAACCTCTGTTATAAACCATTCAAGTAACCATTGATATTCCTACGTTTCAATGTGCACATTCATCTTTCTGATCTAAATGGTAAATAACATTTGTAATATTCAATGATTTAGTGTGGAAAGTATTCACATTGAGGCGCAGGCACTGTTATGTTATCAAGCACCTTTATGGGCTCTATTTTAACGATCTAGGTGCAAAGTCTAAAGCGCATGAAAGCATTAAGGGCGTGTCCAAATTTACTTTTGCTATTTTAAGAACTGAGAAATACACTCAGCGCCATCATGCATGGTCTAACAGGGTTGTGCTTATTCTTTTAATGAGTTATGGATGTGTTTTAACAATAATGTGCATTAAACCAATCAGAGTCTGGTCTCCCTTTCCATTTGAGAGTCAGTTGCGTCGTGCCATGGCCCATTTTTTGTTTACATAGCAGACTTTTTAAGTAGAAAAACTGAACCCTTCACAAGCAAGAAATCAGTTAAACAGACCATTTGCAGCACGAGGATATAGAACGAGCCTCTTCCATTTGACCTCTTTACTGTCTCTTTACTTTTACTCTTTTACTTTAGTGGATAAGGAAACGGTGTTGTACGCACTCCACTGAAGACATTCACTAGCCTGCTTATTTAGTTTGTTTTTCAAGCGCAAATATTTGTTTCAAAACTGTTTCTAAATTCAGTTTTAATTTCCAGCAAACTAATAAATGATCAATAGTAAAAAAAACTGAGTTATATCCAAACAAACTATTATATTGTGTTTATCCAAACACACGTCCTATTCTTATGCCCTATATGGTGATGCATACGTTTCCAAAACCCAACAGGTGGACTACTCTAAACTTGTTTTTAATAAAACAAATATAAATATGCCTTTTATAAATAATGCTGCTAATAATAATAACATTATACAAATGCAAATTGTCAAAAATATTCTGAAAAAAGGCATAGAGGCATGAAGAAGGGATGGAATTGGTGGTTTTTATCTATGTAGTAAATAACCATTTTTTACACAATTTATTCCTTTTTTTTTTTTCATATGTAAAGATATTTGTGTATTGCTGTGCATGCATTTAGTTGGTCAATGGCACAGTCTATTTCAGTTCCTCAAAATGCAACGTGCCAACAATGTGCCTTAACACTCCTCCTTTCTAGACCGGCACACCCATGAGTCCACAAAGTAATCGATTTGCTACTTAAACCATGTCATAAAAATAAGGGTTGCCCTGGTCTGAAAATAGCAACCAATCGCGACAAACACGTCTTGCACCATATGTCTATGATAGGGTGTATGATAGTAACTAGCCGTTACTTCACTTAGGAGATAATAATACAAGTTTCTGGCACAGCAGCGTCTTGTTGTCATATTTTATTTACATTGTTAGCTGATTCTATTCAACAAAACTAGCATAAGCATAGTATATATTGTGAGTTGGTGATACTTTGCCTTATGGTCAGTGTGTGACTGTATTATCATGTATAACGTTGAGCACAAAAGTTTGTAAAATCATAAAAAAAAACAAAATCTTGCCTATGAAATGTTCTGCCTTTATGCTTTGTTTTCTCATTATTACACCAGTACAAAGTCCAGGATCTTCAGATTGGCTTTAGTCTCGACTAGTTTGGTTGTATGACTTTTGTTTTGGGAGCACTGTACAAATATGGTGGCAGTATTCTTATGGGATATAGTGTATATATCTATGTGTGAAGAAAAAAAAAAGGAATCAGGGATGTAATGCTCCTCTTTTGTTTGTGTCTCTTTTACAGATGTGGACTGAACATTGAGAAATCATGTCAGAGCGATGGAAACTGAAGCTCCTGAGGAATGATGAGTGCGAATGCAAATTGTCTTTATTTATTGCATAAAAAATTAGCTGTACTGTATTAGATTGTGTTATTTTCCGCAGCATGTGACTCATAAGATGTTCATTGCTATTTATTTTATATTATGTGTTTTGAAAATATGTTTTAAGGTTGTATTTTTTTTATTTTAAATTAATTGTTTTTGTCCTGGATATATTATATTCTTTGTATACATTTTATATAGTACATTTGAAGCTACCAAATGTGTCTGACTATATTTTTCTATAAAATTTCTATGTATATTTGTAGCTACCAATTGTATATAATATCAATTTGTTTGTTTGTTTTTTAATATATTATCTATAAATAAAATGTTTCTTATAGGCTATATGTTGTCTTTCATTGTTCGTTAAATAAAAACTCATTCAAACATTCAAACTCAATCATTCAAACATGAGCGATGTGACTATGAATATGAACAGGGTATCTGCAGGGTCTTAAAAAGTCGAAATATTGTGTTGTAGGTCTTAAATCATTTTAAACAGGTATTATTTTCCAATGTCCATGTAAAGCTTTTCCAATCCACCCAAAAACTAACAATATATTTCAATAAAACTTTCAAGAAATGTTCATTTATTAACTCTATTTACTTATTAAAAAGGTTTAATGATCTCACTTACAAGTTGTTAATGTTTTGTTAAGGTGTTAAATTGGCCATTAAACAAATATTTGGCATTTTACCGTGTAAAGGTCATTATGGTCTTAAAAAGGTCTTAAATTTGACTTGAAACCTATAGAAACCCTGCGTGACGCTTTGTATTTGACTGGATCTTGTTATTTTAAACCTGGCCAATGAGTGTAGACTTAATTATTAGTTCATAATTATTAGTTCATTGACGATTGGTTGTGTACATAAAAGCTTTGTTAAACATCGAAAAGCAAAAACCGATTTGAAGACATGTAAGAAAAGGTATGCTATGGGGTTTATTTCTGAATGAAATGTTGTCATTTTAATAGCTAAGAAGAATTAATTACGGATGATTTATTTTAGATCGATTACAGGTGTTTTAACGTTTTAATAAAGGCCACACATTTCTAATTTGATTTATGATAGAAAATGTGTTTTCATACGTTCTATAGGCCTGAATCTGAAAGTGAATTGTTTAACTTAAATGTATCGTATCATAAAATCAAATTCTGTGTAATTTTCTAAGCGTATATCCTACTGCGGGCAATTTCCACTCTATTTCCTCGAGCGTTCGTGTATAATGACTGTGAGAAACTCTATATCTGTGACCTCTGTGTTCGCGAGCATTAGGCTAAGTGTTAATTAGTCAATGAATGGAGAAAATGTGAGGAGCAGACGGTAAAACGTGCAGAGTATCCCGCACGACAATTTTACAATCCTACTATGGCGAAGGAGAGTTTATTAATATTCATCGGCTAGGTTTTCGACATTGGATAGATACCCAGCAACGTCAGCACGACTTACTTAGTATTCAAGACACAAACGTTAACCATTGGACACTTTCGAATCAACGTCAGCCAAATCAAATGAATATTCAAGAAGAAAGGGTTTTCCATTGGATGTTTTACCAATTTCTACTTAATATGTAAGAGTTCGGCTTTCGCCATAGTAGGAATCAAAAGTTCGCAGAAAACAATTTAATTAAGTAAAAAATAAACTGGGTGTTAGAGTACAAGGGTAATGAAAATGCTGAATAAAAATGAGGACAAACAAGAGCATCTGAACAAAGTTTAAAGTCATGTTTTAATTTGATTCATATTTATTCACAATTGATAAAGATTTTTGAATTTATTTGGTCTGCTTTTATTTTAAAGTGACAACAGTTTGTTGCAATAAAAACAATCAAACCTTTCGATTATTTAAAGGCAAGATTTTCCATCAAGGACAGTTGTAAAATGCATAAATTAAACATATTATCAAAGAGTAGATTATTAGGCTACATATATATTCTAAACCAGCTGTAAATAAATGATAAATTTCAAATACAAGTTGATAGATCCGATTACAGACTGAAAATATTGTTTCATTTACAAATATTTTTTGTATTTTATAGTATGATTTTCTCAGTATTTTGGGGTCAAGTTTTTCAAGTATGTTCGGCATGATGCCTCAGCCAAATTTACATATTTAATTTAATAACGTCAAATTAATCAAACTTGTTATGTTTTCAGTGTTTTGAGGATATTGAGGGGTTCTCTATGACTTTTGTGTGATATTAAATAAACATACTAAGGGAAACATGTTTTGTGAACACTGTTGGGGCTCTGCATTTATTGAAATGATATCATATTTTTGGCGCTAACATGGACCATTACAGGGGTGATCAAATTAATATTTAAGTTATCTATTATTTTAATTATCATTATTATTAAACATACCGATCAGAGCAAACTATTTCTTAACTAGACTAAGGGCAGACCCCCTATACATCTTGTTTTGGTATCCTTTAGGGCGGATCAAGCATTAATTGGGGTTGTAGTAATAGTATAATTTGAATTTATGTGTTGAATGTGTCTTGATATTGTGGCAGCGATCTCATCTATAGAAAATAAAAACGTTAGCTCGTTGACAAAATAAAACTGCAAAATAAATATATATGTTTAAAAATAGCAAAAAGCAACAAAAAACGCGCGAAAACAAGACGCATTTATAGGCAGTTTAGCGGTAATGACCTTGACTCCTTCAGTCCAGCTGTATAAATGGACACTTGATGGAGTCCAGATGAATGAATGTGAGATGGACTTTCGCTCCCTAGAGGACAATAAAGTGGACCAGATCAACAGAGGTCAGAGTTCAGGATTACAGGTCAACAACTGCTAATTGAGTCGCCATTTCCTGCTGTTCCCTAGTGACCAATAAGGGCGGGTTACAGCGAGGGCCCTAAAAACGGCTGCAGCGTGTCTGTCACATCAAGACCATCACAGAGACAGAAGAGAAAGAGAATCTTTTCTTCTTTTAAATTCTTACAGACACATCAGGTAATAACCTAATGTTTACATTTTTTTGCTTTAACCCCAGCCGGCATTTCAACGGTGATTCAACGTTGAATCAACGTCAGGTCTATGGTTGGATCAACGTTGAATTACCTTTCGATTTTGCAAATTGGATCAACGTTTATATAGTGACGTTGTTTCACCGTCGGACCACCACCGGTGATTCACCGTTGAAATCACAACGTTGTTTCACTCTTACCTTCTTCATGGGTGAATTGTGGTCGTTTTGTAGACGTTGAATAAAGGTTGAATTACCTTTCGATTTTGCAAATTGGATCAACGTTGATACCGTGACGTTGTTTCACCGTCATACATTTCAACGCAAGTTAAATAGAAATTACATACAACGCAAAGTCCATAAATATAGCAAACAATTTTTTACTAATAAAAAATACACGACACAAATACACAACTTAGTCTGTGTATCAATTTATTTAATACACACCTCATTATTTCATTTATTCTAAATATACAGCAACATTTACAGCATATAGTTCATTAAAACCATGCAGGTTACTATACATGCTGTACACTCAAATACAGAAAAAGGCATACAATTAAATAGTCACTTTTTAATTAGGTTTCATGAATTAAAGTTAATGTTTACTAACATGAACAAAGAACAAATACTTGTACATCATTTATTAATCATTTAATTAATTGAAATATGTCCCGATGCTATTAAAATCAAAATGTATGCTTGTTAACATTAATGCACTGAGCTGACATGAACTGTACTTTTTTATATGAAAGATGCTTCATTGTTCTGTTCATGTTAGTAAATACATTAACACTTACTAATACAACCTTATTGTAAAGTGTTACCGTCTTCAGAAAGACAGATACCAACTAAATTAAACTAAGTAACTAAACTACGCTTCAACCATCACAGTCTGCAAAATACAATTCCGTTTACAAAGTTTACAAAATGCCCATTTTTAAAGTGGCTGCAGTAAAAAAATAAATTAAAAAACATCACTCACAACTAAGAATCACAAGTGAAATACATTACATCTGTTTGAGGTTTTATAGGTTGAGAGAAACACTTGAGGTAAAAGATGGCACTGGGGACAAAGAATCAAGTGTAAAACACTAAAACATCTATATCAGTCTAGCACTTAAATACATATTTATTTCTCAAACACCAGGTGAGTTTCCTACAAAATCAATAATGAGGTTTGCTATTCCAATTCATTGTAAATGAATGGCTTTACTTTCACAATAGTGAAAACTCATGCTATAATCTAAACCTGACATTACTCCTTCACTTTGCAGGTCTGCATGCTAAATATTTAGTAGTTTTTTTTTTTTTTTGTATAAAGTACATCTATTGTGTTTAGCATTACTGCAGCAAAACTGAGCACCTGTGACAGTGGAACATAGACAAATATTTCAGTAAATCATCAAGAAAATGTGTAGAATATATGGTTTGATTCTCTCTTACAAACACAACAGTAAAAGCAATTTGTTATTCCATTATTATTATTAGTATCATAAAAATTGCATGTTCACATGGGTCTTATAATAATGGCTCACATTTGTGAATGTAGGACCACTATTTCACTATTACATGTCACATTAAGTGTTCATATAGGTTCTGTTATTAATTACTTGTGTCATACCAGAGACTTGTTAATCTTCAGAACACAAACTAAAATATTTTAGATTAAATGCCTCATCCTCTACAGACAGCAATGGTCCCAAGATGCTCATCGTCAAGATAAGGCACAAAACACATTGTCAAAACGTTCCATGTGACTTCAGTGATTTCAACTGTGAACATACCAAGCTCCAACAACACTTTAGTGAGGCAAAACAAAACAGTAAATACAAATGTGTTTGCATATATCTCTCCCGCATCAGATCAGCGTGTGTGTTTACTACGAGCAGTAAGCACACACCATGACCTGTTTTGGCAGAGGCAAACAAGTTATTTTTACAGTACTTACTGTGATTTAACCTTTATGACAAATGTACTGGACCTGTTACTATACCTGATATATCACTATCTTTTATGAACACAAATTTCACTGTAACGGGTGCTGTTGTTTTGCTCCAGTTACACCTTTAGAGAACACCGTACTAGTCAGACATCCATACAAAAGCAGAGAGTTTGGTCTTGTGTAGCAGAACTGCAATAGATGTCTGTCTGTCTAGGCTGACACTGGTTTAGGCCATCAGTATGTCCTTGATGCCCTCAAATGGAGCTTCCAGAAAACCTGCAATAAATAAAATACGAGGTTACAACTAAGTTGGTATCAGCTATTATACAAAGTGAAATTCAAATATTTATTTTTATTGAATCCAAATTTGTCCTATAATATCGCCACACTCAATAATTTTGACTCATCCATCTGAACATCTGAATATTCCTAACTAAGAGAAGTGAAGAATTAGGTGTGATGTCGTCAGGAAGCCCTTCGCCACCACCGGTGCCAGCATTTCCAGAATTCAAATTTCAGATTCTCGAAAAAATTGCTTTTTTTTTTTTTTTTTTTTAACCAAGGCTGCAGTAAAGAATCATGAAACATTCAACACATCTAATAATTACAAGTTGTTGTAAACATTACATGTACTGTAAAAGCTGTTTGAAGCTTTTTAGACATGGTTGAGAAAAACTCTAGAAGGAGTAGCACTTCTGTAAAAGTCTGCATGTAGGACAGAGAATAAAAGGGATAGTTAAAAATTTGTATTCTGTCGTCATTTACTGACCACATTGAACACAAAAGAAGATATTTTGAAGAAAGCTGCAAATCTATAACCGTTGACTTCTATAGTATTTTTTTCTACTATGGAGGTCAATGTTTACAGGTTTTTATTTTTTTTTTTAAGAGTAGCCTCTTTTGTGTTCAACAAAATAAACTCATAATGGTTTTAAACCATTTGGGGAGTAAAATGTGAGAAAATTTTCATTCTTGGGTGAACTATCCCTTTCAGTTGGAAAACACCAGAACTCTTAAGTAGACCCTTTTCGCAAGACAGATGATGCATTTCATTTGTCATCTTAATCCTCAAGTTTTTAATATTTAGATTTATTTAAATAGCATGTTTATTTATTTGTTTTAATGACATTTAATAAAACAACTTCTCAATGACATTACATGTACTGGACCTGCTACACATGTATCACTATTTTTTTGAATACAAATTTCACTGTAACGGGTGCTGTTGTTTTGCTCCAGTAATACCTTTAGAGAACACAGTAGCAGTCAAGACATCCATACAAAAGCCTTGGCATGGAGTAGCAGAACTGCAGTCTGTCCAGGCTGACACAGGTTTAGGCCATCTGCATGTTCTTGATGCCCCTCAACTGGTCCTTCCAGAAAACTCAGAAAGTTAAAACCCATTACACCTTTTATCTGCTACTATACAAAGTATAATTTAAGCATTAATTTCTCACTAAATACATATTTGTTCCCCAATACTGTCACATAGTATAACATCACAACATGATTTCACAATAATAATATCAATATAACAATATAATATCACAACATAGCCTAACAATCAATAAACAAACAGATTAGAAAGAGAATATCACCAACCAAAGCACCAAGAAGATTTAACAGATAGTTAAAGGTAAAGTAAACTTACATGGACAAAGCCTTTTCCATTCAATGCTGTGCAAGTTAGTGCGTCTCTGGAGTAAGTTACATGTCTAAAAGCAAAAACAACAACAACAGTGAAACGACAGCAGTTAACTTTGTAATAATAACACTAATAATACAGCGTATAAAATGGATATTGTTTTATAACGTTGCTCAGTAACTTTAAACTGCGTTTGGAGTTTATCACTTTGAATTTGCCATAAAAACGCTCATTTAGACTAACGTTAAACATGTGACATTACCTCGAGGTTAGCTGCGCGTCACCGGAGCGCAAACAAGACTAAAAACAAACTGGAAAGTTTTAAATGCTTCAAAATTCGAAACACTACACCTCAAAAGTCACGTTTAAGATACACTGACAAAATCGGGGGGTAAATAAAACGTTAAAGCATCTAAAAACACGCTTACCTCTGAATTCTGCTGCACTGCAGGTCAGGTGTTCGTAATTAAGTGAAGTGAAGCGCTGCGCGTGGCCGCGTGCGCGGAGTCCTCCAATACCATGGTAACCAAACATGTTGAATGTTGGGTGAAGCCATGACGTAAATTCAATATACAGATCATGATAAAAAAAATGTCAACGTTGATTTGTACAACGATTTCTGTAACTTTTTTCAACCATTTATCATTCAACATTGTTTCAACATTAAAGCAACAACTGACATATTTTCAACCACATTTCAACGTTGAAGCCTTGTCATATGCAGGCTGTTTTTCAACCATTCAACATTAAACGTTCTATCAACATTATTTCAACGTTCAAAACACAACTGACCTTATTTCAACCATATTTCAACGTTGAAGGTCGGTCGTGTGCCGGCTGGGACGTTATATCTAACGTTACGGACTTACTTTCCTTCTCCTTATTCCCTGCTTCGGGAGTCGCCACAGCGAAATGAACTGCCAATTGCAACATTTATTTATTTAGGCTATTGATCCCAAGTTATTTTATACCTATTTATTTATTTAATTGATTTTTTTAAACCAATTTTGAAGAAAGGAAAATCTGAGTCCAATTGGATGTGATTTTATTGTTATTATTGTTATACAAACAAATCTATCATCAAATTATCAAGCTTAATGAATTAAGGGATAGATAGATAGATAGATAGATAGATAGATAGATAGATAGATAGATAGATAGATAGATAGATAGATAGATAGATAGATAGATAGATGAACGCATTTTCATTAATTATTTCGTCTTTGATCTTTCGTTTGGTCTGAATCGTGTCTCTGCATGAGGATATATGTAAATATTTAGCGTTAGCATACCAATAGCCCTGTGAGTCTCGCTGACCCGCTCACCCGTCTCCAGAAAACATCAATAGCATCACTGTTCAGACGCTCCTGCACTCCATGATTTAATGCATCCTCACTCTGCTGGACCAACACACTTTGTTTAAGTCTCTTTCCCTTTCTCTTTCTCACTTTGTTGGAGGTTTAGCTTCTAGCTGTTAATGGAAATTTTACAAAGACTGTTTGCATTTGCTTTTATATGGTAAAAAATGATGACAGATATTTTAGTATAAAATCAATTAGCTATCAAGCCATTATGGGTGAATGATGTTACCAGCTGGTTTGAAGGCATTCGGAGTAGACCTACACTCAAAAAATAAACAAATAAACTTGTTCTAACTATTTATTTAAATTGAGCTAAAAACAAAACAATTTTTGTTTTATTTTTTTGTTGTTTTTTGGGGGGGATAACTTAATAGTTTTATGTTCAATAGACTTAAATTTATAAAACGATTAAGTTAACTTAATCAATGTGTGTTGGAACAACGTGAAGGAATTTTGCAGCATTTTACAGTGACAGCATGAAACTCCTATACATTGCAGGACAACATGTGCATTTTCTCCTCAATGAAATATGTTTTGTTTTATAAAAAGTGTATTAAATTAATGTGCTTAAATTTCAAAATCTCTCTCAATTTATTGGCATGACTTGTCAGCTTTATTGACTTGAGCTTTATTGGCATGACTTGTCCAGTACACTCAAAATACACTCAAAAATGACTGCTCTTTAAACCAGGGGTTCCCTAACGTTTCAGCCTGTGACCCACAAAATGACAATGCCAGTGATTCGCAACCCCCAATATCCTCTGAGGTGGTTATAAACACAGAAACATTGCATGCAATGGCTTACACTAATAGAAAAAGTATATTCTTCGTTTAATTTTTTTAATGTATGTCAGTGCTGTAAATGGGACAGAAAGGTTTATCTGGTGTTATCAAATCAATCTGCTGCATCTGACACTATTTCTGTGTCTTTATTATAATGAAATTACCCCAGGGGTCACAATCCAACAGAACTAATTACTATAAGCTACTATAGTAACTATATAGTATATATTTTTTCTCTTCAGTAGGTTATGGATAAAATATGGTCATTCTTATGGTTTAATAAAAATAAATCGATTTTTAGGAAATCACCAGGCGACACTTCATGGTCCCGTGACTCCTCTGGGGGTCCCGTCCCCCACTTTGAGAGCCACTGCTTTAAACTACTTCTATTTCAATGAGCTGAATCAACACTATCTTGACTGTCTTTTGGAGAGGACAACTTAATTGTTTTCTTTTTAACCCGCTTAAATTTGTAAAAGCAATATGTTAACTTAAACTGTGTTGGGACAACGTGAAGGAATTGTGTGGAAGCCTGCATCTTTTACAGTGGATGACATTTACTGTTTGTTCAAACTTATTTAAGATGAACTCAAACAACACAATTCTTGAGTTTTTTTTGGAAAACCTTAATAGTTTTATGTTCAATCCACTTAAATTTGTAAAAGCTATTCAGCTAACTTGATTCCTTGATGTTTTCCCAACACAAATCGATTGTGTGGAACCCAGCATTTTTTACATTGTCAAAAACATTGCAGTTTTACATAAACCATTGATACAATCACAAAGTCCCCTCACATAAACACACAATTAGAATATTGATAGTTACATAATAAAATAAGAAATAAAAAAACTAATATGATAATGATTGTTATTATTATAAAGATCAGAATCAGAAAGAGCTTTATTGGCAGGTCTGTACACATGACAGAAGTACAGTGCAACAGAATGACAGTGACAGGACAAAGACACAGACAATAAAGAAATAAGAATATACAAATATTCAATGTACAAAGATAAAGAAACATAAAAGAATAATAAAATATAATACACACAATACAACTCTATTCATTCAGAGTTTGTAATGTTTCCGACTAGTTTCTCTTTCTCTCTCCAGAATCTGGTCAACAAGGGCTCTTTCATCCGCTCACAGCAGCAGTGACTGTTCCTCCTGTAAAGAAAAGAGAGAACATTTACTCATTCCATCATGATCTTTAGCTAAAACACTGAGAGAATGACATGTTTGTTCAGGACAAGGAGCAAAAAATAGCTCACCATAAAAGGGGTATTTGTGAATTTGATTTAATTATTGTTCAAATTGACTGTATTCACTACAGGATTAATCTGTGAAAATGAATCAATGAATATTCAGAATTATTCATTCCAGTAAAAAGGCTTGTTATGCATATGCTAAAATGTTGTTGTTTGTATTAAAAACAAATAAAATAGTTAAATCTCTCGTTTTAATTAGTCTAATAGTTTTTGTTAATTGTTTCATTAGTTTTTTATTATATTATGTTATAAAATGTTGTTACTTTTTTTTTTATTAGTCATATTTTTAACAATAGCACTCTCATACAAACATTGTAAATTATATTCTTATGGGGTGCACGGTGGTGGAGTGGGTAGCACGTTCACCTCACAGCAAAAACATCGCTGGTTTGAGCCTCGGCTGGGTCAGTTGGCGTTTCTGTGTGGAGTTTGCATGTTCCCCCCTTGTTTGCGTGGGTTTCCTCCGGGTGCTCCGGTTTTCCCCACAAGTCCAAAATCATGGCATAGGTGAATTGGGTAAGCTTAATTGTCCATGGTGTATGTGTGTGTATGAGAGTGTATGGGTGTGTCCCTGTGATGGGTTGCAGCTGGAAGGGCATTTGCTGCTTAAAACATTTGCTGGATAAGTTGGTGGTTCATTCTGCTGTGGTGACCTCAGATTAATCAAGGGACTAAGCCGAAAAGAAAATTACATATATATATATATATATATATATATATATATATATATATATATATATATATATATATATATATATATATGAAATGTTTATATATTATATTAAATTACATAAGTTATTATATAATTTGTAAATGTAAAATATTATAATATTTTATGTTTTTATAATATAAAAACTATTATACAAAAATTGTCACAAATATTTTTCTCTAATGTTTGTTCATGGTTTTTTTTTTATTGAACTTTTTTTTTCTTCTTTTTACTTTTATACCACGAACAATATAAAATTAAAAATACAAAATCAACATTCAGAAAAATAAAAATAATACTATACAACAACAAGCACACAAGAAGGTCGCTGGGTCACTGGTTCGATCCTCGGCTCAGTTGGCGTTTCTGTGTGGAGTTTGCATGTTCTCACTGCGTTCGCGTGGGTTTCATCTGCGTACTCCGGTTTCCCCCACAGTCCAAAGACATGTGGTACAGGTGAATTGGGTAGGCTAAATTGTTCGTAGTGTGTGTGTGTGTGTGTGTGTGTGTGTGTGTGTGTGTGTGTGTGTATGTGTATGTGTGGATGTTTCCCCGAGATAGGTTGCAGCTGGAAGGGCATCCCCTGTGTAAAAACTTGCTGGATAAGTTGGTGGTTCATTCCGCCATGGCCGGGAAGAAAATGAATGAATGACTATACAACAGACAGCCAAAATGCCTTTCAGTTTTCCTCTCCAAATACTGCAAAAAGCTACCCCGTTTCTGATTAAAAGTGTGGGTGGAGTCCTGAAGTCTTGCCAACTTACGTTCATATGTTGCAGTAGAAGTCATCAGCTCAATCCAATCCTTAAACGAGGGAGTATCTGAGTTCTTCCAATTTCGCAGCACCATATATATATAATATTTTAAAGGAATGATAGCCTACAAAGTCTCTTTCTATAAGATGTGTTCATTTCTAATGACAACAGCGCCCTCATGCGATAATAGTTAGAAGTCTGCCTGGGACATCTCATTTACGTTCGACAAGTTTTCAGCTTTATATGTTGAATGTGGACTGTTTAAAGTTAGTTTTTTTTAAAAAAAATTATTGGGACGTTGGCTTTCTTTTCTGGTTGTGTTATTGACTTTGAAAGAAGTCAAATACTCCATCAACGCTCCCTGACATTAGCTCTATAACGTTAATTGTAGGCTAATGCTGTTGTTTGATTTTAATAGATTATCTTGCAATGAAATGTTATTCGTGTCTTGTACACGTATTCCACATTTCATTTAAACCATATAAATGCAGATACGACATGATAAATAAAAACTCGACCCCGGCAGGACTCGAACCTGCAATCTTCTGATCCGAAGTCAGACGCCTTATCCATTAGGCCACGAGGCCTCCGTGAAAGTACGTAAGAAATGTATGGTTATATTTTTACAATTCAATATACGAAACACCACAATTGCGTTAGTAAAGCACTGTATATTACATCTTAACGAATCCGACAAATCAGTCTGTGCCCTGATGACAACAGAGAATCTAAGAAGCGAATTATTAAATCCTACTATGCCTATGAGGATCTCATGAATATTAAACAAGCAATGGTGACGTGGCACTGTAATCTTCCAATCACGTTGCCAAGCCACTGCAGGACCCGAACGAAGTCCCGAACAAGCGCGGCTATTTTTTACATTTTATTTGATCTTCAGTAACTATTCACATTTACATCGTTATTATTATTGTGAAAAAATATCCTCCGATTTAAAGGAAAACAAATAATATTGTTATATATGGTTATCACGTGGCTACAAACCACTGGATGTCGCTGTGAAGAAGTTGAGCTTCAGAAGCCCAGCAGTATTTCTTCGTGTGTCGCTGACAGTAATGTGTGGTGTGTTTGAATGTGTTTGTTTTTGGGTCAGTTGTTGCTTTTGGAAATCAAATGGTGACTTTACAATAAAGTCAGCGGTTTGACAGTACAACAGCATGGGAAACCAGGCGGCGTCATGTTTGTTCTTCGGTGGTTAATCAGGTAACTTATGTTTATGTTTTGTTACTACAATGTAACAGAGTTACAAAAGAGTTCGAGTTCATTAAAGAAAATACGAAATATGATTGAGTAAAGTCATTTAAATAGTTGTCCCTGCACGTATATCTGCAGTAAATAGGCAGAACTATGTGCTTTTACTTTCATATCAGGAAATTAAAAACAGGTAACTGTAATTCAGACCATAAATGAAATTCGAATAATTATATTGTTATATGTGTCATTTAATGCAAGATATAGTTTTTATCTTTTAATTTCTGTTTTAGTTTTTAATGTAAAAGTTGTACACTACCTGACAAAAGTCTTGTCGTTGATCCCAGTTGTAAGAGCAACAAATAATAATGACATTTGTGCTTCCCATTACATTACAAACTACAGGGGAGGGCGAATTCTTCAGCAGGATAGCGCTCCTTCTCAGCAAAGTAGGTCAAGGTGCTCCAGGATTGGCCAGCCCAGTCACCAGTTACGAACATTATTGAGCATGTCTGGAGTAAGATGTAGGAGGCATTGAACATAAATCCAAAGAATCTTGATGAACTCTGGGAGTCCTGCAAGAATGCTGTTTGCCATTCCTGATGACTTTATCAATATGTTATTTGAGTCATTGCAGAGATGTATGGATGCAGTCCTCTAAGCTCATTGGAGTCATACACAATATTCATTCTTTATCCACTGCACCATGTCTTTATATTTTATACTGTATATTATTTCTGTTAAGTAACACGACTTTTGTCTAAGCAAATTCAGACCTTACTGTCCTAATTAAATAATTTAAAAACAAGGCATGATCAAATTTTATTTAGATTTAAATAGGTGTAATCTAGAGACCTTTTTCTTTCATATAAGGCACTTTTGATACTTAATTATATTATTTATTGTTCCTAAAATTTGAATAGGCGACAAGACTTTTGTCAGGTAGTGTATAAGTTTAGCTGTTTTTGCCCTTTTGATTGATTTGTGCTTTCAAAAGCAGTGATTTTGTGGTATCACTAATATATTATTTGAACTTTTATTAATGTTTAAATGAGCTTTATAAATGTAATTTTTCCATCTATAATAACCATTTGTTGTGTATTTATTTTCAAAATGTCTGCTTCCATTTAAATTTATGTTCAGCCTTAGTATTTTAGTTCTTTATTTCAACATTTAGTTCATTATTTATCTATATTTATCTTAAATGAATAAATAATTGATCATTTTAGTTGTAGTTATTTTAGTTAAACTGAATGGAAAAAGTGAAAATAGTTATCAATTGATCTGCGAAATGCATCTGTTTTAATTCTAGTTTTCCAGGATCTTCTGCGAGTCAGTGAGTATGTTTGATTTCATGCTTTAATACGATGCTACGTCTGATATCATGTCACCGGTGGCAGACGTTCGTACGATCTGGCTGTTGGGTAAGAAGATGCTCCACCTCTGTGAAATCCAAACCCCAGCAGGGCTCAGATCAGACCCGCCTGAACCCCCTCAACATACAGATGCTCTCCAGAAACCTGCAGGAGCAGATATTTCGAGGACAGACGCAGGAATACACAGACGAGGATGTTGAACGCAGTATTAGACACTTGGAGCATCATGGACTCTGGGGGAAAGAGACGTCTCTGCTGCCTGACGTCCAGCTCAGATTACCTGAAATGTATGGAAGTAATATTGACGAACACTTCCGATTGCTGGCCCAAAAGCAGAGTCTGCCGTATCTGGAGGCGGCCAGCCAGCTTCAGAAAGCACAGATTCCAGAAATGCCCCAGGAGTGGGCTTGGGAAGTGGGCTGGACTCGGTATGGGGCGGATGGAGAGAGCCAAAAGGTGAATTTCCCAGATGAGAACGCTCTGGTTTTTGATGTGGAGGTCTGCATGGCGGAGGGACACTGTCCTACACTGGCTGTGGCCCTTTCTCCTACTGCATGGTGAGTTTTGTTTAATTAATTTTTAAGACCAAACACTGCGAGCTAGGGCTGCACAATATATTGTTTTAGCATCGATATGGCGATGTGATCATCCGCTGTAATCACATTGCAGGATTTGCAGTGTTGAGTCTGTATTAAATGTACCATTTGCATGTGTTTTTGAGGCCTGTGAGTGTATGAGGATTTTAAAAGCATTCAGGTATATGAAATCGTACTGTTAGTAACTTTAATAATGATTGATTATATTGAATTATTTTTATATCTATTATATAATTACTCTACCTGAATACCGTTGGACTCGGAAAATGATTAAACCCTGTTTTAATTGTAACTTTTTTTATTGTAATTGTTTATGCTTTAAATTTGTTTATGAGATTGTGTGCTGATACACTCCCCTACAGAATCATCCCGATCAATCAAAATTTATAAACTATTTCCAAATAGAGCTATTCCATGGGGGATGTAACCTGCAAAAACAATATATAAATGCACAAAAAACTATGAAATGCAATAAAAAGGTAAATAAATTCATAAATTCCTGCATAAATAAAACAATAACTAACTAAATATACAAATAAATAAACAATTGAGCAGATAAATCCATAAATTCCAGCATATATAAAACAATAAATAAATATGCAAGTAAATAAATAAATGAGAAAATAAATCCATAAATTCCTGCAAAAATAAGTAAATATGCAAATAAATAAATTCCTGCATAAATAAAACAATAACTAAAAAATGTGCAAATAAATAAATAAATGAGTGAATAAATCCATGAATTTCGGCATAAATGAAACTCTAAATAAATAAATAAATAAATATGCAAATAAATAAATAAGTTAGTAAATAAATTCATAAATTCCTGCGTAATAAACAATAACTAATTAAATATGCAAATAAATAAATAGGTAAATTCATAAATTCCTGCATAAATAAAACAATAACTAAATAAACATGCAAATAAATTAATAAATGAGTAGATAAATCCATAAATTCCTGCATAAATAAAGCAATAAATAAATAAATATGAAAATAAATAAATAAATTAATGAATTCCCACATAAATAAAACAATAACTATCTAAATATGCAAATAAATAAATCAATTAATAAATTCCTGCATAAATAAAACAATAAATTAATAAATATGCAAATAAATACATAAATGTATCTAAAAAAATCCAGCATAAATATACTAATAAACAAACAATTGAGCAGATAAATCCATAAATTCCTGCATAAATAAAACAATAAATAAATATGCAAGTAAATAAATAAATGAGAAAATAAATCTATATATTCCTGCATAAATACGAAATTTGCAAATAAACAAATTCCTGCATAAATAAAACAATAATTAAATAAATATGCAAATAAATAAGTAATAAAATTAATAAATTCCACTATAAATAAAACAATAACTATATAAATATGCTAATAAATAAATAAATGAGTAAATAAATCCATATATTCCTGCACAAATAAAACAATAACTAAATAAATATTCAAATAGATAAATGAGTAAATAAATCCACACATTTCTGCATAAATAAAACAATAGATAAATAAATATGAAAATAAATAAATAAATGTGTATAGAAATTCACAAATTCCTGCATAAATAATTAATAGTTCGGACAGGTAAATAATCTAATAAATTTCACAAATGTTGAAGGAATAAGAAAATGCTGAACTGAAAGTTTATTCCCCCCTTTCAAATGTTTGTTCATTCTTGAATGTAGTTCTGTATTTACTTTTCCTCAGCTCAGCATGCTAATGAGAGTGTCTATCAATCATCAGAAGGCGGTCTTTATGCCATCATTGGTTGATTGTTACATCATTAATTTACTTCTAGTCAACTGTACTTCAGATTTGACGTTGGAGATCTTGCAGTGTGACTATTGCGAATGTATCGATGCTGAATGGATGTATTGTGCAGCCCTAAATCTTTTTCGTCTCTCACCAACAGGTCAAATTTTAGCTTTGATTCCAAACTAATAGTTTTTTTGTATTTTGTATTTGAGGTACTCGTGGTGCAGTCACAGGCTGGTGGAGGATCGGTATGCCTGGTCAAGTGACCTGTCGCTGGCTGATCTCATCCCGCTGGAAACCCTCGCAAACTCCAGCCAGCCGAGGGGCGGTGAGTGGAAGGAGCGGCTCGTGGTTGGACACAATGTGAGCTTTGACCGGGCACACATTAAAGAGCAGTACTTACTCAAGGTGACATTAATTTCTTAATTTGATTCTTGGGATGCAACAATAGTCAAATTCTTTGGTCTTTAAAATTAAGAAATTAGGACATATTGTACATAAAAGGTTTCCCAGAGATAGGTTGCGGCTTGAAGGGCATCCACTGCGTAAAAACTTCCTGGATAAGTAAATGAATGAATGTACGTAAAAGGCTGGTTTATACTTCTGCGTCGAGTGATCAAACACAGAGCTTGCAATGTGCGCTATGCGTCGTTCATCTGCGACCGCTCTAAGGCTACAGCAGAGCATACGCGTGAGCTTGAAGCAAAAGTCTAAATCAGCCTGAAAGTGTGCCAAACTGGGGTTCACACTGGAACTGCATGGAGTTTGATTGAACTAAAAATAAATAATACAAGTAAATCAAATTAAATTAAATAAATTAAGAACTCAAATGAAATAGTATTGCATTATTGAGTATAATAATCATGTAAAACAATACAATATTGTATATTAATTAGTAATTGTAATATATAAATAATACAGAGATAATTTTAATGATAGAGAATTATTGTAACACAAATATTTCAGCTTTAATAATGATTTTTCAAAAGGTGGATGAAAAACCTAAACATGAACATAATAAATAATCTCTAAAAGTTAACTAAAATGAAAGAAAATTTATCTGGGGATATAAAATAAAATATTAAAACACAACATTCATTTATAAAATAGCAATAAAATTAAATAAAAATATTAACTGCATCAGTTAAAGACATAACAATGACACATAACAGCATTTATTAATCACATTGTTTAGTAGTCAGTTTCTGCATTCATTAATTCATCAAGTTGTGTTTGTTATTGTAAGATTATGCACAATGAACTGTGAGCAATGAACAATTGAAGAGTTCAGATGCAAAAACCGTCTGAAATTTCCATTGAAAATTAATTTTCTTAGTCTCCTTTGTTTTATGTTGAGTTATTTAACTTCAAAGACCATGAAAGGGAACTATTATTTGCCATAAAAATGGTATTACTTAAACTACATTCAGGAGCCTAATAAAAAAAAGCTCATTTTATAAGGAAATTTCAGACAGCATTTAAAGGTTTTTGCATCTTCAATTGTATTTTATTCCTTATTTAAGTATGCTAAAGCATTAAATCTTAGCATGCACAACCCAATATCCAATAATAATAAAGGCTATAGAGTACACAAGGCGTGTCACTCATATAGTTTTGAATGGGGAAAAGTGTAACGGTCAATATGGCGATTGAAGCCCCGCCTTGTAGTACAGGAGCCAATCACCAATCTCTATAGACTGATGAGTCTCTGTGGGAGGGGCTCGGACCAGACGTGAGTTGCTGTAGATTTTGTGCGATTCGAATGTTCAGAAATGAAACTGAAGACACAGTTGTTGTATTATTTTATTGGTGATTCCTAATATGAACTCTAATGGTAAGCTCAGCAAGCAGTTTTGGAGATTTTAATGTTTCCCCATTCAAACAGAATGCCTGAGCATACTGACCAAGAGGCGTTTCAGAGATGGCCGCCAAGTGAAATGACTTGCCTTAAAAGGACTTTGATATTGATTCTGATTTTAAAAATAATAACATTGGCTGATGTTTTGTGAAACTGATATATCATGCATGTCCTTTTGGGTTGGTCTAGGGCTCCAAGATGCGTTTTCTAGACACAATGAGTCTCCACATGGCGATCTCAGGCCTGACAGGGTTTCAGCGCTCGCTTTGGATGGCCAGCAAATACGGCAAGAGAAAAGGCCTACAGGAAGTGAAGGAGCACATGAAACGCCTCGGCCGACGACCAGAGGGACCAAAGGTTTGTCAGCTCACAGCTGTTGTCAGATCAGCAGTCATACATTATAGCACTGCCACCGGCACCTTCTATTGTGGTTAAAGGAAACTTTTTACTAAAATAAAAAAGGAAAATTAAATGTAATATATGTGTTATGTGAGAATACTTTCTTCAAAAATGGCATCATTTTATTACTTATTTCAATAATCTGGATATCCTGGATATGGATTGAAGTTGGATAAATGGGTACAACTGTAATTTTGGGGGGGTTAGATAAAAATTAATTAGATAAAAAAATCTAATTAATTTCATGAAACTATTAGAATGAGCATATTTTATTTATATGCTACATTTTTTCCATTAGAATGGGACCCCTGGGGTCTCATTATGTTTGATTAAAGACAGCAATAGGGTTAGATGCAGCAGATTGACCAGGGTAAACTTTGACACCTCACATACATTAAAATTAAATACAGGCCACAACTGAACATGGAGGATGACCCTCGAGTGACGTTCTCAAAAATTAAACAAGGAATAGACTTATAGTATAGAATATTTAGGATATAGAATAGAATTATTAGTGTGTATGAGCCTTTTTGCGTTTGCAAGGTTTGTATATTTATAATCACCTTAGAGGATATTGGGGCTCACAGGCTGAAATGTTTGGGAACCCCTGGTCTATGTTACTGCGTTCAGGGAATTTCTTTGGAATAGTAATTATAAGGTTTTGAATATTATAAAATGCAATAATTTTTGCAATAAAAAAAATTGAACAGCAATAAGAATAATTTTTAAAACAAAAATTATAAAATGCAATATGCAATAAATTATTTTAATATTATTTATTTGAAAATAATTTTTCATTTTTTTTATTTTTCTCTTCATGGGATTTCTTTGGAATGGCGATATGGGGCTTAAATGTTAAGAAATGGAAAATGCAATATTTTTTGCCAATAAAAAGTTACACTAAACAACAACATTGACAAATAATAATAAAAATAACAATGTTTAATTAGCAATATTGAAGACCAGCAATGAATTGTATGCATTTTCTCCTGCAGATTGGCTCATGGGAATGGGTTAATATCAGCAGTATTAATAACCTCGCTGATGTTCATGCCCTCTATGTGGGAGGAGATCCTCTGATGAAAGAATCTAGGGAGTTGTTCGTGAAGGGCAGCATGTCTGACATTAGGGGAAACTTTCAGGTAAGCAAATTATTTATTTTTTTTAAGGGGAATATTACATAACTTTAAGTCAGTGTGGCCTTGTAGTCTTTATTCACCTTTCCCTCAATCATCATTGTGTTTATCGGTGCAGGGGCGGGATCAACCTGTCACTTAAATCCACCAATAGCAAACTGCAACCATCCAATCATTTCCCTTTAAACAAAATCAAGCCCCGGCCTTAATTATTATCTAGTTTGAGGAGTTGTTTCACTGCTATTTTCATGCTGATTTAAAAAGACCCAACAAATTGTCTAAACTACATAAACAAGTTTTCGTGAATGAATGGAAGTATGAATACATCTCTGTTTGCTGTGCTTTAGGAGCTGATGCAGTACTGTGCCCTTGATGTATTGGCCACTCAGGAGGTCTTCACTCAACAGCTTCCCCTCTTTATGGAGCGGTAGGACACTTTGACTTTATATGTAAAAATGTATATAAAGTTTATAAATAACTATACTATAATATACATTGTTCTTTGGATTGCCCAGTTTTTAATATTATGAGTGTGTGGAATTTTATTAAGACAAACTTTGAAAGAAATGTAAAGGTAAACTTTTATGTTTTTGTTAATTAAAAGTACTTTAAAAGAATGTTTTGTAAACATGCATTTACTTATAAAGACTATACAGTTTGAATGAATGAATTGAAATTATAAGAGCAAAAAGAGAGTTTTTGTTTGTCATAAGATATGATGTTGTTAAAGTGGTGGTCCACTACAATATCATATTTTAAACTTTAGTCGATGTGTAATGTAGCTGGGTGAACAGAAACAGCATCTCTGAATGTAAAAAGTTCAATGCAAGGGAGACCTTGGCTTTTACAGATATAGCTTAGCAAAGCCTACAATGAACGAAGTTTGGGGATGACAAAAAATACATCCGGGTCAGCGAGATCACAAAGATATTTTTACTGGGCACACACACTGCGCATCTAAGGGGCATGGCCAGAGGCGCTATAATGTTACAGCAGAGAAAGCTAAAGTGCTGTCTAAACGCCATTTTAACAGAGCTTCTTCTATTTCTCTATTTGGGCGTCCAAAGGACACGACACAAAGACAGAAGAGAAGTACTTACAGTTTAATATTAATTATGTTCCAGAGAATTATAAAATGCAAGCATTTGACAAAGCACAGCTTCCAGAATCTCACCCAGTTGAGATCTGGTTTCGGTTAAAATCACCTCAAAGGAGCAGCTCCAACAAGCAGAAGCTGTGGATTGTTAGCCACAACCTGTAAGTGGTTTTATTTGTTAAAATTGATTATGACATGCACAGTGTCTAGCGTTAACGGTATGCTGTAGCAAAGATGTAAACAGCAGGAAATGCTGTTTGGCACCGCTAACAATTTAGCTACAAATTCATATTTATCAGTCAAACCATTGTAAACACTGTCTCTCTATAGGCAGCTTTTCTGTGCATTCTACATCTCAGATAATGAAATCACAAAGGATATGTGAACGATTTCTTACACATGCATATTCCGAATATATGTGAGAGACGTCATGTAATGTGTTGAGTTAAAAAAAATGCAGGATAGTTCATGTTGCAGCATTGCTCTGCAATGTGAGGAGTGTGGTTTTCCTGAATATCAGCACATGTGAACATGATTACAGATGTTCAGGGTATAATAAACAAAGTCTATAATCTGTCAGTTATAGACTTCTATATTTCAGACAGTAATTTTTTCTAAAGTTTTCCCCAAAAAGTAGTTTTAAAAAAGCCAGAACGGAACATTTTAACAGATCACTCCTTAAAAGGAAAGCTCACCCAAATACTCAGCTTTTCCCCAGCATTCATCATAATTTCTTGGTTTGTGCATAACTGAAGAAGGAAATTCATAAATATTTAGAGCCACTTGAGTGAGTAAATGCTGAGGATTTTATTTTTGGGTGTACTGTCCCTTTAAAAGAGAAATGTGTCATTACCTACTGGTTTTTGTGCCAGATGTATAAATCACATAAACGCTCAATCCAGAACAATATAGAGATCTCATTGTGTCACTATTGCACATTATTTTTAACCCTTGTGTGCTGTTAAGGATTTTTTTTTTCCCCACTCTGAGAGAAAATGGTTTTCCTCACTCTTATTTCTGAGTCTCAATTTGGCCTTTCTCTGCTTTCAGCATATGGAAACATTTTTACTGGCAAGTCATATTTTGTGAAAATGCTTCAAAGACTCGACAATAAACTCTGCAAACTTACTACCTTTTATGTTGGTGCCTATTTTTTGCCCTATTTTAAAGTCAATGTTTCAAAAACATTTTTTGATTGCAAAGCCATGATACCATATAATCATGCATTCTTGCTTGCTTGTGGTTTTGCCTGTTGGGAAGAGGTACAATTTAGCATTTTTACTGTTGATCATGAGTTACAGTGCAAAGAAAAGAGTAGTTTCTACCTTTATATGGAGTATAGTGTGTGTGAAAGTGTAAGAGCAGGGTTTCTGCAGGGTCTTATAAAGTCTTAAATTTCCAACGGCAGTGGGAAAGGAGGACAGTTTTTGTTAGAAGGTTTCAAAAAACCTGAGGGATGAGTTTGTTAAAATCAAAAGAGGCCATACAAAAGTGACCCAGGTACACAATAAAGAAATATGTTATCCCACCATTTATAGGTCTTACACCGATGTGTATATATTACAGTTTTGAATAAAAATATAATTAAGGAACAAATTATTTCTTTGATAACTGGAAAGGAATATTCAAACATATCGGTTTACAATATACTGATGGTCTGTTTTTCTAGGCTTTATTGATGATAATGGTCAGGAATGTTGGACCGTTATTGCCTTTTTAGCTTATAAGTAGAGGACAGAAACTAACCAGCCAGTAATGTGTCAGTTGTTGAGTGGGCAAAAAAAAAGCGTCAGTATTTTTTTGTAAGTGTAATTTAAGAAAATGTTATTCTTATTGTAGAGCAACCAATGTTCTGTAGTCATTAATATTTAACTTTAATAGGTTGAATTGTTCAAGATATAAACAAAAGCAAGTGATGCCTCAAAGTTTGATTTAAAAAAAAAAAAACTTGAATGGTCATAAAATCTTTACAATCATTAAAATAAATGATAAAATAATTATTAAAAAAATAATAATAAAAAATTATAAAAATAATTAAATAATTAATAATTAAAAATAATAATACAATAATTAGTTTAAAAATCCAGAGCGGTATTAATGATATGACGTAGTTCCGGAAACGTCCTACTTCGCTGTTTATATGTCTGACTTTATGGTGGCTTTCTTTTGACCACCCCTGTCATTTTAAAGAGTTTCGTCCGTTTGAGGTGTCAGCGAAGTCAGCGAAGGTGCGTGATGTGGCTCCAGGCGAAAGTATAAATCCACCTTAAGATTTTTTATTTATTTATTTATTTATTTTTTCTGTAGCTAAATGGTACATCTAACCTGTCTTCAGTACTGTTCAATTTGAATACATTTGTTTTTTTTCCCACTAATTTTGTGATTTTGCATTTTCTCTTTATGTGTTTGCATGTTTTTTTATTTTGTGATATGCAGTAGGTCCTAAATTCAATACTTAATGCTCTTAAAAAGGTCTTAAAAAGTCTTAAATTTAACATTAAGAGATCTGCAGAAACCCTGAAGAGAGACCTTTGTGCACTTATCTTAAAATGTCTTAGAAAATTAAGATAAAAACCTCAGAAGCTCTCAGAACATGGTAAACATAGTAAGTGTATTAATGCACACACACTGCAATCTGTTGTTTAACTCCAAAGACCTCCATATAAAATCCTGAAACTTTTTTTGCACAGGCCTATCTAAAGGGTTAATGCTGCTAACTGATGATCGATAGTAAAATTTACAAATTGTATCTCCTTCCACCAATCAGGCATGTATGGTTATATGCAGTCAAGGCTTTTCAACTAAAAAAGGTCATTATAATGGAAGTCAATCAGGGAAAAAACAGCCACCAACATAACGAATGGGTAGTAAATTTAAACAATACACAAGGGTCAAGCTAGTTGTCACTCATGTCTCGTTGAATTTTTCCAGGTGTCCTCATCCAGTGACTCTTGCTGGTATGCTGGAAATGGGCGTGTGCTATCTTCCTGTCAATCACAACTGGAGGCGGTACTTAGAAGATGCCCAGGCCACCTATGAAGAGCTGCAGAGAGAGATGAAGAAATCTCTGATGATTCTGGCTGATGACGCCTGCCAGTTACTGCAGGATGATCGGTAAACATGCGCTCCTTAACCTTCATAATAACCATGTGACAAATAGAGCCTTTGAAGGAAATGTAGCCACTTTAAAAGACCATACAGTTCGTTTGTTTAGATAGAACTAAAAGATTTCAGTGCTCAATATATTAATGATTATTGGTGTGCTGGGCAGGTATAAAGATGACCCCTGGCTGTGGGACTTGGATTGGGACGTTCAGGAATTTAAACAGAAGAAAGTGCCTGTAAGTAAGAAGAAAGCCAAACAGGAGGCTGAAGCAACCGAAGCTGCAAATGACAGTGAAGCCATAGACTGGCCTGAGGGTAAAGGCTTCTGTTATTTCCCGTTACATCATTCATTATGATTGTGTGTTTTTATTGCTTCGACTTAATAAACACATTTGCTTCCGATTTAGCAGTAGCCGACTTAAAAGATGAAAGTTTCAAAGTTTTTCTTATAAGAAAAATAAAATGAATATGATTATATTAAAGGGCACCTATCATGTCCCTTTTTAGACGATGCAAAATAGGTCTCTGAGAGTGTGTATGTGAAGTTTCAGCTCAAAATACCACACAAATAATGTTTCATCACTCTTTAAAACTGTCCATTTTAGGCTTTGATCCTAATTGTGGCATTTTGGTGACTGTTGCTTTAAATTAAAATGAGATTGTGCTCTTTTCAAAAGAGGGCGGAGCTACAAATGCCTGTGTGTCAGCATAGTGGCAGATTCAAAAACAAGACTTACATTGTATGCTAATGAGGGAGAGATTGTCACTAATGGGTGGAGCTTTCCCCCTCTGATGGCACGCACAAAGGGAGAAGGTCATTTAAAGTATTATCATCTTTGGTGTTTCAGATCCAGGTCCTCCGTTGGAAGAAGAGGAGGGAGATTCAGACCCACGAAGAGAGCTTTTACAGCGGCTGAAGGAGACGGTAAGCTGCCTGCCGAAGAGGAGACAACACTTACCTGCCCATCCCAGGTGAGCCGCACTCCTGTTACCTCATCAGAGGGAAATCACACTTAGCATTGGACCTGGGTATTGATTCAGATTCACATGCTTGTGACATTTTTAATACCTGTTCAAACATTTTTGAAGTGATGTTTATTGGAGAGAAGATTTATTACAACACATTTTTAATGTTAAATTTCGAATAACTGTTACGAATTAAATTAAAAATCCTTAATCAAAAAGAGGTTTAACCAAAACGTAGCAAGATAACAGAGATTAAAAATGTAATAAATAAACTAAAATCACAACCACTGAGAATTAACAAGAAAATATGATTTATTTACAGAAAATAAGGAGCAAAAATAACATTGGGAGGGGTTCAGCCAAAATAAATGACAATAAACCAAGCTAACTAAATTAGAATAAACTTCCCTGGAAAATAGATAATGAAATAAAATACAGAAAACATACCTCCCTATTAACAAACAGGAGAAAAGGAAAATAATAAATAAAAGGCACCAAACCTCCCTACCATGCTCCAAGCCAGACAGGGAGACAGAAAACCGGGTTTCTCTGGTTAGACTTCACATCGGCATCTAAGAGACATCAGCAACAAACAAACATTTATATCAATTGAGCAATAATATCTCCACAGAGACCAACAAGCGGGGAATCGAGAGAGATCCATCGAATCCATGCGCTCTGAAGGTTTAAATACAGTCGCCGCCAAACCAAGCGCCAATCATGATCTGACATAGGCTAATCCACCGCACCTGCGAATAATTCGAAATGAGAGAGAGAGAGAGAGAGAGAGAGAGAGAGACAGACAGAGAGAGAGAGAGACAGAGAGAGAGAGGGGGAAAGAAACACCAAACACACTACACTACAATTACTCGTAACATAACAAATATTTTTATCTTTGCCATCATGACAGCACATAATATCTCACTAGATATCTTTCAATGTACTAGTATTCAGCTTAAAGTTCAATTTAAAGGCCTAACTAGGTTAACTAGGCAAGTCATTGCACAACAGTGGTTTGTTTTGTGTTATCCAATAGTTATTGCAACATACCCTTTTAGTTCTATTACTAAGAGTAAAGATAAAAAATAAAAATAAAGAAAAGATTAATGAACGACGCATTAAATAAAATAAGTACAACAAACAAATAAAGCAAACAGAACAACCTCTTTACCTTCCACCTCACCCATGGGACTAATACATTCTACACTGATGGTATGGTCAACACTGCATGATTGATCTGGTTAGGTTACGAAATTAAGATATAGGAGAAGAGGAAAACAAATCTTATCAAAGTTATTCAATTGATTTACCAACAGGAATCAATCTTTTTCCAGATGCATTACCTTAATCGTTTCTTCCAATCAGAGTTTAGACGGTGGGGTGGTTTGTTTTGAAACCAATCAAAAACAGTATTGACCTTAAACAAAAATAAGACATTATGCAAAAGAAAAAAAAATTATAGAAGTACGGAGAAACATGCTCACTTAAACATTACTTTGGAAATAAATATCAAATATTTCATTGGAGGGCTAAAATTTTTGCCTTCAACTGTAGATTTATTACAAACACTATTGATGTTTCTATAAACAATCAGTGAAGGCTTTATTTCAAGAACATGGGTGGGTTAAAACAGAACTCGCCTCTATTTTAGATGAATAGAGTAATTCACATTCATCCCTCATTTTTGGGCTGCGGTAATCTATATTAGCAGTACTGCACTGCATGAACACTGTATGTTTGCAGATAAACTATTTAAAGGGCCATGACAACCCCCACTTTCGGTTAAAGTCTACTTCATAATTTTTTCAAAAGATGCATAATTAATGGGCGTGGAGCTCCGCGAGCATCAGGCAGGAGTGGGTGTGGCCAGCAGGGGAGAAGGGGAGCGAACAACTGTTGTTGACAGTTTGCTCACAAAATGAGACACAAACCGTGAGGAGACGCATGAGTTTATAGTGTACAACGTTAAAATGCAAAGAAATAAACAGTAATTTAATGCCCTGCTACATTTGTTATTTGTAATTTCATATACACATAACCACAATTTAGATATAGTGTGTAGATAAGTGTGTTCATGTAAACACTATAAATGAGGATTCTCTCTCGATCCCCAGGTCTGAATGCAGACTCAGTGCAGCAGGTCTCTTGACCTGTCTATTTTAACCATTAGTCCTGCTGGTAATCTGGAGGATTTAGGCAAACACAGCAGCATGGCGATTTGTCTGAATGTGAACGAACTCCTGATAAAAGTCAACGTCCGCCATTCTCTAATTCTCGTGCTGCTCTCCCGACAAAAATGCTTGCAGCACACACACAGCTTTGCTGTATGATCGGCCCTGACAAGATCGCGGGGATAAAACATGCAACAAACCCTGTGGATCATGGAAACAAACACATACGAGCCTTCATGAACGGCTACTGCGTCCCGTTGGTCTGTGTCTCACAGCTTGCTTGAAACTGGCAGGTCTGCCTTCGGAAAGCACGTGCTCTCATGAATAATTAAGCAGCCAGCTCTTCTCATAGGATAAGAAAACTCCGCTATGAATAATAATGAGAAACCGACGCGTCATCATTGCACTTGCAGTTCTGCGCTACATCGCCGATTTTGATCCCTCCCCAAAAATCATTTTAAACCCGGAAGCTGAAATTAGCTGATAAAAGCTCAAAATTATCCAGTTTCCTCCACAATTAAAGCTGACAGGTGCCAACACTGTCTTAACTGATGCTCAACACAAACAAATCTGTTAAAATAAAATAAAAAGTTCTCCAGGGTGTCCTGAACCTTTAATAAAGTCCATGTCAATTGACATTATCATTTGTGGGATGCACCAGCCCAACCTTGCATCTCACAAATGAAAAACCCCTGGAATACAGAATGTAGTCTTTTTTATTTATTTATTTATTCACAGTGTTTGAGAATCAATTTCCAACCAACTACTGTTTTCTCAATCTTTGAATTAAAAAATAAGGTTTTTTTTTGCCCGTCCTTAATTTGCGTGTTTGTATCTTGTATTGTATCAGCTGGTACCGTAAGCTGTGTGTGAAGATGTCTGAGGCCGAGGACTGGTCTCCTGGAGCCAGTCTCATCAGTCTCCAGATGAGGATCACACCCAAACTAATGGGCCTCACGTGGGACGGTTTTCCCCTTCATTACACTGATCAGCATGGATGGGGTTATCTGGTCCCAGGCAGAAGAGACAACCTTGATATTTCAGAGGATAATGAAGAACCGGTGTGTCCATACAGGTAAAATATAACTACTAATGTGTTTATTAGGACAATATGAAGTGACTAGACTGATAGATGCTTTTCAGGGCGATTGAGAGCGTCTATAAGGAGTACTGTGAGCAGAAGGGGAAGGAACAGCCTAAGTACCCGGACAGTCCTGTTTCTGATGAGCTCATGTTGACGGATACTGCTGTTTGGCAGACGGTTAGAGCTTTGCATGTCACTAAACAGATTTTTGGTATGATTTTGTTCTTTCATTCATGTCTAAGTGTGTTTGCTGCATGTGTGTTCTGTAGGTTGAAGAAGTGAGCCGTCTGGAGATGTTTGATGATGAAGCACTCAGTACAGCAGCCCCATCCAAGAGGATTACGGTTGGCTTCATTTAAAGCTTGTGCTATCCAAAAGGAAAACGCAACAATTAGATTTTTAACACATATTATTAAAGGCACTATATGTAAGATTATTCATTAAAATATACCAAAAAAAACACACTCAAACAGTGTTATATATTTTGTCTACTTGTGTACTTCATCACAAATGTGTGGAAGAATGTACAAATCCAGATATAAAAGCAGTTTTAAATACTGAGGTAGAGTATGTGCCGTATCGACATGATAATGATGTCACAAACCCTCGTTTTCCTGTTTGGTTTGATAGAAAACAGGGAAACACTTTGATATGCTGTGTGTTTTATTAGTCTGAACAGAGCAGCATTATAACAGAAGCCTAAAATGTTTGATAAAACATCACTGCTGTTTCTCCACATGATTACAAGTGGAAGAAACAGAAGCAGTGGACTGTGGCGTAATAAAAGCTCTGCTGCATCATGCCCTGCTCCTCTCTTATTAGCAATTGCTTCAGAGATTTCTGCAGGATTTCTTTAGCATATAAAAAAAGACCACAATTCCCATTATAGGCTGATTTCACACAGCCGCCATTTTAAAAGCGTAATCAAGGCTGCGGTGGGAAGAAACCCGGAAATACTGCATGGGAACGTTGTGTACCTGGCAGTATATCTTATCAGTGAAGAGAAAGTGACACAAATTTATCATTTCACTGCCTTCTGAGTGACCCGAAAGACCATTCTGAATGTATAATGGATATTAGATCTCTTGTCTCTGGATATTAGAACTCATTTTCAGCTAAGTTAAAGGAAATGCCACTAGTTAGCTGATGTTTTCTCTCCCAAACACACGTTTTAGATGCAGTATATTAAACTCAAGTTAATGACCTGACTCTTTTACTCTATTAGACTTGTCACAATACTGAAATTGATAAAAAGCATCAATTTCCGCTACCATTTAAGTGCCGCTGAGCGCGTTCTTAAACACCCGCTGATTTGCCTTTGGATTCACCAGCGCTCAACAGAAATGACTGTTATTGGCCATGCTTACCGAGTGCAAACACAGACGAGCGATCGACTGATCTTCGCTGCTTTAAAACACTCCAGTGTCCCTGTATCTGTGTTTGCACTTGGTGAAGAGTGGTGAACCGATGACCTTCACGGCCAATCACAGTCATTTCTGTTAAGTACTGGTGAATACTATGGCAAATCAACTGTGCTTAAGAACACGATCAGAGGCACTTAAATGTTTGCGTGAATTGGTTTTTAAAATTTCAATATAGTGACAACACTTTTACAGACAACACGAGGGTGTGCTACAAAGGACTGCATTGTTTTATCGCTCACTGGATTACACAGGCTGAAGCAGGAAAGCCCCCACGGTGTTTACCTGGTGCTATGAACTAAAGCCTAGGAGGACACTGTTAAAGAGATTGGGATTTTGTTTGATGCCTAATATGTTTATAACTGTTAAAATTAAACTAAACTGAATGATTTTAAAGTGATGTTTACGATATCTGCATTTTGAAATCGCAGCAACAGCTGGAGGTTTGTAGTCCACAGTATGTTGTTGTATTGTTTACAGTACTGATCCTATATCAAGATACACCTTAGTTTGTCATGAATACACACCCTCTAGTGGTGAAAATGACATACTGTGCCTTTAAATGCTGTATGTTTTTAATATCATTAATTTAATTTCGTTTTATTTAAATATATATTATTATTATTATCATTATTAAATATACTATTATTATTTAAAAAATATTATGTTTATTATGACTCTTTTTTTTCTTTAAAGAAATATGTTTATAGTAATATAGGATGTACGCATTAAATGTTTTGAAAAGGCTGAAAAGATCTTCTTGGTTATAATAGCTTTATTGTCTCATTAGAAAAAAGTAAACTCAGTATTCAAAAGCTTGAACGGAGAGTGTCCCTATCACCATGGAAATGGACCGTACAACGATGTGAACATTCCTGGATGCTGGTTCTTCAAGCTCCCTCATAAGGTGCAGGACTGTTTCTGTCCTCTACACACAAGGTGCATTCAGGCATTATATATGACTCCAGCTGTTTATAATTACAGGATGGAAACGAGAATAATGTGGGAAGCCCTTTCTCCAAAGATTTCCTGTCCAAAATGGAGAGCGGGACGCTTCAGGCGGGACGAGAGGGAACGAACGCCACACGCGCCCTGGAGATCAACAAGATGATTTCCTTCTGGAGAAATGCCCAAAAACGCATCAGGTTCGACACTTTAAATCTCTCTTTAAATCTTTGAGTTTCTTTCTGAACACAACAAAAGATATTTTGAAGAATACTATGGAAGTCAAGGGCTGTTTCCCAATATGCGTTCTTGTCTGTACTTGCGTTCTTGTGTCCTTGTGAAACGTCATCAACCGTCGCCAAAGTACTGTTTCAGTTCAAAGTTCGCATCTTGACGAGTACAGATAAAATTCCCGGATGTGTACTTGCTCTGCCCCTTGTGAAGCTCAGGTATCCCAGAATGCATTGCAGCATAACCAGCGAACGCTAATGCTGGAAGTGAAAAACCCTCAAGGTTTTAAAAAGACACCTTTACTGTGTCACAAAATAAAGTTTTAATAGTTTTTCAGGGGATAATGTAGTTGTTTTACACTCGAATTGGCAGTTTATTCAAAGAAATCTTGGTAACACTTTACAAAAAAGTTTATTATTGTTAATGCATTCGTTAATGCATTTACTAACATGAACTAATCATGAACAGCACATGTACAGCATTTATTAATCATAATTGAACATTTACTAATGCATTATTAACATCCAAGTCTTGCTTGTTAACATTAGTTAATCCACTGTGAGTTAACATGAACTAACAATGAACAACTGTATTTTCATTAACTAACGTTTACTAACATGAATAAATACTGTATTAAATGTATTGTTCATTGTTGGTTCATCTAAGTAAATGCATTAACTAACATGAACTAATAAACCTTATTGTAAAGTGTGACCGAGATCTTTGATGATGTGCCTCAGCTTATGCGGACTCCGACTCCCAGCCTGCCAGCAGGAGCTCTATCATCACACCGTCTTGTGAATATCTAGCGGACAGTTTTTGGTCCTTTAAATCTATTATTTGATCTCAGGTATATTATTTTGGCAGTATAGCACAGACAGCTGTCATCTCTTACCTTATGCTGTGTGCTTCAGGGCCATTTCTCCTCTGTTTTTGAGGTGATGTGCATAAGTAATCCTTTTATATGTCTGACGTGGTTCAAACACAGTGAATTATGTTTGATCAAACAAAAGAATAGTGAAATATGAAAACAATGATCGATCCCTGTGGCTTGGACAGCACCTCTCATCAGTTGGAATACAATAACTTTTGCATAGATTATGGTAGAGACATTTTTTTTTCCCTATGATTGCAGACATGTGCAGGAACCACCAAAATTAATTACAGCAAGCTAGACCACACAGAACCTAAAATTTGCACTTTCAAATTTGAGTTTATAAAAAAAAAATACAAAAAGCGCCTCTTTTTTTAGGTGTTTATTATAATACAGACGACATATACAGTTATTTTAAACACTTTCAATCGTGTTTTATGAAAATTCAAAGGGTTTTCTTTAAAATGATACCAAATTTTTGCATGTACACCTCTGCATGTGGATTTGGGAAGCTTTTAAATTTGGGTTGGCAAAATCCAGGCGGAAATCCCAAAATAGCAGCAGAGTTTAACTGGTTAAATAATTTTATCATTAATGTACAGTGAAGCCGATGAATCCATGGTGAGGTATGTGACGTTATAAAGTACACTGCCGTTTCATTTGAAGACGTACCCGACTTGTGTCCTTGCGATCTCAGGAGTTCGTTCTTCCAAGTCTGAACTTGGCAAGTCTGAACTTCCAAGGACGCAAGTCCGAACTTTGCGTACTTGATATTGAGAAACAGCCAAGGTATACGGCTACCAGCATTTTTCAAAACATCATCTTTTGTTTACATTAAAAGAAAGTCAAAGAGGTTTTGAACAAGCGAAGGGAGAATAAATCAACATAAGTGTATTTTTTGTGTGAACTATCCCTTTAATTCAGCCTTTTAGTCAGTGTGGGTCAGGGAATTTGACATATTTGGTTTATAGTGGGAAACCTGTGTAAAAGAAGACGTGTTTTGAATGCTTGGCTGATGTTTGGTCTTGTTTTTGCAGCTCTCAGATGGTGGTGTGGCTACGCAGGGCAGAACTGCCGCGCTCCGCCAGACTGTACGTTCATGACTGTATGTTCATCTTCTGGTGTATTTGATTGAGAACATCACAGCATGTGTGACCTTCTCTCTGCTCCTTCATCAGACATCAGGATTATGATGAGGAAGGACAGTATGGGGCCATTTTACCACAGGTCATCCCAGCAGGAACAGTCACCCGCAGAGCTGTGGAGCCAACATGGCTGACTGCGAGTAATGCTCGGGTACGACAAACATGGTCAATGACTGGTTTGTAAATATTTCAGTTAGTTAATTTTGTATTTTTATTGCATACAGTGCTGGATTTTTTTTTAGGGGGGAAATATCTCTTATGCTGTCAAAGACTGATTTGATTTGCTATAAAATAATACAGTGCTCAGCATAATTGAGTACACCCCATTTTGAAAATGGATATTTTTCTCCATTTTTCAGTGAATATAGGCATGTATTTTGGTGCGTTTAAACAAAACAGATTTATTAAACAGTTCTATTTAATTAAATAATATTTTAGTCAACAAACATATTTAGAAATTGAAAGGTAATACAATTAAATTTAAGCAAAATATCGCAGAAAAATACAACCTACAAAATGTTAACACAATTTTTCCAAATTTTATTTTTTTTTGCTCTTCTTGATTTTTTTAAAATTTGTATTTAATATTTTTCTATAACATATAAATTTGGGTGTACTAGTTTTTGGACCATTATCGTATGTTATTTCGTTAGATAAGCTCCAGATTTGGCTTCATACTGACTTATCTAATGTATATGCACAAATATAATATTGAATAGCTTCTTTTTAAAAATCTGAATTCACAAGATAGATTTGTGAGGGGTCTACTTGTATATGCTGAGCACTGTATTGTGAATTATTTTTATATTATATATAAATATATATTTATTTTTTATAGATTTTTTATTTTCTATATTTTTAAATGCAAATAAATCTTGTGATGCCAAGTCAGTTTAATATTTCTGAAGGATCAGAGACTGGAGTAATTATGATTTTTGGAAAAGAAAATCTCCACTGCAATGCTAAAATGGGTGACATTTTACGAATGACTAACGTTTGTTCCAGTTTTAAATTGTAATAATATCACTACATTACACTTATGATTTAAGTGAAAGTCCAAAATGAAGATGCCTCAGCGATGGAAAAAAAAAATCTCTAATTTAAAATCTGTATCTAAATTAGCTGTTGAAAATTTGAGCATGTAGAGAAAGCCATGAAAAATCAACAGGAAATTCGAAGTGGAAAATTGTACCACACTTACGACTTGTTAAAGTTATTTGTCATCAAATGTTCAACCATGAACATCTTATTTAGTATTTTTATCATTTTGACTTTTGTAATAATTTTGCCTTTTTTTCATAGATAAAAAATATAACCATAATTTTATCACAATTTTTTTGTCTAATGTGATGGATATTAGCTTCTGTAATGTTGACTCCATAGTGCTTGTTGTGTGTTGGGTTTAATTATGCATGTGTTTATTGTTTTATTTTGTAAGGTGTGTGTGCATGTTTGTTTTGTATTTGTTCTTCTTTGTGTCTGTGTGTTTGTTTGGTATATGTGTTTTTTTTTGTGTGTGTTTATTTTGTGTGTAAGTGTTCGTTTTCTGTGTGTTTTGGTTTGTTGTGTGTTTTTTGGGGGGGTGTTTGTTTGTTTGTTTGTGTGTGTGTGTGTTTCCAATCTGTGCAGTATGTGTACATGTATGACGTGTGTGTCTCTATGTGTATGTGTGTTTCGTCTGTGTATATACAGTATATGGTGTGTGTGTGCGTTTCTGATCTGTATGTGTAAATGTACAGTACTGTATGTGTGCACGTTTCTAATCCTTGTGTGTACATGGAAGGTGTGTGTGTGTGTTAGTTTTTTTCTTTGTGTCTGTGTTTTGTTTTGTGTGTGCGTTTTGTTTTGTGTGTGCGTTTTGTTTTGTGTGTATGTTTTTTGGAGTTTTTAAGTTGTTGTTTTTTTTGTGTTTGTGTGTTTGCAGAAGGACCGTGTGGGCAGTGAGCTGAAGGCTATGGTTCAGGTTCCTCCTGCTTATCATCTAGTTGGCGCAGACGTGGACTCTCAGGAGCTCTGGATCGCAGCTATGCTGGGAGAAGCACACTTTGCAGGAATGCACGGTACTCCAGATGCTGATTCTTGAACATTGCAGTGCGAGAGGAACAGTAGATTTAAAAAAAAAGGGTTGTCAGTCAGCTATTTTTAAAAGATAGATTTTTTTCCTCCATAACAACATATTCATATTTTTAGTTTCAAGAGTTCACACTTAGCTGATGATTGATCTTCGAGCCTGGGGCTCCTTCTGTTTGCAAGGCGAGAGGGGAGTTTGAGCTCAGGTAGATCTTGAGAACTCTCCTGCTGTAGTAGCTAATAAACAGATAGTGATTGCTCTTAAGAGATTTGGATTAGTCAATTAACTTAAGTTGCATGTTTTTGGATGGTGGGAGGAAACCCATGTGAGCATGGGAAGAACGTGTAAACTCTGCACAGAAACGTCAGCTGGCTTGGTAAGAACTACAACCGGGGATGTTCTTGTTGTGAGGCAACAGTGCTAACCACTGGGCCACTGTGTCACCCATCTAAGAAAAGAGGAGGAGTAGGGATTCTTCAAAAGAAGATGGTTATATGAAACTTAGGGTATTTTTAGTGGCTTAGGAATCGTCTGATTGGTGAATCATAAATTGGTTAATGTGGAACCAGCCGCAAGCAATCATAAGCACGTGATCCTCTCGAAATTAGTTTATTAATAAACTTCACTTAAAAATTGGATTAGTTTTTACATATTTTACATTGTTATTCTTCACCGCTGTTTCCATTTTCCTAAAATGTTTTGGCTTCTTGGTTTTATGAAGCCCTTCTCTTAAAAATCTGATTGGTCAGCTGCTTCAGTGTGTTCTGATTTGCTCACCCTCTATTAGATGTTGCCTGGAAACTTCACACTGGAGGCGGGGTTTATGTAAATTTGCAGTTGGTAATGTCACAAGCTTATGAAGAAGTTAATTAATTAAAGTAATTGTAGTTTCTACCAGCCATCTGTTGAAGGCGTTAAACAGTGAAAAAAAAACTTTACATTTTTATAGGTCCGGTGAAGTGCTTTGAAATGTACATTTTTTTTAATTAGATTTTTTACATAATCTCAACTAAAACATAAAGAGAGGGCGGTACATAGCGTAGCTCCTCCCCCTTAATAAAAAAACAACTAATAGTGCTTCGTTTATATCATAGCGCTGCCAGTGAGAGTGGTTGAGCTCAAGTGCACCAATGAGAAGTGCCATGAAGGGGGCGGGGCATGGCAGACACTAGAGAGCATTTGATTGGTCAGAAGATTTGATGTGAAACTGAAATGTGACGTGAAAATAAATCCCTAATCAATTTATGCAGAAGCGACAAACTGCAAGCTTTTGAATGTGTATATCAGTTTTATATTTTATAAATGCAATTTTTTTGGAGTGCTCTACTAGCTTATAGATATCCTTAAAACGAACAGACTGAAGGCAACATCTAAAATGTTTCATTTTGATTTCACAGGACCTTTAGTCAGTTTAAAGCAGTACATTGATTCTGTGTGTTTTGCAGGCTGCACGGCGTTCGGCTGGATGACGCTGCAGGGAAAGAAGAGTCAGGGCACAGATCTGCACAGCCGCACTGCCGATGCTGTGGGCATCAGTCGTGAACATGCCAAGGTCTTCAACTATGGGCGCATTTATGGAGCAGGTCAGCCATTTGCAGAGCGACTGCTCATGCAGTTCAACCACAGACTCAGCCAACAGGAGGCTGCTGGGAAAGCTCGGCAGATGTACGCGCTCACCAAAGGACTGCGCAGGTAGGCAAAAAACAGAACATTTGCACAGTTGTGGGTAAGGTTATGATAGTTTTAGACTTTGTTTTCAAATTTTGTTTCAAATTTTTGTTTTGTTTTTCGTTTTGAATTTTGTTTTCAATTTTTTTAATTGAGTTAGTTTTAGATGCAGATTTACTAGTTTATTAGTTTATATGTTTTGAAATTGCTTTGTTTTAGTTTAGTTTTTTTTTTAGTTTCAGTGTTGGTTTTATTTATTTTTTTTTATTTTTTTTTAAAATAAGGATATTTGTTTGATGCAAAATTCAAAATCATGTTAAAAAGTAAGAAGTTTGTGTATTCTGTAAGTCAGGGGTGTCCAAACTCGGTCCTTCAGGGACGGTTTCCTGCAGATTTTAGCTCCAACTTGCATCAACACACCTGCAACGATGTTTCTAGAAAGCCTAGTAAAAGGTTGATTAGCTAGCCCAGGTGTGCCTGATTGAGGTTGGAACTAAACTTTGCAGGACACCCGCCCTCCAGGACCAAGTTTAGACATGCCTGCTGTAAGTGCTTACTGGAGACACAAATCGTTTCAAATGATTCAGTCGATTTGCTGAACAAGTTCAACTGGTTCAATTAGAAGATCTGGATAAAAAGAACGATTTGTTCACGATCTAGATCACTAATACAGAAATAAAACCCTTTATTGGACACAAATGTGAAAAAAAAAGATCTATTTTTGTAATATAAAAAAACTATTTAACTGCTTAATATAGCATATAATATTAATATACTTAAATGATGAATCAATATTTTTTTATAATAACTATAATCATATTATAAAATATATTTTAGTTATTATTACAACACTTATAATTTTTATAATAAATATTATAGCATTTCATCATGTTACAAATTTTAATCATGCTCTAATATATTTCATATAACATTAAATTTACTGTTGCAACCTAAAAAAAATCATTTCTAATAATTATCGTGTAATATTAATTATACTTCTAATATTATTACTTTTATTTGCTCTTAATATCATTTAAAATATTACAATTATTAATATTATACATATTAAATAGTACCAAACTATGTTTGTATTATAAAAGATATTTCAAACGTATACAGTGTTCAGCATAATTGAGTACTCCCCATTTTGAAAATGAATATTTGTATCAATTTCTCAGTGTATATAGGCATGTATTTTAGTGCATTTAAACAAAACAGATTTATTAAACAGATATATTTATTAAAATAATATTTTTGTCACTAAACATATTCAGAAATTGAAAGATAATACAAGTAAATTCAAGCAAAATATTAAAAAAAAAATACAACTTACAAAATTTTAATAAAATTTTTCAACTTTTTTGCTTCTTGATTTTTCCTCCTTTTTAAATCTGTATTTAATATTTTTCTATAACATATAAATGTGGGTGTACTAGTTTTTAGACCGTTATCGTAAGTTATTTCATTAGATAAGCTCCATATTTAGCTTCAGTACTGACTAATGTAAATGCACAAATATAATGGTGTATAGCTTCCTATTAAAATATCAATTTAAAAGAGAGATCTGTGAGGGGTGTACTTATATATGCTGAACTCTATATATTAGTTAATGCTATGTGTTATTGAATGCACATATGACTGCTGATGTGCAGGTATCACCTGTCTGAGGAAGGGGAATGGCTGCTGCAGAAGTTGAATGTGAATGTAGAAAGAGCTGAAGATGGCTCCATCTCACTGCAGGATCTGCGGAAGATTTCTAAAGTGGCAACTCAAAGGTCTGCTGATCCCCCACATCACATCCTCATATATACAGTACTGAATACAGGTCTGCATGATACACTTGTGTTTTCCTTCAAGTACCACTAGAGGGAGCAAGAAGAAGTGGAATTTGACAGCGGGACGAGTGTGGACGGACGGGACAGAGTCATACATGTTCAATAAACTGGAGAGCATCGCTCAATCTGACAGACCGGCCACTCCAGTGCTGAACTGCAGGATTTCCAGAGCTCTGGAGCCATCTGCGGTTCAGGAAGAGGTTAGGCACCATTATACACATTAGGGCTGGACGATGTTGGAAAAAAACATACTTTTTCTGCAATATATAGTTATTAGCCCCCCTTTGAATTTTTTTTTCTTTTTTAAAAATTTCCCAAATGATGTTTAACAGAGAAAGAAAATTTTCACAGTATGTCTGATAATTTTTTTTCTTCTGGTGAAAGTCAGATTTGTTTTATTTCAGCTAGGATAAAAGCAGTTTTTAATTTTTTAAACACCATTTTAAGGTCAAAATTATTATTATTATTTTTCAATAGTCTACAGAACAAACCATTGTTATACAATAACTTGCCTAATTACCCTAACCTGCCTAGTTACCCTAATTAACCTAGTTAAGCCTTTAAATGTCACTTTAAGCTGTATAGAAGTGTCTTGAAAAATATCTAGTCAAATATTATTTACGGTCATCATGGCAAAGATAAAATAAATCAGTTATTAGATATGAGTTATTAAAACTGTTATTTTTAGAAATGTGTTGAAAAAAATCTTCTCTCCGTTAAACAGAAATTGGGGAAAAAAATAAACAGGGGGCTAATAATTCTGACTTCAACTGTATACTGCGATATGAATTTCACAAGACTCTATTTGGAAAGAAATCATAATTTTACATAGATTTTGTAGGGAAGTGAATCTGCCTCAAATTTAATAAACAAATAACAAGCATAAATTAATAAAATGGAACAAAGATACAGATTAAATAAACATGTAAAAAAATTTTTTTTTTGGATCAAATCTTTTATTAAAGTTGGCCTAATTCTTGCCTAAAAACGATTAAAAATATTTTTTTTGATCCACCTAAAATGACGACTACTGTAGTCTTCATTATACTAATAATAAATACAAATCATCTATGGTAATTGTTTGATTAGAAATATTAAACTTTTGAGTGAATTCGCTTAAAACTGTACATAATTACAGACCTTAAAAAATCTTTTTGGAAAAACTTGGTTCTGAACTGTATTTAAGACCCCAAGCATTGCAGACCCTGCAGTGTGACTATTGCACATTAGTGTTTATCGTTTCAGCATCGATTATCGCAAAGTCTTGTCGCCTGTCCAAGTTTTAGGAACAACAAATAATTTGACTTCTAGTTGATCATTTGGTATCAGAAGTGGCTTATATGAAAGGAAAAGGCCTCTAGATTACGCTTACTTTACCAAAATAAAATATGATCTTGCCTTGATTTTTAATTATTTAATTAGGACAGTAAGGTCTGACTTTGCTTAGACAAAAGTCTTGTCCCTAAACAGAAATAATGTACAGATTGGAATATAAAGTCATGCTGCAGTGGAAAAAGAATAATTATTGTGTTTGACTCCCATGAGCTTGGAGGACTGCATCCATACATCTCTGCAATGACTCAAATCACTTATTAATAAAGTCATCTGGAATGGCGAAGAAAGTGTTCTTGCAGGACTCCCAGAGTTCATCAAGATACTTTGGATTCACCTTCAGTGCTTCCTCCTCCATCTTACCCCAGACATGCTAAATAATGTTCATCTCTGGTGACTGGGCTGGCCAATCCTGGAGCACCTTGACCTTCTTTGTTTTCAGGAACTTTGATGTGGAGGCTGAAGTATGAGGAGCGCTCTCCTGCTGAAGAATTTGCCCTCTCCTGTGGTTTGTAATGTAATGGGCAGCACAAATGTCTTGATACCTCAGGCTGTTGATGTTGCCATCCACCCTGCAGATCTCTCGCACGCCCCCATACTGAATGTAACCCCAAACCATGATTTTTCCTTCACCAAACTTGTCTGATTTCTGTGAGAATCTTCTAGTAGGTCTTCTGCAGTATTTGATGATTGGGATGCAGTTCAACAGATGATTCATCTGAAAAATCGACCTTCTGAGTCAAGTTATTATTTGTTGCTCTTACAACTGAGATTGACGACAAGACTTTTGTCAGGTAGTGTATTGTGCAGCCCTATTACACATGATGACTGAAGGTTGGACTGCAGCTGAACACTAAAAAACTGAACTCATAATTTTCCCTGTACTTCCCCAGTTGATTGATTTCATTAAGAAATGTAAAAATCTTATTGTAATAGATTTGGTTTTCAAAAACATTTAAATATGCAAATTATTTAATTACACAAGTGATACTTTGCATTTATAGCCCAAAAATCTGAATATTGCATGAAAAATAGTAAAATGTTGTTTCATTTTTTAAAATGGATTTATTAGAGTGAATGGGCTTCACAGAAGGAACTTTAGGATTTTTTTTAAATCAGTCCATAATTCTGCATACTGCTGAAAAGAAAAGTTGGTCATGGTCAACTATGACATAAAAAAACACTTACATTTTTTGTGGAATAAAATGTGTATAATCAAAAATTATGAATGGACATATCGCTCTGTGAAAACCTTCAGAATACAGATATGAATAAAACTGCTGAATGTAAGTAATGCTGAAGATATTTATGAAGTAAAACATTTCAAATGAAATTGAAATTTAAATGTGTACACATTAATAAAGTGGGGGCGAGGCAGTGGCTTAGTAGGTAGTGCTGTTGCCTCAAAGCAAGAAGGTCGCTGGTTCGAACCTCGGCTCAGTTGGTGTTTCTGTGTGGAGTTTGCATGTTCTGACTTCGCGTGGGTTTCCTCCGTGTGCTCCGGTTTCCCCCACAGTCCAAAGACATGTTGAGTAGGCTAAATTGTCGTACTGTATGAGTGTGTGTGTGTGGATGTGAAAAACTTGTGAAAAACTTGCTGGATAAGTTGGCGGTTCATTCCTCTGTGGCAACCCCGGGTTAATAAAGGGACTAAGCCGACAAGAAAATTAATGAATGAATTAATAAAGTGATAAAATAAACACTTGAAAGTGTTTTCATTACATTAGACTGAAAAAAATAATAATTAAGGGACCAATAAGTGAATTATTATAAATAAAATAAGCAAATTGATTATTATTTTTTTCAGTAAACAAGACAGCTCTTTGAAAATATATAAGATTGTTGAGATTTCCCTGCAGAATTATTGTTAATGTCATTTTTTTATGTCAATGTAAGTCACTTTGTATATTGTGACTTGTATTGCATTTACATTTTTTTCATTAAATATTAAAATGTGGCTCATAATTAGGGCTAGACGGAATCTGCGGTTGTTTTTTGCTATTTCTGCAGAGACTTTTGGTATAAATCAAAAAAAAATTATTATTTTGGGAGTATCATAACTGAAACCCTAATATGTGAAAGAAATAATAATAATATATTTTTAACTTTTATTTGATGTTTAAAATGCAATAAAGATCCACTTTATTTGGTAAACAAATCATATCTACTAAAAGACAGAAAATATTACTGTACAAACTGCATTGTACATAAATCAGATGAACATTTTCATATTAGTCAATAAAATTACTGTAATTAATAAAAAAACTGAATAAATATAGATTTACACACATTTACTCAAGTATATAAACAGAATTAATAATGGACTGAAAATACACGCGCACAGATTCCGTGTGGGCCTACTCATAAGCTTCTTTCAATTGAATTCTATTTCTTAATCTTAATCGTGTGACTCATTTTCTAGAAACATGGTTAATTTGAGTCTCCGTTCACCTGATTGTGTTGTGCTGTAGTTCATCACCAGCAGGGTGAACTGGGTGGTCCAGAGCTCTGCGGTGGATTATCTTCACCTGATGCTGGTCTCTATGCGCTGGCTCTTCGAGGAGCATGACATCGACGGGCGCTTCTGCATCAGCATTCATGATGAAGTTCGCTATCTGGTGACCAGTGAAGACCGATACAGAGCCGCACTGGCCCTCCAGATCACCAACCTGCTCACCAGGTCAACAACAGCCTCAACATCAGTTGAAATCAGAATTATTAGCCTTCCTGTATATTTTTAAGTTTAATGTGACATTTAAAGGCTGAACTTGGTTAATTAGGTTAACTAGGCAGGTTAGGGTAATCAGGCAAGTTATTTTATAACAGTGGTTTGTTCTGTAGATTAATGAAAAAAATATATAGCTCAAAGGGGCTAATGATTTTGACATTAAAATGGTTTTAAAAAATGTAAAACTGCTTTTATTCTAGCCAAAATAAAACAAAAAAGGCTTTCTCCAGAAGAAAAATTATCAGACGTACTGTGAAAATATCCTTGCTCTATTAAACATCATTTGGGAAATATATATATATATATATATATATATATATATATATATATATATATATATATATATATATATATATATATATATATATATATAAAGAAATAAAATTGACAGGAGGGCTAATAATTGTGACTTCAACTGTATCTAGTGTTACCCACTGAAGTCTGCAGATTAATAAATGTACTGTGTGCTTCTTCTCAGGTGCATGTTTGCATTTAAACTGGGGATGATGGATCTGCCGCAGTCGGTGGCCTTCTTTAGCGCAGTGGACATTGATAAGTGTTTAAGAAAAGAGGTGACCATGGACTGCAAGACGCCATCCAGTCCTGCTGGAGTTGAGCGGAGATACGGGTTACCACAAGGTAAGAGTAAAAGATGAAAGCTAGCTGAAAATGGTCAAGATTTACTCTAATGGACACTTTATTAGGTAGTTTGTTTGTTTTTTCTTTGCTAGTATCTGATTTGACCACTTTTGCTTGATTTTACTTTATACTCTAACTTGTTTAGCAGAGCTGACATTCAAAGAAGTAATATAAGCCTTGAAACAATTGAGTTTGAGTACGCACATTTTTTGTGCGTGTCTGTTTTATTTCCATTGGCGACTCCTAGAGGCAGTTGTGGTAAATTGCTCTCTACAAAGTGTCTGAGCCTTGCAATGGCAGCTGTATGAGACGGGTTCATCTAGCGGGTATATAAGGTTTCCATACCATACAGGTGACCAGCCAAACATTAAAGCGCAATTTGCAGCGGTCGCCTGTTTTCCCAATGTAATCTGAGCTATCTACTGCACGCACATTGCTATAAAGACACTATCTGAAGATGAATTTGCATGCGTGAATCAGAAACATTTCCATTCAATAAATGTGCAAATAAAATATGATGCACAAACTTATTAATGATTCCTACTTGTCTTTCTCGTGATAAATAGGCTAAATCTGATATGTAGCGGGGGAAAAAAGAAGGATGAATTCATCAGACACTGGATTCGAACCGAGTTCATACTCGAACGTGTCAAAACATGTTGACATGCATTTTACGAGCTGCGCCACTGCGATTGTTAAGGATACTACAGCATTTTACACCTATAAATCACACTATTTTTTTTATAAATCCACACAGTGCGATGTTCAGACCCAACTGTGTTAACCGCATCAGCTAAACTCTCCCACTCTATTTTTTTTCTTTTGTTATTAATTCCAGAGGACAAACTTGCAAATAACACCGTTTTCCTCCGGTCTACCTCTGAAAGCAGCACCTCCAATTCACATTCTGTTCAAAGTTTCTCTTTTTGCTTGCTTTTGCCTTTGCTTTTTCGTTGGGTTTTGCCAAAGTAGAGTCATTAGCATATTCATACGGGGGAGGAGTCAGGGAGGGGTTTTGCGCTCGTGCATGTTGCGCTCAGTTTCACGTTCATTCTGGAATCTCCAACACCATTTTAAAGTGCGTGTCTCTATCAAGTGAATGAGGAAAGCTTACATGGACATACCCTTGATTTTGAGACCAGTAGTTAGTCAGCTTCGTGTCTTCTCCAGCAACTAAATGTCCCAGAATGGAATGTGATATTGATGTCACAACAGTGTGGTTCCCAAATACTCAAGGCATTCCATTTAAACCCTTGTTCCACCAGTAGTGAACACTTGAGTGATGTAATCAATGATGTACATCTGAGGGAACGAGACAGAGGAAAGTTACACTAGTGCGTTTTAGTTTTAAAACGGCGTTTTAGAATGAAAACGATCTGCATCCACACTAGCGTTTACCCAGCGTTTCTGAACAGCTCTACAAAACACTGAAAACGCACATGGGGTGACCACACACACACACACACACACTCTCTGGCAAGCGCTGCAGCCCATCTACCCAGATAAGAGCTGTGCTTGTCGAAGTGTTCATCAAGGATCTCCTGCTGGATCTAATCTCTAATATTTGCTAAACGTGATATTTAATTCATCTTGTTGTCTTTATCTAACAATTTATTCCCTGACTTTGGTCTTTTAAATCTATTACTTTTTCTCGGGTAATGTTTTTTGGCTGAGCGCAAAGATAAATGAATAATTAATCTAACCACGTGCATTCTATATATTGAGTAGTTGCTTGCCTTTATTTCCTATAATGTATAAATGTATTGTACGTTATACTTTTGTAGTACAGATTTACCCGTGTCCTGGGGAGTCTGTTTTCCTTATCAAACTTGCAAAGTCTGAACTTACAAGGAGAGGATGCAGAACTTTAACTGTGTGTAGGCTACTTAATATTGAGGAAAAGCGCCAATCAGAGAGGCGAATGTCAGCAGCCCTGCCTCCGTTTTCAGATGTCTCCGTTTTCCCCCATCCACACTGACACGGAGCAGCAGTGTTTTAGGATGAAAGCGGCCTCTTCAGTGTTTCCAAAACGCTCCGTTTTCGGCGCTCAAAAACTCTGGGGTAGTGTGGATGGATGGCGTAACCGTAGCAGAACTTATGCATTTTCAAACTAAAACGCATTAGCGTAAACGGGGCCTTAAGCCTCCTTTCCACTGCACACGACAATCGACAGACCGGAAGTCATTCATTTCCTATGGAGAGTAGTCTGGGAGCTGCGTTGAGTTCCGATCATCTCCGTATGCGGAAAGTTCGGATCCGAATTGAGCTGCGGATCCATTGAAATATTTGAACTCCTGCGACTAGACCGTATGCGACCTGCCGACCGGATTTGATGTATTCCAGTGTTTTCCAAGCAGATTGTGCACGCGAGATGAGAAATAGGAGTTTATTTGGTTATTTTTTGAATTATAAAAAGTCTATATTAAAAAAAAAACTTTTCTGTTCATAAATGTAAGTAAAAAACTAATAAAAATATTTATTTTTAAATGTTGCTTCCACATTCCCTCCAGTATTTTAGCGGTCTATGAGTTTCTAGTATTTATTTATTCATGTAAACGCACAGAGGATGAAGGCTCTTGCTTTTGCCCTCCTTTATTTCGGACACCGTGAGAATCAGCTTCTCCCCTGTGGTGCACGACAACACTGAAAATACTGTGCGGCTGCCACAAGGGGGCGTATTCCGACAGTCGTGTTCAAATGACGCGTGCAGTGGAAAGGTGGCTTTAGAGAACATAGCTCATGTTAGATTATTTCGTTCACTTGAAGTAGTGAACACACTTTAAAATGGTGGTAGGTATTCTACTGAGGGAACAAGTGAAGTGAGTCAAAAACGTGGAGTGGAACACAGCCAGTAAATGTCTTCGCGAAGCAGTTTTTCAGAGATTTGAAATACTTTAGGTACATAAGGGTGAAAAACATTTTTTACTCAAAAACAGCACAGAACAAATTACAGTTGGGATTTTTCAAGACATGCACCAGATGACATTTGGGTATTTGTTTATTAAGAGAGAATAGCAGCATTCAGTGAACATTAAGAACTCGAGTCTAAAAGATTACAATATTAAGAGCTAAATGAAGCGTTCAGTCTTTATATGTTATCAGTGTGATACTGTGAACAAAGCTGATGGTGTTTTTATAATCCACAGGCGAGGCGCTGGACATTTATCAGATTATAGAGATCACCAAGGGCTCGCTGACCAAAGAAAAACGACAAGCTCCAAGGTCAAAATAACATCTGTGGGATGAGCGGCTCTCAGTGCGATCTCACCCAGAAATGAACAAATAGGATGGAGGGAAAGTGCAAAACAATGACTGAAGGCTTCTCCTCTCACTTCTTCCTCCTTTTTTTCTTTGGTGCTTGACTCTGAGCATCTTCACTCTAAAGACAGAAGGAAAGAAACACTGAAAGCGACTGAACTCCTGCAGGTGTGTCTGAAGATGCGGATGTTTAGACAGACTCACCTGCTGGCTTTGGTCCTGCTCCTGCTCCTGTAATGCAGCCTCCAGTGTGGCCGCGTTGATCCGGAAGTCTCTGGAAGTGCTCAGCTTCATGTACTGCATCAGATTGACCTAAAACATCCACACAAGTGCCTTCAGGTTGGTGTTCCATTAGCTGGTGCGTATGCTGGCCATATAAAGGCAAAAGCTTGATCTACCTTGGACTTCTTGGACAGGAGAATAAGAAACTTCTCGTACTGTTCGATGTTGAAAATCAGGTTTGGGATGGCTTTAGTCTCACGCAGAACTTTAGCCTGAAAATCAAAATAATTTTACATTAAGTTATATGGATTTAAAAAATAAATAAAAAAAGATTCATTCTGTGTGTTTTAGTCTCAGATAATAAAGTGAAAGTGTGTGTTCTCACTGAAGCCGCTGCTACTGCTTCCTCTTCTTTTTTCTTCTTCTTCAGTTTCTCTGATCCTCCTGCCGTCAGCTCTCCACTCTGTACCATCACGTATTTCATTTGTTAACTCGTGTAAAAACACCAAACAGAATATACAGGCTATTTCTAGACACACACACACACACACACCTGCACGTAGGTGATGAAGCAGTAACACTGAGGCGTGAGGTGAGATCCTGACAGCTTCACCTGCACACAGTTATTTTACTCATTTAGTGACACTGACCCAAACACAAACCATCTGGAAGCTGAATGAACACAATATCTAATGATGTATTCTATGTTAGAATATGACAATATTTTGCTGAGACACAACTAGGCCTGTCCTGATATCTGTTTTTTGTTGTACGATATATATTGCACCACAATAAACGATATTATTGCCATTTTCAGCCACTCATTATATAATGCCAGAATGACAATATATGATCATCACAATGCAGGACGATTGCATTGGAATCTGAATGTGAAATCGTATATCCTAAATAAATAGTAATAAATGTTAACAAAACAGTGCAAATGCTGCGATATCTGCTACCAGTTCTACTTTCAGTTGTCAGACCCCCACATCAAAATATACTACGGTAATTTATAGTAAATACCATAGTGTTTTTAACCATACAGACACTCGCACCTCTAATAGAGACAGTTGAAGTCAGAGTTATTAGAATTTTCCCCCAATTTCTGTTTAAGAGAGAAGATTTTTCTCAGCACATTTCTAAACATGATAGTTTTAATAACTGATTTATTTTATAATAAATAATATTAGACTAAATATTTTCAAGACACTTCTATACAGCTTAAAGTGACATTTAAAGGCTTAACTAGGATAATTAGCCAAGTTGTTGTATAACGGTGGTTTGTTCTGTAGACTATCGACATAAAATATAGCTTACAGGGGCTAATAAATTGACATTAAAATGGTGTTAAATTAAATCTGCTTTTATTCCAGCCAAAATAAAACAAATAAGACTTTCTCCTGAAGAAAAAATATTATCAGACACACTGTGAACATTTCCCTGCTCTGTTAACATATTTTGGGAAATATTTAAAAAAGAAACAAAAAAAATTCAAAAGGGGCTAATAATTCTGACTTTAACTGTACATATCAGCTAAAATGTTGCTAGAATTGGTTTTTATGCAAAAGATAAAAATCATTTTTGGTGATGCAGAATGTATCTATGCAATATATATCTGAGGTCGTGTCCGTGTGTTGTGCAGTAAGTCCATATATTAATTAATGTGACGGGCCTGGGTATGTCTGAGGGTAAAAAAAAGCTAAAAACGGAATTTAAACATGTCAATTCAATTCTCAGAAATACATATTGCTAAACTGAAATTGTGTTTTCATATGTATAAGGTAAGAAATTGACAATGTTGTCATTGAAGGCAGTATAGTCTAACAATTCTTGGCATAATAAATAAAAAAAGAAATTGATCTGTATTTTGGCTATTCAGGGTGTATGCAGTAATCGTAAAGGAAATTTCAAAACTTTAAGACTTTTTAAAGACTTTCTCAGATTTTTTTAAGACCTCATCACCACTTTAAGTTTAATCAGTATCAGACCTTTAATTTTATAAATCGTTGTTAATAAACAGTTGTAGTTAAATCAATAAATGGAGCACAACCGTGCAACAGAACTCAGATAAGCTCAGAAGAAACTAAGATTGGAAGAATAAATGATGTGGTTGTTTTCAGCGACTGGCTTTAGCCACAGTTTAAACTCGTCTTTCTCCAACCAGGAGTACGCAAACTTACTTAATAAACTTGTTTCACTATGATTTCACTACATGTGGAGAGCGTCACATCACCGTCCCGCATATGTCGCAAATTACGTTACATCAACCGGACAGAGGAGCCTGAAACCAATCGCGTGGATCGAGGAACATTAATATATTTATGCTTTGTTTGCAGTCAAACACTTAAGACAACTCCTAAACATAATTAAAGACCTCATAAAAATGCAATTAAGATTTTTAAATACCTTTTAAGGGCCTTCATTTTCTGGTAATTGATTTATCAACTTTTATTATTTTTTAAGACCCTGCGGACACCCTGATCATACATCAAAATACGTTTTTTGGAGTCATATTTAGTTCAATCTGAATTTGCTACTTTTTTTTCTCAAAAATAATTCGATCAATGCAATAAGTTTATTAATGTAAACACTTTTTTCGGCTTATTTGTTCTGTGCAATATTGACTATCATAGATTTTAAAAACATATGGGGGCAACACGGTGGCTCAGTGGTGAGCACAGTTGCCTCACAGCAAGAAAGATGCTGGTTTGAGCCTCGGCTGATTCAGTTGGCATTTCTGAGTGGAGTTTGCATGTTCTCCCCGTGTTGGCGTGAGTTTTCTCCGGGTGCTCCGGTTTCCCCCACAGTCTAAACACATGCACTATAGGTGAACTGAAGAAACTAAATTGTCCGTAGTGTATGTGTGTGAATGAGTGTGTATGGATGGTTCCCATTACTGGGTTGCAGCTGGAAGGGCATCCGCTGCGTAAAATGTATGCTGGATAAGTTGGCGGTTCATTCCGCTGTGAGGACCCCAGATTAATAAAGGGACTAAGCCGAATGGAAATGAATGAATGAAAGAAAACGTGTGTATGACACCTTATTTTGGCATATTTTAATAAGTACAGGTCAAGATGTTGTTTTATTTTTAAATAAATTTGTAATGCTGAATGTTTCACATGGGTGGAAAATATGAGATCATACAATATAGCTTTAGGCTAAATAGATGTATATGATTACCATATGCTAAAACATCACACCTCTACAATACATTTTATTCTCGCTGTCCTCTATAAAGACTGAGAAATATCTTACCAGTTTCTCCAAACGTGCAGGAAGTTGTCCAGGTTGAGTCGCGCACAGCTGAATATACTGCAAAATAAAGCAACGGTTTTGTTTCATCAAGGTTTGCTGTAAACATTCCTCAAGCCATTACAGAGCAAACTGTCAAGAGTGAATAGAAGATAATGAGGTGTATTACTGCAGTAAATCAGACTGAGACTCACGTATTTGGTAAGTGTGGTCAGGATGCAGTATGTTCGACTGAGCTCTCTCATCAGTGTGTCTGTACAGGCTCCTGTGGGCAGAGCCGTCTGAACCAGCTCATGCAGAGCCGTTAACAGTGTGCCTAACTGGATGGTGATCGCTTTCTCAATCGGGTCCTGCTGGCCCAGTGGCTGCTGGGTATTTCCTAATGCACAAACACACAGAGGCATTTAGGATAAAAAAAAAATAACAATCTTAAATCAATGGCCGAGTATACAAGCAATACTGAAGAGTGAACTACGACTTTATATAAAAAAAAATAGGCAAAAGTTTGAAACATCCTGCCAAAGTAAACTTTCCAAAAAAGCTGTTGAAGCCATTTAAAGATCATTAGTCCATGGTGATTATGCAATAGGTGGGTGTGGCTTTAAAGCTCCGCCTACTTTGACTTGGAAATCATGTTCAGGTCATTTCAGGTGAAGGAAAAATAATTACACTTTTTGCACAGCAAATGTGACCGGATACTCGTTAATCTCCACTGCTGAATGGATATCTGTTATGTTAATGTACTAAATACACCTGATTTAACGTCCACAAACCACGACTGAAGCGTTGTCTTTTTAAATTGTACTGACATGCGGCTGTGCTGATGAAGACGGTCAAATCTCTGTAATTCATCACAAACATGCACTGATTTAAAACATGTTAAACTTGTAAAACTCATTGTTGATCACATTTGATGATGATTGATGATCACAGAGAGCTGAACAGATCTTTTTATCCGGGTTGCTTAGATTATACGCGTTACTACGGAGACATGTTAATACCCGACTGTCAATCAAATCGGTGGGCGGGGAAACCGCACTCCTATGTCAAGTTGCGGTGAACCTCAAAATGGGAGGGATATGGATCCTATTTTAACGTCAGGAAATTTTGTCTTTAAATATCACCTTAATATGACTGGACAGAACTATGTGTAGGTATAGTGTCCACAAACAACTTACAAAAGATGAATTTCATCATAGGTGCCCTTTAAATTAAAAAATATTTTCTAGACAAGCAAAACACATTGTCTTGTTTTAAGAAATAACATGCCAAGACTGCATCCATGTGTTTCTCAAATGGGTATAAAGTTGGAAATGTTTTAGAAGTGGGCAAAGTATTAAAAATGTCACTAAATTCAAATATTTAGGCATCATGTTGGACTCAAACCTTAATTTTAAAACTCATATTAAAAAACTTGCTACCACACTGAGATTCAATCTAAGAAATGTTAAACATATCAGAGGCCTCATAAGTCAGAGAATCTCTGGTGTGCATTTAAATACTATGACTGTTCCACATTTGTTGTACTGTATAACGAGCTGGTCTCAGGCATGTAAATCATCTTTAACACTCTTGGAATCATGATACAAGAGAGCACTAATAGTTCATGATAAAAAGCCTCGGTTGTACATCACTGCAACATCTTAAACAAACATAGTCTCTTCAGCTTTGATAATATTATTAAATATTCCAATATTTGTTTTGTTTTTTAAAATTATTCACAATCGTTCTGCTCCATCGTTAAAAAATGTTTTAAATTCCAAGTCAGAGAAAACATTGCGAGTGACATGTTCCATGGTAAGAGGGGAATATATTGTCCCTAGACGCAAGAACTCTTTTGGTCATAAAGCTTTTATTTATTTTCCTCTTTTATTCATAAAGCCTCAAATCTATGGAATTCTCTCCCAACAGAAAGAATCACATGTACAAATTATAAGATGTTTTCACGCCTGACTAGGAGGTGTTTTTTGTCAAATCAAATTTGTACACACTGAGTGAGATGTTTTTGAGTTGTCAGTGTTTTGGTTTTGTATGATTATGCTTGAATGTTTTAAACTGACTTTTAGTTAATTGGATGTTATTGTATTCATTTTTACCTGTTCAGGGACTGCAGATGGAAATTAGCAATCCTGCTACAACCTAGCACAATGCATCTTTCCTCCTTGAGGTCAATGTAATTTTTGTGCATTGTCCATGTTAAATAAATTCATTCATTCATTCAAAATGAAGAGAGATTTTCCTTAAAACAAGGAAAATAATCTGCCAATGGGGTAAGCAAAATAATCTAGTTTTTCATTTTGACATAAGATTATTTTGCTTACCCCATTGGCAGATCGTTTAGCTTGTTTGAAGGAAAATCTCACTTCATTTCTTAAAAAAAGACGGTATGTTTTGCTAGTCTAGAAAATGCTCTTGATTTAAACAATTATTTTAATATTTTGGACTAGAAACAAGGTAAAAAATCTAAGTATGAAAAGTGTTTTTGCAGTGCATCTGCGTCAGTCAGTCGAGCTCTTCAGGATTACCTTCATCTTTCAATCAGAAGACAAGACTGGGGTTTTTTTTGGTGTGTGTGCTACCTGAAATAGTTCTGTCTGAGCTTATCTGGGCTTTCTTCTTGGCGATCAACCAGTCCACTTCATCCAACACCTTCCCAACCTGAGACAAGACCTGAAGCTGTGAAGAAAGACAGGACACAACACGCATGTTCAACAGGGTTGAAACTTTAAAAATGTCATTTCTGAAGCGCGCAGTGGTCAGCACCGTTGGCGTGGGTTTCCTTCGGGTGCTCTTAATTGGCCATAGTGTATGTGTGTGTATGTAAGAGTGGGTTGCATAAGTTGTTAGGTCTTTCCACTGTGGCAACCCCTGATGAATAAAGGGACTAGGCCGAAGGAAAATGAATGAATGAATTTCTGAAGCGTGTCTGTTCTTACCGTGGTGGACGCAGCCGTTTTCATGCAGATGATGGCGAAATGAGACTGTTTCTCCACCTCGACGTCCTGCTCAGAAACAAAGATGGCGGCGTAAGATCAAATGTAAATTTATCTGGGTGTTACATTTGTGCTGGATGAATTATGGAGTGCTAGAATAGGCCACTGTACCTGGTCGATGTCTCCCAGCTGGCTGTGTATGTCCTGGCACATCTCCCACAGCAGAGACACTGGGCTCTTATGCAGGACATACAGGCTGAACAGCAGAGACAGCAAGCCTTTAGTGAGAGCGATGTCCTCTGAAAGACAAAACAGCTTTATTATTTCAAATTAGCCAACTTTGTATCTTATTTCTTATTGAACGTGTTATTAGACGTGTTATCTCTCTCTCCCTGTCACATATACATACACACACATATACATACATACCTAGACAGACAGACAGACAGACAGACAGACAGACAGACAGACAGACAGACAGACAGACAGACAGACAGACAGACAGACAGACAGACAGACAGACAGACAGACAGACAGACAGACAGACAGACAGACAGACAGACAGACAGACAGACAGACAGACAGACAGACAGACAGACAGACAGACAGACAGATAGATAGATAGATAGATAGATAGATAGATAGATAGATAGATAGATAGATAGATAGATAGATAGATAGATAGATAGATAGATAGATAGAAAAAAATTATGGTCAATAACAAGGACAAGCTTTGGTCTTTTTTTTATTCTATATTGATTTAAGAGCGAATCACCCCATCATACCGAATTTTTAGCCACCGAAAATTTATTGACCGAATATGTTATGCCATTTAATGGACCCTCAAATTTTTGTGGCTTCAGTCATTGTTGGTGCACTCTTAAATCTGGAAGCATTAACAACTGTATATATATATAGCGTTATCGTTCAATATGGAAAACAATTATCGAGATTGCGTTTCTGCCTTATCGCCCAGCCCAAATTATAGTTAATATATTTAAACATACATCATGTACATATTTGTAAGACCAGTTGTTATTTATATATATATATATAAATATATATATATATATATATATATATATATGTGTGTGTGTGTGTGTGTGTGTGTGTGTGTGTGTGTGTGTAAATGGCTATTTTGTAATGATAACCACTGACTCATTCTATCAGGTGATAACATTTGAAGCGGGTGTTGTGCAGCCCTAATATATAGCGCAGTACCTCAAATGTCCAGTAGGTGAGTCAAAACCCCAAGTGGCTATAGACCTTTTTCTTAGAATGTAAAATTACCCATTATGCTTTGCGTGTATGCGCAAGGAGAATGCTAAGAACTTCTGGTCGGCAGCTGATGCGTATAAACAGTCACATTTGGACAGCTGTGAAACAATAGTTTTAATCTATTTTACCTGCTTTTATCATCTTTGAACTAATACTGCTGTCGATCAGCGCCACCTCCTGGACTGATCATTTAAAGAAATGTGATCTAATGGGATGGAAAACTGCTGCTGTGAGGCATTTTCCCCTCGTTGTCAGATGGCATCTTCTGCAGTTTAAATGAAGCCTCCTCATTGCTGAAGTCAACATTTTCTCTTTCTTTCCAATATATAAGCAGCACAAACAAATGTAGTTCACCAAAATGTTTGACACATACACACACATAGCCTGTACTGTCTAACTGACACACTGATTTAATAACTTTGACGACGTGAAAATATAGGCTACTGTCATTTCGAAATGACAGATTACACACACATGACACATAAACGGCTCGCGATCTGAATCAACAGCAAATCAGCCGGCAGAGTATCAATAACAGAATTTTATTAGTCATTTTTGTAAATTGCATGACTTACATAAGTTTCATGCCAGTAATCTGGTTTGCTCTATAATGCAGCGAAGTATAGCGTGTGTGTGCGTATTGAAGAGCTGCTGAGCTAACAGGCCGGGAACAAACAAACAAACAAACAAACAGACAGACAGACAGACAGACAGACAGACAGACAGACAGACAGACAGACAGACAGACAGACAGACAGACAGACACACAGACACACACACACACACACACACACACACACACACACACACACACACACACACAGTATTTCTGACGGTAGACACGTGAACTAGAAGAACGTTTTTCTCTCACGCTTCCACATCTGACAGATTATAATGGCTTTAACAGACACATTTTTAAGTTGTGTGTCACAAAAACACTGTAATCTATTAAAAACGTTATTGAAACTCATTTTCGGATCGGAAATTACCGCTGTAAATGCTGTAAACTGAAGTTCTAACCATTCTACCGGAAGACGCTGGTCGCTATGGCGCCCTCCATGCAGTTGCCAAGAAAAAGGTCTATATGAGACTTACTATCATTGTTCAAAAATATATATATCGTTACATTTCGGATGTCATTCGCGGTAGTTTGAGATCCCTGGTTTAAAACCAAATAATTCATTTGAAACAGAAATCACTGTGTGCTTATTTAGCTTTTTATGCTCTAAAGATCACTCACCAAAGTTGGTTTCCTTACAAATTTTCACAGTCCAGGTGATCATTTGCAAAAACTGCACAAAAAATAAATAAACCAATGAGATTACTAAAAATACTGTTCAATAGTCAAGAGTGTAAAAGCAGAGCAATAGCTGCTGCTGCTGTACCTGCTGAGAGGACGGACTGAGCTGCCGTGACAAAACGCTGAGGATGCTGACCAGTAACTGAGCTTCTTTACTGTTGAACTCTTCTTCTGGCCCGCTGAGCTGGTTCATCAGTGCTCGCTGTACACAAAACATACACCCGCCACTGTGTTTTTATGTCTTAACTTATTCTTGTGAAATGGACAGATTGAGTTGAACAGATTAGCATTATGGTACCTGAAACTGGCGGATATAGAAAGCCGTTTGCTCCGTCAGATCAGATTTGTCACCCTCTCCTTCCCCTGAAACATCTTTACCACAAAATGATTTGATAAATGTGAATTGCATTACATTTTTATTTAGAAGTCACCAAAAAAGGCACCTTGAAATGCGCATCTTTTTGTTGATGTGACACAATTTCAACTGAATTAAGAGTATATTGAGTAGGTCCTCCCAGTTAAACAAGTCAATAGCATTTAATTTACATGCCATCTCTGCAAAACTACAACTAAGGCACATCTAATAAAAAACGGTCTATAATAGTAAAGCAGAGTCTGTTTCTCTTATGTATTTTATAACTGTTTCTCAACATTAAAATGCAGTATATTTCTAAGGGTTCCAATATGTTAAATCGCTGCTGTAGAAGATTTTCTGTGATATTAACGCAAACCCAGACTTTTTTCAACCGTAATAAAAATCCCATTTACACTGCCTGAATTGTTTATCCACTATATGAAGTGCAGTGTGTGTCATTCACCATATAAAAAACTGTCATTATGTGTAACGAACTTATTTAATGACAGATCTCATCTGCAGGCTAGTAGAGGCGGGACACTTCAGATACTAGACAGCATTTGATTGGTCAGTAGATCTGATGTCCAGCTTAAGTATTTGGTGATGTCATTAAAAAACATCAGGCAGAAGTGAGGAACTAAGTTTTGACTGCTTGTATCTTCTAAATGCACATTTTCTCACCATTTTGGAGCATAATAGCTTATTGAAACCACACAGCTAACATATTTTGACTTGAAAAAGCTCACCTAGAGAAGACAGGAAGTTGCTGACTCGTGTGGGGTATCGCTGTAGTACCGTAGTGAAGACTCGCAGTAAACCCTCTAGACATAGTAAAGAGACGCTCTGACCCTTCTCCTTCTTTCCAGCATCCTCCACGGTGGACGGCACATTGGTATAGCGCCACATTAGCACACTGCATGGATGTAGTTGGTAGGAAATCAAATCAAAGTGGAGTGAATCTGAGTGAAACAGCTACTCAAACATATACAGCTGTAGAGAGGAGCTTAATGATATAGATCTGAGACCTGGTGATGTCACAGAGATGGCGGAAGGTCTTGTCAAGACTCTGCCCCTCTGGCCCATCTGTGTGTCCAGTCTCCTCTAACTGCTGGATCTTCTGCAGGGCGACGCTCACACTGTAACGCAGGAAATCTCCATTGGAGCGCAACACCGACAGACTCTCCTCACGACTCTGAGTGCTGTCCCTAGAGGGGAAAAAAGAGAGAAAAAACCTTGAATAATAACATTGATTGATCATTTGATTTACTTTTTATTTTAAAAATATGTAATGCAATAAATAAGGCCAATAATCCGGCATGTATACAGAGTTCAGCATAACTAAGTACACCCCATTTTGAAACTGAATAATTTTATTCATTTATAATCTGTTGGTGCATTTAAACAAAACAGATGATTTATTAAACGGATATATTTATTAAAATATTCATATATAAATATTATAATATATAACATATATATAATGATAAATAACAATAGATATAGTAAAATAATATATGATAATAAAATATTTTAGTCACCAAACAGATTTAGAAATAGACAGACACAATTAAATTCATATGAATTATTGTGAAAAAAACATTAACAATTTTATACATTTTTTCTTTCTCTTGAATTTTGCTTTTTTTAATTTTTAATTTAATATTTTTCTCTAACATAAATTTGGGAGTATTTACTAATTTTGGAGCATTAACGTAATTTATTTTGTTAGATAAGCTCCAGAATTAGCTTTAGTACTGACTAATCTACTCTATCTGCACAAATATAATATTGTAAAGCATCCTGTAGAAAATATTAATATAAATGAGAGATTTGTGAGGGGTGTAACTGTTTAGTTATCGATAAAATTAAGAAAGCACTTGGGAAAAAGAAAACTAATATTATTCAAATATTATTACAATTTTATCAATAAAACTTTAAAAATCACCCAAAGTAATGTACACTAGACTAAAACTCAAAAAGAACATTAAAAACAATTAAAAACGCTTAAATAACTTCCCTAAAAACAACCTGTTTACATTTGAATATGAAATTAATTTCAAAGCTATTTTAGCATCATTACTCCTATATTCAGAGTTACATGAACCTATAGAAAACTTTCTAATATGCTTATATGGCACTCAATTTTTTTAATGATAACAATTTATTACGTTTTCTGGTGCTTAAACATCAACGAAGACAAATCAAAGAAAATCATTTCAATCAGACAAATATTTTATAAAATACATTTAAAGTGTACTTGGTAAATATAACCATTCTTTTTTTTTTTGTCATTTTACCCCACATTTCAAAATCAAGTAAATCAGAGCCCTGCATTTAAGCTCAAGCCTGTAGGGGCCCGACTTTTTTATGCCCCTGGGAGCGGGGCTTTGGGCCAATTTTCACATCATAGCTAGCACTCATATCGGGCTTTGGGACTGCTTTATAAAAAAAAAATTTAAAAATAGGTTAACAAGATCTAATGCGTGCGGTCTGAAAGCGCCAGTGATGCGTTGCGTACAGAGATTTCCAGCCACGTACAATGGAGAAGATAAAGAGAAATATTGCTAATGGCAAACTTAAAACTATGTAAAACGCTAAAGGGAAGGCAAACTTCTGGTCAACTTTTCAGATAGTGACAACTAGGGTTGTAACGGTATGAATTTTTCACGGTATGATAATCGTCTAAAACAATACCACGGTTTGACGGTTTCGCGGTATACGGTATGTTACAAAATAATAGAACAGTGAAGCAAATTTGACTTTTTCCAAATAATATATTTTTAGTTACTATAAACAACACCACTTACAATGAACAAATAAAAATAAGAAAATAATAAATAATGTGTCAAAGTCCAAATAAACATGGTGCAAATCCTCAGTAAAAAATAGATATAAAAATTTACTATACTATAAATAGTTACATAACGAAACTAGATTCAATATGGAACATCCCTAGATTTTATGTGCCAGCAAGGATATGGTTGTCTATGGATTTGGATATGGTTGTCTGCAATGCAGACAAACAGCTGCATCTTCATTTGCGTCTTTTGAAAACAGCAAGAGCAGCAGTTCGTCTTTGCTGTGTAACTGTTTTGTCATGTTTATGTGCTGCTGTGCATGCAAAAGTACTTAGTATGAGAATTATTTCATGCAAAACTTTTTTTTTGCGTTTTATTTAGCCGCGCATAAATGTATGCCTTTCTCTCATTCCGTGTTGTTCAAAAAGCTTGGTCCACAAACAAAAGCGAAACCTATGCTTATTGGTTGTGATATAGCGAGTTTGAACCAATCTGGGCATGGAGGAGGGACAATGCATCAATGTATCATGTCTGATTTGTCCGGAGACACAGTGACGAGCGTTTCTTTGTCAAATCAGCGTTGTCAAATGTTGATGACGTAACCGCACTGATTCCGGAGCCTCTGAAAGTCCGCGGATGTTATGTGATACAGCACTGGAAAGCTGAGATCCTCTTCTTTATGCCAATCTTTGAATTGTATGAATCGGATCAGCGGATCAAAAGTTATTAAACATTTAAGAGCAATACTTATTTTTAGCCGTGGGCGGCTGTCTCGGTCTTTAAGGGTTAAAACCGTTGATATGCAATTGTTCATGGTATGATAATCGTGCACGTTCAAATCGTGGTAAACCGTCATACCGGTAACGTTATATTGTTACAACCCTAGTGACAACCTTAAATGATGCACAATGCACAACTTGTTAAATTGAGTAAACTCATCATGAACCACATACCACATGGACATCGATGTCGCTTAAACTAAAAATTGCGTTTAAAAAAAAACAAACAAAAAAAACTCCAAACATTTTTCTAAATTACTTGGATAAGAAAACGAAACGAAAAAACATCAACTTTCATTAAATACAAATCTGGTATATTGTAATGGCTGTAACAGTATAAGAAGCTGTTTGGCTGAAAAACAAAGGCAGGCTTCCGGTTGGACTCGGGCCAAAAATATTGATAAGCTATTGGATTTACAGACCTACAGCATGTTGGTCTGGGGTCAGGGCCAGGCTACAGCTTAGATTTAAGGCCTGTGGAGGCGTCTAAAGTAAATCCATTTTCAAAACTGATAATATTTTAAGAATATTGAACTTATTTTTGGTCAAATAAATGCCTTAGTGAACAAACAGGAAATTATAACAAGAGTTATGCTAGAATACATTCCCTTAACACAAAAACTGTGGACACAAACACTACATGTTCCTGGGAAAACATTGTACAACCCTGGGTCTTCTACACACAGGCAAGTTGAATTGACAAACCAAACCTAGAAAACACTGTTTTCATTTCTATATGCACTAGACAATTTCTTCTAAACACTCCATGCTTCTAGGAAAACTGTGTAATTCTAAGTGTGCGCCACAGAGGTGAATGGACTTGACAAACCACCAGTAGGAGACACGCCCTTTCCTCTCCATATGCACCAGACACTTTCATACACTGCTTTGCATTGCATGGGAATTAAACTACATTTTAAAATATTCAATTGGTAAGCAGTCATGTTAAAATTGTACAAATATTAAAAATTTTATTCAAATAAATGTTTAAGTGAGCATACATGAAATCATTAAAAGAGTTACGCTTGCATTACTTCAAAATGATGCAAATCTACAGTTGAAGTCAGAATTATTAGCCCCCCTGATTCATTTTTTCACCAATTTCTGTGTAACGGAGATTTTTTTCAACACAATTCTAATCATAATAGTTTTAATAACTCATTTCTAATAACTGATTAATTTTATCTTTGCCATGATGACAGTAAATTATATTTGACTAGATATTTTTCAAGACACTTCTATACAGCTTAGTGACATTTAAAGGCTTAACTAAGTTAATTAGGTTAAATAGGCAGGTTAGGGTAATTAGGCAAGTTATTGTATAACGATGGTTTGTTCTGTAGACTGTCAACAAAAAATTTAGCTTAAACGGGCTAATAATTTTGACATTAAAATGATGTTTTAAAAATTAATAACTGTCTTTATTCTAGCCGAAATAAAACAAATAAGACTTTCTCCAGAAGAAAAAATATTATCAGACATACTGTGAAAATGTCTTTGCTATGTTAAACATCATTTGGGAAACATAAAAACAAAAAATAAATTAAAAGGGGGCTAATAATTCTGACTTCAACTGTATATATACAATCTGTATCATACCTGAAGAGAGCCGTGAGCAGTGTAGACACAAAGCCCAGTGACAGGAGACTGCGAGGGGTTTTGCTGGATGCGGGACGACCCTTCCCAGCCCGCTCTCTCAGGATCTCACACACCTTAAGATAACGCTTGAAGAGCTCCAGAACGTCCTCAAAGTGGTTTTTACTGCTTAGCGTAGGAAACAGACAATGTTAAACACTTCTAGCATACGATATATGCAGTATTCAGAAAAATTCAAACACACACCTGTAATTGGCAGTGATGAAGTTGTACTCCATCAGAACCTCGTTCAGTCCCATCACCAGTACAGCGTAGATGCTGTTCTTCACTCCAACACTGGAACCCGTCGAAAACTCAGCACACTTATCCTGAGACACATACGGTTGTTTTATGTTATTAGGCTTCTTGTGCGTTTCTCAAGTGATATTTAACAGAGAAATAAACATTTTTACAGTGTTCTCTTATATTTTTCTTCTGGAGAAAGTCTTATTTCTTTTAGTTTGGTTTGGTAAAAGAGTCTTGTGAACAGTTACGATGCCTGGTGCTCAGATTTAAGATTGTTGAATGAATTTTTTCCAGCACAGACTAATTAACACGGTTATGCGTTCACTATAGTATAAACCGTAGAGGGGAGATCAAATGTATATTTAAATTGTTTTTTAAAATACTAACTAACTATTTATCAGTATTAAAGGGCTGACTCCCAAACATCTCGCTTTGATGTCCTTCAGAGGGGTATCAAGCATTAATTAGGGGGGGTCAATCCCCACCCAATCCCCCTTGATTATAACTATATTATTAGACCACCTAAAAATTGTTCTTGATGTAGAACAAACCGCTGTTGTTTAATGACTTGTCTAGTTAACCAAATTAGGCCTTTAAATTGCACTCTAAGCTAAACACTACTATTTTGCTAAATAAATAGTAAAATATTGTGTACTGTCATCATGGTTAATATAAAAGAATGTGTTATTAGAAATTAGTTCATAAAACTATTGTTTAAAATTAGTTTTATGTAAAAAAATTAATAAATGAGAAAACTGTTTTATGGTCACTGCAAAGTCCTGCTGTAAATTATTCGTACAGGAGTAAAAGAGCAGCTTTTAAATCACATTTCATGATTTATATATATATATATATATTCTGAAGCACAGTATATAAAAAAAAAATTTAATGAGAAATAACTGCAAACAAATTCCCACAACTTTTGAACAATGAATAGATAATATTTCTTTTTAAATAGCATTTATAAATAAGTCCAATAATTTTTTGATCTCCACTGTTGTCTTGTCAGTCATTTAACCAAATGTACATGTTCGAAGGTTTTAAATGATTAAAGTATGTCTCTTCTACACATCAAGCTTGCTTCAATTCAATCAAAAATACAGCAATTTTTTGTTTTAATGTCTTTTGTGATCTTTCCGAAAATACCTTTAAATATGCAAATTTATTGCTCTGGAAACACTTTTAAAATAGTGCTTAAATAAAAAAAATTTAAAAAGAAATATATAAAACTGTACTGGGCTGCACGGTGGCTCAGTGACCATCACTGTTGCTGTCACTGTCAGCTGAGTTAGTTGGCAGTTCTGTGGGGAGTTTGCATGTTCTCCCACGTGTTCATGTTTACTCTGGGTGCTCTGGTTTCCCTGACAACTCCAAAGATAATGAATGGAATAAACTAAACTGGCCGTAGTGTATTAATGTGTGTGAATGTGAGAGTGTATGGGTGTTTCTCAGTGCTGGGTTGCGTCTGGTAGGGCATCCGCTGTGTAAAACATATGCTGGAATAGTTGGCGGTTCATTCCGCTGTGGCGACCCCTGTTATATAAACTGGGAAATAAGACTAAATAAACTGAAGGAAAATGATTGAATGAATAACTGCACTGTTAAAAATGCTGGGTTCCACACAATTCATTTGTGTTAAGACTACATGAAGGAAATGAGATAACTTAATAGCTTTTACAAATTTAAGTTGATTAAAAATAAAACAATTAAGCTGTCCAAAAAAACTCAAGAACTGTGTTGTTTCAGCTCATTTTAAAAAAAGCAGCAAACAGCAAACAAAATTTGTAGAATTTGCTTAATATTACAGGAAATTTTAGGAATATTATAGGAAAACAGAAACTGAGATCCATTTTGTTCAGGGTTATTAGAGCAATACAACATTTAAAACAGCTTTTACTTGAAATGGAAAGCTTTTGTAAGATTATAAATGTCTTCACTTTCAATTTTAATCAACCTAATTCATCCATTGCTACACAGAAAGTAATACTTACTTCCAGGGCCGTTTATATTAATGCTGATGTTATTGCCACACCATCTAATTTTTACGAGCTGGGTGGTTAGCCCAACGCTCAAGCCCCAAACTGGAGAACCAGGACATACATATTTATACACTATGGACAATTTAGCTTCCCCAATTCCCCAAACGCATGTCTTTGGACTGTGGGGGACACCGGAGGAAACACACGTGAACACAGGGAAAACATGCAAACTCCACACAGAAATGCTAACTGGCCCAGCCGGGGCTCGAACTATTTTACTGTGAGGCGACAGTGGTACCCACTGTGCCACAGTGCCACCAAATATAACTAATACCTGATAAAAAAAGAAAGTCTTATTAAACCCTAGGCTTCATATTCTAATAAATCACTGACATCATACCAACTCAAAATCCTCCAGTTCGCTCTTAATCATGCGCTTCGTTATGCTCTCTAGCATGGCCTGCAGTTCACTCTCCACTCCACCCTCATCATCTTCATCATCCTCATCATCGCTCACATTACCACCTGACCTCACGTTCTGGTTCCACAGCAGACAGTGAACCGTACAGCACAGCAGATGTGCCTGGAGGAACACACAAGACCTGGACTTTCATAGCTATTCATATACAGCACACATTAGTTTGACTGAAGGATCAGATCCGTACCAGAGGCTCCTGGAGGAAGACCTGATCTCCCTGAGCGCTGATACACGACTCCAGCTTCACAGGAGGCAGAAGATCTTGTTCGGGCTCAAAGTATCGCTTCAGCTGGTAAACACAAATAATAATTTGATCAGTGGAAGCAGATTGTTAAAACAAAACTTGATTCGATTTCAGTAGATACGCACTTGTGACTGGAGAGTCTGAGTGATGGAACTCGCCAGCTGAGAGTTACGACGGAGGACATCGTGGAAACCCTTTAAATAATCAAATTAATAAGCATGAGCGATATGTACCTACAATTATATAAAAATAATATCAGATATTTATTAGGAAAACTATATTAATGGTGATAATTAGAGACAAAAAAAAACATTCTTTTTAGAGAGAGAAGTATTATCTTTCCTATAGTTTATTAATTATAATTTTTTTATTAAATACTTTTTAAAGCCAACAATGCACTAAACACTTTTAAAAAATACTCAATGTTCCAAGGAAAACATCCTAGGTGAATTCCTGAGTGTGCTTAACACAAGTAAAGAATGGACATGAGACAATAACCGGTTTTAAGGTTTACCACAGTATGCAAAAGTCAAAGTTTTAAAACGAATGCATTTTTCTGTCATACCGTTCCTACAGTATATGTAAGATTTCAAAAAACAAAAAGCTTATTAACCAACGTCTAAGCGTGCTATAGACCTGAATAGGGCAGTGGCTTATTGTATACAGTATACAAAAAAAGGAGGATATCCAACGTCTTTTCAAGTTGTAAATAAATCTGTTTTTGAAACTAATGAAGAACAGCAGAAGGCAATGATTTATTTTTATTATTTAGCATGACATGTTGATTAATTGCTTAGAAAAAATTATATATTGTTTAGATAGTTGTTTTCTACACCCGACATTTAACAAAAGAACATATTTCAGAGCAGTAATCACAATACAGTGAAACAGTGATATTTAGAAACTTATACCAGCCCATGCTTAGTGCACAATTGGGCAGCCTGACAAACCACATGTATTATCCTCTCCATGTGCACCAGACACTTTCATATAATCCCTCCATGTTTCTAGTTTGTAATTCTGAGTGTGCTCCACACGGGTGAGTGGGCTTGGCAAACTATCTGCAGAAAACAAGGGCTGTGTCCGAAACTGCATACTTCCATACTATATAGTACGCTAAAATCAGTATGCGAGCTGATAAGTATGTCCGAATTCATGGAATTAAAAATCAGTATGCGAGAAGTACCCGGATGACTTACTACTTCCAGCGAGATTCTGAAGTGCGCATCCCATGCATGTTGCGCTATCCCATGATGCCCGGCGAGAGAACTCATGAATGTGAGTGAAGCAACGCAACTGACGCAGGTAGGGCACGTGACCATGACAAAATGGCGGATGTAGTACATCCGAATTCCATTAATACTTTTCACATTCATACTGTATAGAACATACTTTTCTAACAGCCGAGTAGTACGTTTAAATTCAAATGCAGTACCTACTGAGTAGTAGGCACTTACTTATAAACACTTCATAACAATAAACTAACTTAGACTTGTCATGCCATCTACTCTCTGTTCATTTGAAGTACTTTAAACGTAATTTAAGTCGCTTTGGATAAAAGCGACCGCTTAGCAAGTATCATCTAAAATAAACTCCACATATGCATCACATATATATATATATATATATATTATACAGTATATCAGAATTCTATTAAATATATATAATATATATAATTTAATGCAATAATCAACATAGCCTTCATCATAGAACAAAATGATTAAAGTCATTCTGTGACATGAAACTCACAAACTAAAAAGAAAATTGAGTAAAATTGAGTAAATTTTTTCAACTGTAAACAGAAGTATAAACACTCAAAACTTTATCTACTGTAGTACATCAGTATTCATTGCACACACGGATTTTTCGTTCTACATATTTTCAATGTTTCTGACCAAGGTTGTAGATTATATTGTGATTTATTGTGGGAAGAAGAGGTAATCGCCTAGGCGACTAGGGCTAGAGGGAATCTGCGGACATTTTTTGGTATTTCTGCAGAGAATTTTGACAAAAATCTGCGGATTTCTGCTGAATTATTTCGGGAGTTTCATAACTAAAACCTTAATATGTGAAATAAAAAATAATAGCTGTTTACCTTTAATGTTTAAAATGCAAATCCAATTAGATCCACTTTATTTGGTAAACAAAGCAAGTTCTCATTTAGCATATCTACTAAAAGACAGAAGATATGACTGAACAAACTGCATTGTACATGAATCAGATGAACATGTTCACGTTAGTCAATAAAATTACTGTAACTGATTTAAAAACTAAATACATATTTATGTAAACACATTTACTCAAGTAAATCAACAGAATTAATGATGGGCTAAAAATCTGCAGAATTCTGCACGCGCATATTTCGTGAGGGCCTACCTATGACTAAGTACAATAAAAAATTGAGTCAGAATAAGTTTCAGTTCTCAAATGGAAACGAGATGGTCAAACCTCATAAAGCATGAGCCGGACGTCAGCCTGCTGGTTGAGGCAGCGGCGTAAACTGCTCAGGATCTCCAGACAGAAGGCTTCATTAGCGGCTGTGTTGTAGCGTGAGTGAACGTCCGCCTGGACCTGTAGATTTATATATATGACAGTGTATTTTTTTGTTATAATGCTATGTTTCTATTTTTAGAAATGACTTTTAACATTCTGTAAAGGGTTTGCAGATGTAAAATAGCCATTCTTTGCTAATTCTGGCATATTTTACAGTAATGTTGATTAATGTGCATAATAAACCAAACAAAAACCTGTGGTGAGAATGAATTGCAGTCATAGACATTCTCCTGAAGTGAGTGACATTATGGAATGAATGAATAATAGAATGTTTACTGCTTTATGAAGGGAAATAATATATTATATATATATATATTATATATATATATATATATATATTATATATATATATATATATATATATATATATATATATATATATATATATATATATATATATATATATATATATAAATATATATATACATATAAATATATATATACATATAAATATATATATATATATATACATATAAATATATATATATATACATATAAATATATATATATATACATATAAATATATATATATATATATATATATATATATATATATATATATATATACACATACATATATATATATATATATATATATATATATATATATATATATATATATATATATATATATATATATATATATATATATATATACATATATTATATATATATACACACATACAGGGTTCAACACTAAGGATTTTTTCTACTGGTCCGATCAGGCAAGTGGTTTAGATTTTTACTTGCCCTGCCAAAATTTTCACTGGCCCCACCAAGAAAAAAAGGAAAGTTAATAGCTATTTTTTAGCCACATATTTTAAATAATGTGTCAAAAATAAAGTCTGTGAATCTAGAATTTCAATACTTAAAAAAAAATGTAAATAAAAGTGTTATGCAAACAAAAAGAGCAGTATGGAAAATGTGGAGGTATTTTATTGCGGTTTGAAATTATTTAACAAAAGGTGGCTGACTTGTCAAACTGGCTCACTTAATTTTTATTTTGTTGTGTTGTTCCCATGTAAATGTCTACTGCCAAGACGTTAGAAACAGACATTTTCTTTTAGCCCTATAATTTGATGTAGACGCCATGTTGCTGTTTGTACGCTTTACTGTTTGTTTCCAGGTTACAAAAAAATTTGCATGGTCAAATCAATCAGATAAGAGGAACCGGATATAATATAATAATATGTTGTTTACGACATTACAGAGAATGTAGTGTGTAAAGTCTTAAAAGCACAAACTTAAAATGCACGCAATTGACAAATAGTCACAGACAAGTTAAATGTTAGTGACAAGACACTAAAGCACTGTCCCAATCGGGCCAGTAATGATGCTTGGGATCTACTGTCCCAAGTGTCTCTCACGCTAGCCCCGGGCCACCGGGCAGTCCTTATTGTTAAGCCCTGATATATATATATATATATATATATATATATATATATATATATATATATATAAAACCTTACATCACCTAAGATTAATAAAAGATAGTTTTCATTGTGAGTTTAGTTAAACTTCCCAGTGTTAACTATTAGTCTTATTGCACAGCGTTAACATAAGATATAAATAGTCACAGAATAGTCATGGACTTTCAACTAAAATTTCAACCTGTAATAGACCGCATTAACATTGTTGAACTATTAAACAATTAAGTCTACAAGCATTTGGTACTTTAATGAACACCACTGTAAATACAATGAGAATATTCTTAAAGTTTAAATAAGAAATAATTATTCACAGTATTATATTCACCACAATTTCAATATCGCCATTCATCTAAATACTACACATTTAAATAAGATAGAGTCATGACTTGTAATAAAATTCTATACAATTTTTACTTGAGTTACATGACTCTGTTTTAATGATTAAAAAAGTAACTTAATTTGGCCACAATTATTGCAAATGACACAAATGATATTGACATTAAATAAAAAAGCAAATATGCAATGATACTGTATTGAAAAAACTGCATCAAAATATATAAAAAAGTGTGACTGCCTTTAATTTGCCTGCTTTGTTGCAGCATTTAGTGAGGACAAAAAATAGAATAAAAAAAATAGTACACTTAAAGTTTACCTGGCTTGATGTAATGGCCTGACTAGCCTGGCTAGAAGCTAAACTCCCCAGAATACGAAAGTTCTTCAGCAGCAGCAGAAATCCCGCCACTGCTGACTTTCTGCCATCTAAATGACTTCAGAGAGAGAGAGAGAGAAGATTCGTTAGCACATCAGTTCTGCAATACATGTTGATGCACAGACTCTTCCTTACCCTACCTGGAGAACATGGCCTTCCGGAGGACCAGGATGAGGGCATCTTTCATAGACATGCTCACTTTAAGCAGGGGCTGAAGAGAGGAAACATCATCATGAGATATGCTTGATCATCTGACACCAACACATAATTCATGAGGGTTAAAATGTTACCTGCACCGCTTTGAGGAGCCCCTGTACTGTACTAAGAGGCAAATAAGAGAGCTGGTCAAATGTTTCTGTGACCTTAGAGGAAGATTCCAAGAGGATCATGGGAGCAGACATCACTATGCTGGAAAGAAGGTCTGCGGCAAGAAGAACACAGCAGATAGACGTAAATGAGACATTCAGTAGGTAGCTAGCATGAATCTGCATGAATATGTTTTCTAACCAATGAAATGGGTGACAGGAGAGGCTGTTTTAGTAACCAATCGGTTCAAGACTTGTTCAAGTATCTCGCCTCTGATTGGTTCATGCATCTGTGCATAAAAAAGCAACACAAAGATTTAATTTCCCAAATGTGGAGCATGATTTATGGATTTATGACTGCTTGTACTCTACCTTAAAGCTCTCCAGGAGAACTTGTCCACCAAGTCTACATGCTAGCTGGTTTGGTGTTTTAGCCGTACTTGACGTTCCTTCTGTCACCTTTCCGAATGGTCCTGGTTTAGGGCCGAATGAGTCCATCAGGATAAATCCAAGTTGCACCAGACCCTGAGTGACATGATCCCAGCCGAACACACTGCAGATAAAGAGATAATGTCACACGAAATGATAAGAACAAATAAAGAAAGACATTTAAAAAATAGTTAAACCTGACCTGTTTTTGACAGTGTCCAGAATCATGTCAGAGACGCTGCTAAACTGCGGCAGGAGATCCTGCAGAAACTTTGAGCTGTTCTGAATCTGATCATCCTTGAAGTTTTTAGTGATGGCGCCCTTCAGGAACTCAAATACCTAAGGGTTATGGGTAATATAGGCATTTTGAATGTTGATTGAAGATTTCTTTTTAAAAACAAGCACACTGACACAAGACGCTTTGTTAATGTAAAACATACATCATTCTCATATTCTAGCCATCTTTATCTTTAATAATAAAAACAAATTATACTATTAACTGTGTGTGTGTGTGTGTGTGTGGTTTGGGTCTTGCAGTATTGAAAATAGTATTGACTATCGATATGTTTTAAGGTATAGTATTGAAGTTAGAAATTTCAGTGACAACAACTGTTTGGCTGCTGGTGCCTATTTCTAGCATGTTTTAATGAATTTTTAGTACATTTTTACAAATTGATTTCCTACTTCAGCATGCTTAAACACCTTGGTAACATTCCCTAACACTTTGCTAGCATATTTTAGTATGCTGTTAGCATGTTTAAACAAATTGTTACCATGGTTTAACACATTATAATGTAATACAGTGGTTCTCAAACTGTGGTAGGTGTACCACTAGTGGTATACAGGCTTCCTTCTAGTGGTACACAGAGGAACTAATGAATTATCAAAGTAAAAAAAAAAGAACACACTTTTAACCCTTTGACGCATACGATAACACCAATGTGATCAGTAAATAGATTTTAATAGGCTAAACCTTTTATTTTCAATTTTCTAATGTTTGTTATGTATTCTATCATATGAAGCTATCTTCTCCCCATACTTGTAATGGTTGTTTGGGGCGTATCTCGTATTTTTATATCCCAGTGATGACAGGTATAGTTTAATCACTTGCTTTTCAGACACACAAAGCCTACTCTAACGCGCAGTAAGCAGATCTAATTTCTAATTTAAATATATGATCAAACTCATATATTTAATATACAAGTCAATGTTTAGATTTCAAAGATATACAAATAAGTCATATATACATGCAACATCTATTTATATATATATATATATATATATATATATATATATATATATATATATATATATATATATATATATATTTATAAGGTCCAAGAAACACTTGAAGGTTTTGATGAATAGGCTACTTTATGATAATACATTTAAGTACAGGAGTTTTTTTTTTTACTTTTTAAGAACAGTATAATTTTTAATTAACTTATAAGCACATTTTATTTAAACATTATTTTTTTTACCTGTACTGGTCATTATGGTGATACTTGGAGAGATAATTTTTTTCTGAGGTAGTACTGTACATCAGAGAACCGCTGATGTAATACATTGTACTTTTCACATTATGAGAGCAAATGTTAAATATCATCAAAATGTGAAATCTCCGATAGAGCATTTGGTCTAAAACAGACCATTAATAATCTATATAGAATAACTGTGTACTACATCTGCCATATTGTAACTTTCATGTTCGTGACTTCACTGCCATTCAGAAATCCTCCACTGTGACGTCATGGACTAGTAAAATATCCATCTGAAAAGCTCATCAGAATTACACCAGATGTAATCGGGCTAGTCATTTTCACCTACTGTTTTATAAAGTGAATTTAGACAAACAGAACAACTCTACACTACATTGCATTGAAATCAGCTTATTCGTACGCACAGACAGTTGTAAATTTTAAGCTGTAATTCCCAGCGTTAATTTGTTGACAGGTCACTAGGTTTTAAGAGGAAGAATGAAACAGACGTACCTGCTCCTCGTATCGTTGTATGCGAGCCACTGAGAGCAGCAGAGCGATACTGAACGGACACAGCGGATCACTCTGGGCCACCTGCAGAACGAGACAACCACCTAGCATACTCATATGAAAAAAAAAAAAATGTATACGAGTTCAACTATGGTAGATGTTTACCTTAAGGTTTTTAAAAAACTCCCTCCCGAGCTCATGGTCGAGACGAATGGCAAAAACGATGTGTAGGATCACAGTTCCTTCTACATGCCGTAGCTGATCCTGTGGGATGGTCTGCACCTCCACATCTTCACACCTAACATGTAAGGAAAGATAAAACAATCCAAATGCTTTTAATGTTGTTTTTAATATGAGCCCATCCAGACTCTATACGAACAGGCGGCTATAAAAAGAGCAATACGTATTAGCACTGATTCTAAACATCCCCTTAGAATATCAGCTGTTACCATCAGGAAAAAGACTGAGAATGCCAATGTGTAAAACTAATAGACTGAAGCTTTCGTTTGTTCCTACCTCCATAAAACTGTTGAACTCTACCAATAACACTGCTCCTGCAGTACGCTAACACTTGACTGGGTTCTGTGTTTTATATATTTATATTTATATACGGTCTTATTCTGTAAACAATGTATGTTCTTAACTGTTTGTTCTTAATTGTTTTGTTTTATTTATTTTTACTGTCTGTTTAGACAATGTTGTAGCACCTTTTATGCCCAAGACAAATTTTCTCTCGGGGACAAATAAAGTTAAACCGAAACCTAAACCTAATGTTATCATTTTGTTTATTGTTATAATTTTTCATGTGGGGGACAGAATTCAAATATATAAATGATGGGAATTATCTCATTACTAAATTTCTGATTTGTCTTTGCACTAAAAACATTAAATAAAAATATATTTGAAAAAATATATATATATTAATAATTATCCAAATGTTAAATTAAAAACCATCTAAGTGTGTTAAGATACTCACTCTCCATTTCTCTGCTCCTCTTTCTGAAGCTGGTCTTGCTTTTTGAAGTAATTGATGATTCCCTCCAGAACCAACTTCTTACAGCCCTGTTGATGCCAAAAATATCAATCTGAACATTTTGAAGAAGTACAAACATATTAGCCAAACATATTAGCTATAAAGTGATGTCGGACCTTAGCAGACAGTAGCAGCAGCTGATAGACCAGAGGAGGAATCTCTTGTAGATCAAGCTTCAGGAACATGCGCAGAATCTTCTCAATCAGAAACTGAAGCTCCTCCGTTGATAAGGGAACATCCCTGTAATAAAAAAAACATGTTGTTATGATGTGTCCAAGATGCAAAGTGAACAATTAGGCAGTAAATGTTTTAACATAGGCGAAGCAGTGGCGCAGTAGGTAGTGCTGTCGCCTCACAGCAAGAAGGTCGCTGGTTCGAGCCTCGGCTCAGTTGGCATTTCTGTGTGGAGTTTGCATGTTCTTCCTGCGTGGGTTTCCTCCGGGTGCCCCGGTTTCCCCCACACTCCAAAGACTTGCAGTTACAGGTGAATTGGGTAGGCTAAATTGTCCGTAGTGTATGAGCGTGTGTGTGAATGTGTGTGTGGATGTTTCCCAGAGATGGGTTGCGGCTGGGAGCTGCATCCGCTGGGTAAAAACTTGCTGGATAAGTTGGCGGTTCATTCCGCTGTGGCGACCCCGGATTAATAAAGGGACTAAGCCGAAAAGAAAATGAATGAATGAATGTTTTAACATACCTGAACATGGTTGTAAGGTGAATTACACACTGCGGATCCCATCTGTGAAAAAAGGAAAGTTTTTGTAAAGAGTTTTGTATTTTTAAAGCGGTTATGTTATTATGAGAGGGGTCTGGTTGAAGACTTGGTGCAGTTGCAAGGTGAGCTGCTTGCAATGGTTTATAATGTGCACACCTAACCCCACCCCTTACAGGGATGTCTAGCTCCATTGAGGGCATTGTGTCTGACATTGCATCTCATATGCAGTCTCAGCTTGCAAATACAAGTCTGCATTCAGATACTATTGGGTATTATAGGTATTTCCTGTAATATTTATATTATATTATATTTTACTTCTGGGGAAATTATTAACCTTCTTAAGAAATATATATATATATATATATATATATATATATATATATATATATATATATATATATATATATATATATATATATATAAATTTTTTTTGATTGGCTACTAAACAAACCATAGTTGTCCAGTGACTTGGTTTGCCTAATTAAACTTTAAATTGCACTTTTAGCTAAATACTAGTATCTTACAAAATAACTACTAATATACAATGTGCAACAATTAGTTATTACAACTGTAATGTTTGAAAATGTGTTGAAATTTTTTTTTTCTATTAAACAGCACTTTATATTTGTAATACTTGAACTGTATATGCTTAAAATGCTCAAACATCACCTGCTAGAGCAAAGACTGTTGATCAGCTGTTTCTTGTACTCATTTCCAGTCAGCTCACCTGAAGAAAAAATAAAAATGTATGCACACTATTATATTATCTTAGTACATCAAATAAAAAGGCCTCAGTGTGTCATCATCAGAAATCAATATACTGATATTTTATGTGATCTAATACGATGATTTAATGCTGCAAGAAATATTTCCAATTTGGACTGGGCGATATGGCAAAAATGTAATCTCGATAATTGTTTTTCATATTGAAAGATAACGATATTTATTTTCATATAGGTTGTTAACGCTTCCAGATTTAAAAGAGTATCCCAACAATGACTGAAGCCACAAAAATTGGAGGGTCCATTAAATGGCATAACATACTTTCGGCTGATGATTTTTTGGTGGACAAAAATTCGGTACATCTCTAATAATCAACACACTTTTAGATTCCCATTGTAGCACATTTCTGCTGTGTGATTAGCTCTTAGATTAATATGGAGTAAAAAAAAAGTCTAGAGCTTATTGTTATTGACATGAATTTTATCACAATTCGATATAATATTGTTTATCAGCCCAGCCCTATTTCCAGTTATTGATTGAGAGATTAACTGAGAGCGGTTTCATTTTTTCAGGATTCTGTAATTCTGAAATATTTCATATTATTATTTTGATTTACTTTCCTCCAAAAAATAAATACAATAACATAAATAAATATTTACTACAAAGACTCTTTAACTTCCACAAATTATGCAACTTATTAACACCACTTAACATTTTTCCACAAATATAAGTACTGATATATCTTTTTTTTTTTTTTGTCAGAACAGTGAGTTTAACAAAAGAGCAGCTTACCTTTCCCATAGGCCAATGCATCTGTAGCAGAAAGAGCTGTTAAGATTGTAGGGAAGAGTTCCAGTGATCTCCCACTGTTCATCTCACCCACTTTGATAGCATCCACGTATAGAGACGCTAAAGTGGCTAATGCAGGTCCAGGAAGACTGTGTGTCTATGACATAGAAGACACTATGTTATACAGCTATATTATACACCTAGCTATAGTATGAATATAAATCAGGTTATTTAACCATTAAATAATCATTATCTACAAATATTAACTGTAATAACAAAGTAAGAATTTAATTAAAAACATGCTCATTCTTTTAGATGTAGCGTTTGAATCTTCATTCTACTGATTACATCATTAATCGCTTGTGTACTAAATGTTAGTAACTCACGTCCAGCATCAGAAGGCCGATGATGTCCGAGGCCACTTCTGTCTGCAGGTCTCCAGACTCACACAGTGGAATACAGTGCTTATACACAAGCAGTCTACGGTTTGCACCATGAGAGACACTTACTGGTGAACCTAACATCACACATGCAAAAACACAGATTGGTTTTCAGCAGTACATGAAGCATCTTAGAGAATTAGAGCTGTACTTGAAGCATTTTAGAGTACATTTATGGTCTTCATATTATGTAAAAACCTTATTATTGTACCTGTTTTCTGCCATGGGATAAAGAAATTATAGTAATAATTGGAATTTTATGGCACAATTCATTTTGTTCTTGCAATTGTGGGCTTTAAAACTAATATATATAGGAAAACCTCAAACACACTGCTTCCTTGTGTGACAACATGGGAAAATTAACAAGCCAGAACCAAAAAAGCCAGATTACTATTTGCAAAATTACACTGGGAAAAAGACACATTTTTGGAGACATGTCCTGTCGTCTGATGGAACTAAGATTGAACTGTTTGGCCATAATGACCAGTGTTTCATTTGGGGGACAAAGGAGAAAGCTTACAAGCCTAGAAACACCATCCCAACTGTGAAGTATGGGGGTGGCAGCATCATGTTGTGGGGCTGTTTTGCTGCAGGAGGGACAGATCCACTTCACAGCATAGATGGCATCATGAAGAAAGAACATTATGTCGAAATACTGAAGCAACATCTCAAGACATCAGCCAGGAAATTAAAACTTGGCCACAAATGGGTCTTCCAAACAGACCATGACCCTAAGCATACTGCCGAATTAGTTAAAATGTGCTTAAAGGACAACAGAGTGACTGTTTTGGAGTGGCCATCAAAAAGCCCCGATCTCAATCCTATAGAAAATTTGTGGGCAGAGTTGAAAAAGCTTATGCGAGCAAATCTTACTCAGTTACACCAATTCTGACAGGAGGAATGGGCCAAAATTCCAGCAAACTATTGTGAAAAGCTTGTGGAAGAATACTCAAACCATTTTACCTCAGTTATACAGTTTAAGCAAAGCTAAAAGAAGTACCAAGGAAATGTATGTAAACTTTTGACTTTCTAGAAATTAATAAAAAATTCTTACATTTTTTTTCTTCTCATTCTGGCATTTAGCAAATGTAAATGATTTAGGTAATCCTAACCAAACTAAAATAGTAAACATTTAGTATGTATTAACAACAGATATTAAAAAAAAAATTTTTTAGAGTGTATTTAAACTTTTGGTTTTAAGTGTGTTTGTGTGTGTGTACGTATATGTGTAATATATATATATATATATATATATATATATATATATATATATATATATATATATATATATGTGTGTGTGTGTGTGTGTGTGTATATATATATATATATAAAATATGCTCACATTTGCATACTTGTATTATTTATATACATTTATATTATTTATATATATTTTTTACAATGTTTTATTGTCGTTAAATCATGTTTAAATTTTTTTTAAATCATGTAGAATTAGAACCATTGAGCACCAAAAAGGTGCTATATACAATAAATTAATTATTATCAATATTATAATTAACACTGTCTTACCTTTAAATATGGCTTTGATCAGGATTCCTGTATCCTTCCCTTTAAGAGCACTATTAGTAAGCATGGTTGTGAGCTGAAGATAAACATAAAAAAAGAAAACATTTGTAAATTATGACCGCAATGCACATTCAATGATTTAAATGTTTTACCTACATGTGGAATGTGATACGATTGATTGAGAGCTTACATTCACTTTCATCATACAGTACACACAGAAACCACAAACCTGGTCATCGGACAACAAAGTGAGATGCTTCTGCAGCTCATCTCCATCATCAGTCTCAGATAATGATAATATCGAATCCACTGTAACCTTCATCTTGGACATCTACTGTACTGTATGTACACAGACCTATGATTAAATGCATGATAAGTAAATAGGACCACACCATGATTCCACAATTACTATAATCTAGAAAAAAAATACTTCTCTGGTCCAAAAATAAAATATACAGGCAATTCGCCATACATGAATAGCACTATAATAAAATGTTAAATAATCCCAGAAATTATTTCTTGATTGAAATTATTTAATATATGAGCAATTCCATGCAAATGTCAACCTTGCCCTAAAATAAATGTCGTTTTCATCAAATAGATAAACAATTTCTACATTTCTGTGTAAGCAAGTATTTAACAGTACTTTAGAAATGCTCAAAAATGTCTCCGTCAATGTTTTATATTTATATAAACTATTATATTTGATTTACCAAAGTCACACAAGCGGCAATTTCACATCCATAATGGAAAAGTGTCACATCCATAACGAAACTTTTTTCTCATAAATGATTTTTGTTTTATAGAGGGCAGACTCTTTTCCTTTTGATTAGCATTGTTTCTTTTGGGTTGTGCAGTTTAATTCATGGAATTTCTACAATGTATGTTGTATACTGTAATCTCGCAAACTTTTTTGTCACATCCATAATGCATGTAGGCATGGGGTGGTATCAGATTCTGATGGTATGATAACCTTGGATAAAAATGTCTGGGTAAAAAACTTAAACTGTTTTACCCTTTGAAAACAATTATTTTATTTTTTGAAAGACAGTCAACATGTAAACTGGGGTATTAGGATAGTAAAAAGGTACAGTAAACATGTCAGGCTAAATAATTCAAAAGAATCATTGACTTCTGCTCTCTTTATTTGTTTCCAAAACTCAGATTTATTCACAATTTAAAACGGCATCTTTAATATATTTTTTTTGCTAAAAATACTGTTGTCCTAAAAACAAGAAAAAAAATGTAAATAAAAAATCTTACACATACCCTAGGAACGTTATTAGTTTTAAAACCTTGACTTTTCCAAACCGCGGTATACCTTCAAAAAGGTTATCATCCCATGCCTACACACGTGTACTTTCCTCATTTAAAATCTAAAATATGTTTACAGATTGATATTTTTTTTAAGTGCATAACTCTGTGGTGAGTTATAATATAACTGAGAAAATAATATAAACAGATGTTTCAAAATAATGTTGACATAAAAAGTTAAAGTAAGAATTATTAGCCCCCCTGAATTATTACCCCCGTTTATTTTTTCCCCCCAATTTCTGTTTAACTGAGAGAAGTTTTTTTTCAACACATTTGTAAACATAATAGTTTTAATAACTCATCTCTAATAACTGATTTATTTTATCTTACCATGATGACAGTAAATAATATTTTACCAGATATTTTCAAGACACTTCTATACAGATTAAAGTGACATTTACAAGCTTAACTAGGTTAATTAGGTTAACTAGGCAAGTTATCATATAACAATCATTTGTTCTGAAGACTATCGGAAAAAAAATTTGCCTAAAGGGGCTGAAAGTTTTGTCCTTAAAATGGTGTTTAAAAGATTAAAAACTGCTTTTATTCTAGCCAAAATAAAACAAATAACACTTTCTCCAGAAGAAAAAATATTATCAGACATACTGTGAAAATTTCCTTGCTCTGTTAAACATCATTTGGGAAATATTTTAAAAATAAAAATAAAATAAAAATACAAAGGGGGGCTAATAATTCTGACTTTAATTGTACTTCCTCTGTCCATTTATGTTTTGAGATTTTACTGCAAATGTCACATCAATAACGCTGGAATTGCTTATACATTTCCATGATCTGTTTAAAATATAGCTATTTGACACATCAGGGGTGTTACAAATGAACAAATTCTAATAAGTAACTACTCATAATGTGGAAATAAAAAGTAAAAAACAGAACATATATGCATTTTACTCATCATTTGGTGGCAAGTGATTATGAAATAGACTACTTTATGTCAATTTGTAACTTTTTTTGTAACAACCAAAGATTGTAACGTTGATATCAATAGAAAATAAGTTAAACTTACTACGTTAGATATAGGAACACTAACGTTACGTATACAATGTGGTAAATATAGTTTCAACATCAATGAAAAATATGAAAAATAAACCATTAACCTTGCAAAAGGGATATTTGGAAAAGTTATTTACTTCATATAACGTTGCAGCCAGTAACGTAGTTAAACAAGTACACACACAAGCTTTGTCAGCTTCGTTTTAAATTCACAAAGTGTATATTCTGTCTATGTAATATCAAACACTTGCCTGTTTAGTGTTTTTACGAAGAATTGACTTTAAAATCTTCTTTTAGACAGTCGCTTGCTTTCGCTGTGGGTGCGCTGTTAGCTTGTTTAATAACAACTGAAACTCCCGCCAGTATGCACATGAATCACTTCCTATAACGTCATGTCACGTACAGGCACATGGTTGGCCGGCATAGATATATACATTAGATGTCGCCTACCCTGTTGTTGTCTAGTGAAAGAAATGCGTCAATAGAGCGGCCATTTTGCAACAGGGAAGCGCTCCTTTGAAATGAATGCGGGACCAAGGTAACTGTTACAGTGGAGGACTGTGACCATCCAAAGCCAGAGATATACACATATACACATATATCTATGATTGGAAGTTTTCCTGGATGTTAGTATGCATATTTTAATTACGAAAATTATAATTTGACATCACTTTTCTACATTGATCAGCGATTACACTCATTCACTAGCAGACAATAATACAAGTTTCTGGCAGCGCAGCATCTCGTTGTCATATTTCTTTTGCATTGTTTGCTGATTTTATTAAACAAAACTAGCTTAAGCCGAGTATTTAGTGCGAGTTGGAGCTACTTTGCCTTATGGTGAATGCAGTGACTGTATTATCATCAATAACGTTACCTGTTTGGCACAAAAAAGTTCAGAACGTACAAAAACGTAAAAAACTTAATCTTACCTATGAAATGTTCTGCCTTTGTGCTTTGTTTTCTTTGTTGGCTCGTTACTACACCCGTAGACAGCACTAAAGTCCCACATCTTCACGTAGCAACACTGTCTTGTATAGTGCGGCTGAATGACATTTGTCCTGGGAGCACTGTACCAATGTGGCGGCGCTATTGACGCATGCTCAGGGTCCCTATGCGATATCTAGAGTATATATCTATGGTTGGCCGGGGCTAACGGCACTTTTATGTTTACGTTTGTTTTAATTATTTATTCATGTTCTATTGTTTCTTCAAGCTTACTTAGTGTTAATTTAAATCTTTCTTGGGGTTAAAATGATTTAAAATTACCTCCTATACCTTGTTGTTCTTGCTTACATCATTGCGTGATTTATGTAACTTTTGTCACCGCTTGCTAGAAAGACCAATCACAATTAGTCTGAAATAAATTCTGGTAAAATGGTCTTCAGGATTGTGTTTGCTTCACAGACTGTAAAATTGTATGCTTATGAAACAGATGATGTAAAAGATTATATAATATACAGTGATTGAGAGTTATAGCAAATAATTTAGCAGCAAAGGAGTGGGTGATAAAGTTCCTTGACAGGTGAGTTAGCATATTTCTATCTAAGGCCAGTTAGAATCAGAGGAATATGGCCTCCAAATTCATTCAGAAATTCTTACACATTTCTATATTTAAGCTTGCACAATTACGTATTATATTATTGAACATTTCGATTCAAAACCCAACATATTTAAGATTTTGTGCTACATATTGTATACAAATAGCTATAAGTTTTGATGTATTGAACACATAGGTTATGTATTGATGTTTTGTAATGTACTTTCTTAAGAAACGCCTAAATGTCTCTAATGCCTCAGTGTCAACATTAAATTCTTCTATTAGAAAATAAAACTAGCATACACTGTATGTAGCCTACATTATTTAATTAAAACCAAGCAGAACAAATTAGAGAAACATAAATGCAGTTGGGCGGCACTGTTTCCTCATAGCAAGAAGGTCGCTGGTTTGAGTGCTGGTGTTGTCAATATGTCCTTGTTAGATTGTCCTATCTCCTATTCAAAAATTTGGTTGCACATTTTGATGACGCAATATGTTACCCATCAGATTTTGCTACCAGTGTAAATTTCAATGTGGATTAGTGTGATATGAAGCTGTAATATCGCTCTAACCCACCCATTCCCTAACCTCAACCCAAGTACTATTCAAATACAGTGTTGGCAGCTTAATCTGATCGGTAGGACAAAAGGTCAGGACACTGGCTAGGCCAGTTGGCATTTCTGTGTGTAGTTTGCATGTTCTCACCATGTTGGCGTGGGTTTCGGGTGCTCCGGTTTCCCCCACAGTCCAAACACATGTGCTGTAGTTGAATTGGATTAACTAAATTGGCCATCGTGTATGAGTGTGTGTGAATGTGGGAGTGTATGGGTGTTTCCCAGTTCTGGGTTGCGGCTAAAAGGGCATCTGCTGCGAGAAACATATGCCGGAATAGTTGGTGGTTCATTCCGCTGTGGTGACCCCTGATAAACAAGAGACTAAGCCGAGGGAAAATTAATGCATGAATAAAAGCAGTTGAGAATGTGACCAAACTTAGTATAGATGATTTTGACCCTTTATTTGGGAAATTGAATGCACTGAAATTAAATTGTTGCTGGTTGACCTCTTTATTGAGTTGATCATTCGCCTAATTCCATTACAAATATTTAGAAATGTCATTACATCATAGAAAAAAGCTTGAAAAAAACAGAAGTAAACATTTAAAGTGAAAGCCATATCCCTAGAAAAAATGCATGAAGAAGTTTTGATAGATCACACACACATGCACACACACATTGCTTTTATTATTACTTCAAGTATTATTTTCTTAAGTAATTTATCACAAATCAGCAGTAATCAAAGGAAAAGCTTTGATTAAGGTCAGCTTTATTTAACCCAGTCTTCATGGTGTCTAATCACCACACTTGGTAGGAGTGCATGTGCAGCTCTCAATGTAAACATAGTCGTGGACGATCTCTCTGCCATCGGCACACTTCAGCTTCACTTGACGAGTGACGAATTTCTCCTCTCTGCAGCAAGAACAGCTGTGCATCATGATGCTGTTTTCCATTGAATACCTGTGCAAGATGAACATGCTCTAATTAGCTCCATTTCTAAGTAGCACAACTTACTAGGGATGTAACAATATTGTAAATACCGTCATACCGCAATAGTAATTTTTTTCAATATTACCGTAGGCGCATGACTCGATAAAACTATATTTCTGAGAAAAATTTGCTTAGGCGAATGAAGCGAACGGGAGGTAGCGGGAACTACAATTCCCATCAGCCCAGACGTGGCCATCATCCTTTGCGGTCTGTTGTCACTACAGATCCAGTAATGCGGAAATGGAGTGTGTGAACCTAAAGCAGGTTTTAAATTGGATGTGTGGAAGCATTTCGGTTTCTTTTTAAAAAGATACGAAAAAGGAGAAAAGGTGACAGACAAAGAAAAAAACAGTATGCAGGCACTGCCAGGCTGTGGTGAAATATAAGTCGGGAATACGACTAAAAACAGTCATGGGGACTGCAGAACACAGCACACTTGTTAGATTGATGCAGTCATTGACTTGTACCGCAAAGAGACCTCTATCTCACTCATGGCTTGTCCTCTCAAGTGGTGGAAAGACAATGCACAGCGTTACCAACTGCTGTCAACCTTGGCTAAATCATATCTCTCTGTCCAGAAACTTCAGTCCCAAATGAGAGGGTTTTTTTTTCTGATGCAGGGGACATGCCCAGAGATCCCAGCTTTTACCAGATTATAGTTATATGATAATTTTGCTTAAAAAACCCATCTCTATCTAAGTGAGTGAGTGATTAAATGTTGAATGTGATGAGTTTTAAACAATACTAAATTGAAACTTTATTTTTTTAATATGGTTTAATTGTTTTTTGTTATTAAAATTGAAAAATTGAAGTTCCTGTTTTGAAACTTACAGATAGATGGCTAATTTGTATGTCATTGATATGTTCAGTGCTAAGGTAAATAAACACTTTTGGCACTTTTTACGAGTCTTTTCATTAGTTTTGTTTTTCCTGTAAATTATTCAATAAATACCGTACCGTGCCATTCATACCGAGGTATTATTGTACCGTGAAATTTTGATATCGTTACATCACTACAACTTGCATAATAACTTTAAAAACGACTATGTGAGAATGCTAAATGCTTTCAAACCAATCAATTTCAGACATCAAAGTTTAAAACCCAGTCTAGCTATAGCATGTGCTTTAGAATTGGATAAGTAGCTGGATTATAAAGGCTATTGGAATTAGTTGAGTTGATCTCCTTTTTTTTTACACTATGAAAGCTATATGAATCATAGCAATACGAACATCAAATGCATTTTTGACATCCTCTGGATCATTTCAGACTCCATTTACACTTAAATTTCTCATTGTCCACTTGTGTTTTGTGAGACAAAAAATTCCCAGATAGTGGCTGTTAGATGTGCATGTGTCCTTACATTGATTGGGTGCCACAGTGACCACTGCAGGAAGTCACTTCTATAGGGCTGATGGACTTGCAGTCATTTGCATTCACATGTGTGGTGTTTTTACGAACAATGCAGGTCTTTGGCTTGCCTAAGGAAATACAGAATTGGACAAGCATTAGTGGTAGTGGTCAATAGCTATTATATATGCATACATATACATATATAAGCAAATAATTAACATCAACTAAAGAGTTTCTTACAGATCTTGCAACATCCGTCGTCATCAAATCTCTCAGTTCCCTTTAAAAACAGTCAAAGATTTCAGCATTAGTGGAAAATAAACCACAATCACACACACTGTTGAAGTGTATTATTAATAAGTTATTGGTATTGTAATATTTGTATTTTACATTCTTGTAAGAGTTAAAAGTTAAATGTCCCATTCTGGTGTCTGCATCAAATGAAATGAGCAAATTATCCTCCATTGGTGCTTCAAAACATTCAAGCTTTGAGCTATTTATTTCAAGTGTTCACATTTAGCTGATGATTGATTATAAAGCTAGTTCGGCATGCTGTCCTAAGCTCATTAGATCCTCGAGCCCAGGGCTCCCTCCCATTTGTAAGGCGAGAGGGGAGTTTGAGCTCAGGTAGATCTTGAGAACTATGCTGTAGTAGCTAATGAACAGATAGTGATTGCTTTTATGAGATAACTGCTTACTAGGACCATGTCAATGGTGCCGATTTGGATTAGTCAATAAACTTAAGTTGCGTGTTTTTGGACGATGGGAGGAAATCGAGGAACCAGGGAGAAACCGATGTAAGCACGGGGAGAACGTGTAAACTCTGCACAGAGACGTCGACTGGCTTGGTAAGGTCTAGAACTAGTGACGTTCTTGGTGTGAGGCAACAGTGCTAACCACTGGGCCAACGTGCCACCCATCTAGGAAAGGAGGAGGAGTAGGGGTGGAAGGGGGGATTCTTCAAAACGAAGATGGTAGGGATGTAACAATATTGTAAATACCGTCATACCGCAATAGTAATTTTTTTCAATATTACCGTAGGCGCATGACTCAATAAAACTATATTTCTGAGAAAAGTTTGCTTAGGCGAATGAAGCGAACAGGAGGTAGCGGGAACTACAATTCCCATCAGCCTAGGCGTGGCCATCATCCTTTGCTGTCTTTTGTCACTACAGATCCAGTAATGCGGAAATGGAGTGTGTTGCTAGTAGCGGGGAAGAAAAAGAGCTGGAAATGATCGAACCTAAAGCGGGTTTTAAATCGGATGTGTGGAAGCATTTCGGTTTCTTTCTAAAAAGATACGAAAAAGGAGAAAAGGTGACAGACAAAGTAAAAAACAATATGCAGGCACTGCCAGACTGTGGTGAATTATAAGTCAGGGAATACGACTAAAAACAGTCATGGGGACTGCAGAACACAGCACACTTGTTAGATTAATGCAGACATTGACTTGTACCGCAAAGAGACCTCTATCTCACTCATGACTTGTCCTCTCAAGTGGTGGAAAGACAATGCACAGCGTTACCCACTGCTGTCAACCTTGGCTAAATCATATCTCTCAGTCCCAGAAACCTCAGTCCCAAATGAGAGGTTTTTTTTTCCGGATGCAGGGGACATGCCCAGAGATCCCAGCTTTTACCAGATTATAGTTATATGATAATTTTCCTTAAAAAAACCCATCTCTATCTAAGTGAGTGAGTGATTAAATGTTGAATGTGATGAGTTTTCAACAATACTAAATTGAAACTTATTTTTTTATATATGGTTTAATAGTTTTTTGTTATTAAAATTAAAAAATTGAAGTTCCTGTTTCAAAACTTACAGATAGATGGCTGATTTGTATGTCATTGACATGTTCAGAGCTAAGGTAAATAAACACTTTTGGCACTTTTTACGAGTCTTTTCATTAGTTTTGTTTTTCCTGTAAATTATTCAATAAATACCGTACCGTGCCATTCATACCGAGGTATTATCGTACCGTGAAATTCTGATACGTTACATCCCTGGAATATGGCTATTATATAGAACTTAGGGTATTTATAGTGGCTTAGGAATCGTGTGATCGGCGAATCAGAAATTGTATAATGCGGGACCGGCTGCAAGCAAACGTGATCCTCTCGAAATTAGTTTATAAATAAACTTCACTTAATTGTATAAAGATTACTTAAGAATTGGGTTGAGTGAAATTTGACTATATTCTTTGAGAACTTGAGTTAATACATATTCATGAAGAGTACATATAACAGTAAACAAAGTGGAAATTTGATTAGTGGTAATATCTTATCAACCACTACTTACAGCCTCACAGTCATCAGGATTAAAGTCAGGGCATTTAGGTTTGATCTTCTCTGTCACAAACACACCATCAATTTCACGACAGGTAAGAGTCTCACATTTGTGATGACTTTTGACCTCTCCAGGCTAAAAGAAAAAAAGGGAGATATAGGCTGAAATAAGTACTGCAGAACAAATAAAGAAGGTGTGTTTGAATAAATGCGTAGACAATTGAAGAAAGGTTTGTACCTGAAGAGTGTGAGTGGTGTTATCTGGCGCTGTATAAATGCAGGACTTCTGCTTGCACGTTCCACAACACTCTCCTTCTTGTTCCACAAGCTCAAAGCCCTTGGAGCACAAAAAGATTCAATCAAATTTTACTCGATCATTTGGAAACATTGAATGTAGGAGCCTATGATGTGTATGCTTCAGAACTCAAAGTTTACTGTTGGAATTCAGAATATAAATCATTCCCAATGTATTTTAATCACTAACATTAGTTGAAATGATTACCTCAGAGCAAGGTGTACAGACTTTTTTAACACAAGTCACAGTGTGTAGTTTACTATGTCTGTCTTCATCCATATCTTTATCCTTATCCATATGACAGTGACATTCCATACAAGGCTCTGTGGGGATTTTAACTCCAGGCTACAAAAAACGAACAAACAAACAAACAAAAAGCCATTATTAGAGAACATTTTACTGTTGGTGTTACTAGTTAGTATAAACTCAACAACTCACCTGATACTCAGTGTTATTGTGCACACAAACGTCTTTCGGCACTAGACAGAACAAATATACAGTGTCAAAAATTGCTTAAGGCATAGTTCTCTCAAAAATGAAAGTTCTGTCATCATTTAATCATCTGCCACTTGTTCCAAACCAGTTTCTTCTGTTGAATTACACTCAAACAATGACATTTGCTGCTTGTTTAAACTACTTATCTAAAATGTATTAAAACAACACAATTCTTAGTTTTTTTTGGGAACAACTTAATTGTTTTATGTTCAATCTACTTAAATTTGTAAGAATGATTAAGTTAACTTAATCGATTTGTTTTGGGACAACATTAAGGAATTGTGTGGAACCCAGCATTTGTTAGAGTGAATGTTGGAAAAAACAGCCACTGACTTTACTTGTCAATTCAATGACATTGTTTTTTTGCATGTCAGTGGATGCTATTTTTCCACCAATCTTCAGAATATCTTGTTTTGTGTTCAAGAGAAAAAAGAAATTCATAAAGGTTTAGAACCATTGAGAAAATTGTGAAATTAAATTAAATTAAAATTGAAATTAAACTACTATTATAACAATTTTTGCTACTTTGGTGTGTTAAGTGGGTTGCATCAAAGCTCTGTAAATCCCAAAAGTTGTAAAGTTGGTATTATTTGTAGAAAAAAATATATTTGAAGTTTAAAAATGCTAGTGTACATTTTTTTGAGACTCACCACAGTGTAGACAGCAATGGTGTTCAGGTATTTCTTCTGAAAGCTCATATCCCACATCACACTTCATTGGACACAGGCTGGTATCACAGACTGAATGGGCAGAAAGGATTATGTAAATGAGGGTGAAATGCTTTTTGTTGCATTTTATATGGTGTGTTTACAGTAGGAATGCTCCGATCAAGATTTTTGGAGCCAATGCCGAGTACCGATTCTAATGGTTCAAGCTTTATATAATTTTGCCATAGCATAAAGCACTTTTCCCCCTGCTATGAATAATGGCTAACAATGCAAATTGAAAACACTGCAAATGATGGAAGAAGAATTCAACATGTCTCGATCAAAAAAAATTTGGAGCGCATATTGATGCATTAGAAGTAAAAATGGATCTTCCTCTGCTTGTAAGCCCATAAACAAACACTTACAATCAGTTCATGTGATTGGCCAGTTTAGCGAGTACCAATCGAGTCATAAAATCGAGTCATAGAATGATCTCCGGCTGATTGATCGGAGCATCCCTAGTTTACAGGCTCTAATTCCATGTGGTTATATTTTCAGATAATCTGTACTAATAATCATTGACATTATTTTAAATAATAAACAATAAATAAAGGAATGACTGATTATATTGGCTAGCATTTCCCCCATCTTTTTGGCTTAAAGATAGCTGTTTCCCACCAAGCAATTTTGTGTGTAGACATATAATAGATGTCTAACAAAAGTCCAAAAATAGACTAGTTGTCTATCGTTGTTATCGTTCATTTCTGTCTTTTTGAGTCTACTTTTGAACTTATGTTAGACGTCTATAAGATTTCCATAAACAGCACAAATTTAGCCTCGTTTTAACTAAGACATCTATGCTTAGACATCTATTAGACATCTATTAAACACACAAAATGTTTGCTTGACTTTTGCCTTTTCATGAATTATTTTTGTTTTTGTTTCTATTGAATCATAAACAAAGTCAGATTGTGGCCATATTTATTTAGTTTAGTCTGTTTAGCTATAGGGCGAAGCAGTGGCGAATTGGGTAGGCTAAATTGTCCATAGTGTATGAATGTGTGTGTGGATGTTTCCCAGGGATGGGTTGCAGCTGGAAGGGCATCTGCTGTGTAAAAACTTGCTGGATAAGTTGGCGGTTCATTCCGCTGTGGCGACCCCGGATTAATAATCGGACTAAGCCAACAAGAAAATGAATGAATGTTTAGCTATATGATTGTAGTTGTATTTGGATACTCACCACAGGTCGGACAGCAGTTTTCAATTACGCTTTTGTATCCTTCATGACAGGGCTTTATTTTTGGACAGTTCATAGGCTCTTGGACAACACCAAAACTCTCACTTGAGCACTTGTATGTTGTACAGTTGACAACCCACGAGTCTCCAGGCTAAATTAAAAATAGTTATATGTAAGTTGGGATTATGATTGATGTCAAAAACTGAGCTGATAGTATTCAAATGCAAGATATACTTTGGTTACAAGAGTAAAACATCTGTAATATCTGCCATTTTATTAATGTTAGTGTTGTTTTGCTATAGTGTAATGATTTAGCTTTGGTATTTACATACATTTATCAATCTTAGGTATAAGGACTAGATTTAAGTTTGCTATCCTGGAAAATGTAATGCAATGACAAACCTGTCTTGGAAATCCATCCGGGCCAATGCAGTCTACATGTAGGAAATACAAAACAGTTTGATCTCAAGGCATATTAATGTAACAAATACAGAAAAAGTCAATAAAGTTGTAATACTTACCACAAGTAGGTGTACATTGATCGGTTGTTGAACTAAGTAGATATGTGTTTTCAGGACAGAAACAACCTTCCATGAACGTTTGATCGCCATTTTCCGCAAACATCTCGTTGTATCTGATTGTAGGTCAAGCACAATGTTCACAATGCAGTGAAGTCAGTACAGCTCCACCTATTGATATGTGATGAAGAGTTGTTACCTTGTACTGCAGGTTTTTTCCACTTTAGGCCCACATGCCTGGTAGACCTTGTGATCACCACAGTTGTATCCTATAAATCGTTGACAATTAGGAGATTCAGGATGCAATCAGAATTAAAAGATTTGCTATGGTGGGTTCATAGTACTTTCTTACCACACTGTCCGTTGAGGTCATCTGAGCCTCTCCAATCCACACAGACAGACTTTTGACCACATAGCTGTGCATAGGCCTCTAAACTAGCGCAGGCCATGGTATCATTTCTTTTGTAGCACACATCATATGTACATGCCTCATAGTAGCTTTGATAGGGAACGATGTCATGGCAGCTCTTGAACAAACTGGAAAAAGTACAAAAGTTAGGGAGGAAACATAAACTGAAGTATATCATAGATCGATAATTTGTAATTTGTTTGAGTCTGAATGGACTGGATAAAATAACATTGGCTAAACCGTTGGGGTGCAACTATGTTGATGGTTCAATGGTAGATAACTGGGGTGTTTTATTATGGACATTATCTTAGGATTAGATTCAATAACAGTTTGTTTGCGTGCTCTGAATAAGCTAAGTTTAGGAGTCAACTCCCTGACCAATTGCGGATTCAGGGCTTGTTTGAAATAGTCATTAATTTGATATCAAATAGAATTGTAGTTTTTGAGTGGTCTGAGTGGCTTAGATACAAATTGGCATGAGTTTGGGGAGAAACTATATGTTTGCGGACCAATGGAGAGGAGTTGTTTGGAAACAGTCATTATTTTGGTATCTTCAATCCTTATCTTTTGGTATTTTGGAATTCTAATTGGATTGATATGTGTGGGCTGGATAAAATAACACTGGCACATTTAAACTAGTAAGTTTGGTTAATACAACCAGTTGGCTGACTAATGTTGGATAAAGGGGTTGTTTAAAATTGTCTGAGGGAACTCAACTGGATACAGTTACACTGGCTCAACTTATTGTGTAAGTTTGTTTAGCTTCCCTGCTGAAAAATCCAGCTTAAACCAGCCTAGGCTGGTTGGGTGGTTTTAGCTGGTTGACCAGGCTGGTTTTAGAGGGGTTTTGGCCATTTCCAGGCTGGTTTCCAGCCATTTCCAGCCTGGTCTTAGCTGGTCAGGCTGGAAAATGACCAGCTAAAACCAGCTTGACCACCCTGGTTTAAGCTGGACATAGCTGGTTTTGGCTGGGCTCCCAGTCTGGCTAAGCTGGTCAAGCTGGTTTTAGCTGGTCATCTCCCAGCCTGACCAGCTAAGACCAGGCTGGAAATGGCTGGAAACCAGCCTGGAAATGGCCAAAACCCCTCTAAAACCAGCATGGTCGACCAGCTAAAACCAGCCAACCAGCCTAGGCTGGTTTAAGCTGTTTTTTTCAGCAGGGTTGCAATTTAGGTGATCCAAATGACCTGTGGTGAAGAGGTAAAAAATGGTTAGCTTTTCCTTACTCGCTCTTGATGACCTCACAGATTTGTGCTGTGCAGGTAGGAATAGGTTCGCTTGGATGTGGTGGTGGAGATTCACATCCTGGGGAATCTGCCCACAATGCTGCCATTTGCTCACATGACTGATCAATTGTTCCATCAGGACGTCGGCAGTCATTTGTGGCATCATTGTCACAAACACCTAAAATATTAACATCCTTTCAGCAATCTTTTTATTTGGGAAAGTTTTTGCCTGAAATTTAATTCATCATGATTACATTTATTGCTGGAAAGGCGTCATACTGTACTTACCACATTGTCCTTCTGTATTGCCTTTAAAGTATGAGAATGGTAGATTGATCTTAAAGCCTTGATGACTGACTACAATCTCAGATTTGATTTCTTTGATGTTCAGAATTACTGCCATGCCAGAGGTTGTAATGGAGAAGTCTTCATTCAAGAAAGTTGGGACCTTCACAACATCATTGACAGAGACCTGTAGGCAAAAGGGATTTTAAGGGACTTGGGTTACTTTTTTCCATTCTAGCATATATGTGCTAGTTACAGTATGTCAAGTCATTTTAGCACCCTACTGAAAAATCCAGCTTAAACCAGCCTAGGCTGGTTCGCTGGTTTTAGCTGGTCGACTGGTTTCTAGCCATTTCCAGCCTGGTCTTAGCTGGTCAAGCTGGGAGATGACCAGCTAAAACCAGCTTGACCAGCCGAGCCAGGCTGGGAGTCCAGCCAAAACCAGCTATGTCCAGCTTAAAACAGGCTGGTCAAGCTGGTTTTAACTGGATTTAGCTGGTCTTTTTTCGAGCCTGACCAGCTAAGACCAGGCTGGAAATGGCTGGAAACCAGCCTGGAAATGGCCAAAACCCTCTAAAACCAGGCTGGTCAACCAGCTAAAACCAGCCAACCAGCCTAGGCTGGTTTAAGCTGTATTTTTCAGCAGGGCAGTGATAATGTATTTGATTAGAAGTAAATGCATTTTAGAGCAAGTCTTTCAAAAGTATGTGATCTTTGTGGTTGACTCACCTGAATCTGTTCAGTGTTACTTGCTAGCTTGATTTTATAGCCTTTGTACTTCACAATCACAGAATCTTGGCAAGCATATTTATTTGTAGCCTCACAATAATTGTTTTTAACGTGGACACTGATATTGTATCTTGGAATGATTTCTTGGACCAACACATAGTCGCAGATCCCTTGGAATACATAATATGTTCCATCAAAAGTACTGTAATGAGGGTCACCCCAGCCACTGCATTGACCTGTTGATTCAGAAAACAATAACCAAAGTAAAGTAGGGTGCATTTCTAAGGACACTGTTAATAATCTTATCATACACAATATTTATTAATTTAAACAAGTTTCATGGAACATGGTTTAAACTCACATGAACATTCGTACTTAGTGCAGCAGCCATTATTATAATAAACCTTCTCAGGCTTAAGCCCATTGGCACATGTAGGTATGTCAGAATCTGCAGAGTCACACTGTACAGGGCTTGTGGTGACTTTGCCATTTATGCAGGTTTTAGTGGTACACCCTTCATTCCATGACTCTCCATTCTGTTAAAGGTTCAAATAAAAGTGATCAATGAAGATGAACAATCCTGGTTATCTATTTACAAATTAAAAAAGCATTTTGTACATGAGTAAGGTTTTTCTTTTAACCTTTTTGTTGACATCGATACAGTCGTTTGGAACTGTTGAAAGTGGAATCGTAGTAGTCTGAGGACATGGCTTCTGTGTTATTTCACTAACACAATTGGAGTTACAGTAAGCAAAGTAGCACCAACCCGCTTTATCTGTTATATTGTAGATGACGGACTCTATGGAATAACAAAATGTGGTTCAGATTATAGCTCAGGAATTTCACAAGCTCCCCAAAACTGTATGGGAAATATGAAAGACTTATATTATTACATTCTTACCAGGTGGAAATGTTTGATTTGCAAATGTGCAGTAACAGGTTGTTGTTTCTGTCAATGGTGTTTCAGCGGTATTAGCAGTGGTAACTTCAGGAGTAGTTGGTGTTGTTGGTGCAGCAGTTGTAGTAGCTGTTGATGGGGTTTCTGTTTTTGTGGAAGGTGGTGTTCTAGTAGACAGTGTTTCAGTAACTGCAGAGGTAGACAATTGTGGTGCTGTTGGTATCGGTGGGCTGACAATTGTAGTAGCTGTCAATGGTGTTTCTGCTGTTGTAGGAGGTGGCATTTCTGTAGATGGTGTTTCAGCAGTAACAGCAGTGGTAACTTCAGGAGCCGTTGGTGTGGGTGGTGCAGCAGTTGTAGTTGCAGTTGATGAGGTTTCTGTTTTTGTGGGAGGTGGTGTTCCTGTAGATGGTGTTTCAGCAGTAACAGCAGTAGTAGATATTTGTGGTGCTGTTGGTCTCGATGCACTGACAATTGTAGTAGCTGTTAATGGTGTTTCTGCTGTTGTAGGAGGTGGTGTTCCTGTAGATGGTGTTTCAGCAGTAACAGCAGTGGTAACTTTAGGAGCAGTTGGTGTTGGTGGTGCAGCAGTTGTAGTAACTGTTGATGGAGTTTCTGTTGTGTGAAGTGGCATTTCTGTAGATGGTGTTTCAGCAGTAACAGCAGTAGTAACTTCAGGAGCTGTTGGTGTTGGTGGTGCAGCAGTTGTAGTAACTGTTGATGGAGTTTCTGTTGTGTGAAGTGGCATTTCTGTAGATGGTGTTTCAGCAGTAACAGCAGTAGTAACTTCAGGAGCAGTTGGTGTTGGTGGTGCAGCAGTTGAAGTAGCGATTGATGGGGTTTCTGTTTTTGTGGATGGTGGTGTTCCTGTAGATGGTGTTTCAGCAGTAACAGCAGTGGTAACTTCAGGAGCAGTTGGTGTTGGTGGTGCAGCAGTTGTAGTTGCTGTTGATGGGGTTTCTGTTTTTGTTGAAGGTGGTGTTCCTGTAGATGGTGTTTCAGCAGTAACAGCAGTGGTAACTTCAGGAGCCGTTGGTGTTGGTGGTGCAGCAGTTGTAGTAACTGTTGATGGAGTTTCTGTTGTGTGAAGTGGCATTTCTGTAGTTGGTGTTTCAGCAGTAACAGCAGTGGTAACTTCAGGAGCTGTTGGTGTTGGTGGTGCAGCAGTTGTAGTCGCAGTTAATGGGGTTTCTGTTTTTGTGGAAGGTGGTGTTCCTGTGGATGGTGTTTCAGCAGTAACAGCAGTAGTTACTTCAGGTGCTGTTGGTGTTGGTGGTGCAGCAGTTGTAGTTGCTGTTGATGGCGTTTCTGTTTTTGTTGAAGGTGGTGTTCCTTTGGATGGTGTTTCAGCAGTAACAGCAGTGGTAACTTTAGGAGCAGTTGGTGTTGGTGGTGCAGCAGTTGTAGTTGCTGTTGATGGGGTTTCTGTTTTTGTTGAAGGTGGTGTTCCTGTAGATGGTGTTTCAGCAGTAACAGCAGTGGTAACTTCAGGAGCCGTTGGTGTTGGTGGTGCAGCAGTTGTAGTAGCGATTGATGGGGTTTCTGTTTTTGTGGATGGTGGTGTTCCTGTAGATGGTGTTTCAGCAGTAACAGCAGTAGTAACTTCAGGAGCAGTTGGTGTTGGTGGTGCAGCAGTTGTAGTAGCAATTGATGGGGTTTCTGTTTTTGTGGAAGGTGGTGTTCCTGTGGATGGTGTTTCAGCAGTAACAGCAGTAGTTACTTCAGGTGCTGTTGGTGTTGGTGGTGCAGCAGTTGTAGTTGCTGTTGATGGGGTTTCTGTTTTTGTTGAAGGTGGTGTTCCTGTAGATGGTGTTTCAGCAGTAACAGCAGTGGTAACTTCAGGAGCCGTTGGTGTTGGTGGTGCAGCAGTTGTAGTAACTGTTGATGGAGTTTCTGTTGTGTGAAGTGGCATTTCTGTAGATGGTGTTTCAGCAGTAACAGCAGTGGTAACTTCAGGAGCAGTTGGTGTGGGTGGTGCAGCAGTTGTAGTTGCTGTTGATGGGGTTTCTGTTTTTGTTGAAGGTGGTGTTCCTGTAGATGGTGTTTCAGCAGTAACAGCAGTAGTAACTTCAGGAGATGTTGGTGTTGGTGGTGCAGCAGTTGAAGTAGCGATTGATGGGGTTTCTGTTTTTGTGGATGGTGGTGTTCCTGTAGATGGTGTTTCAGCAGTAACAGCAGTAGTAACTTCAGGAGCTGTTGGTGTTGGTGGTGCAGCCGTTGTAGTAACGGTTGTTGGAGTTTCTGTTGTGTGAAGTGGCATTTCTGTAGATGGTGTTTCAGCAGTAACAGCAGTAGTAACTTCAGGAGCAGTTGGTGTTGGTGGTGCAGCAGTTGTAGTAGCAATTGATGGGGTTTCTGTTTTTGTGGAAGGTGGTGTTCCTGTGGATGGTGTTTCAGCAGTAACAGCAGTAGTTACTTCAGGTGCTGTTGGTGTTGGTGGTGCAGCAGTTGTAGTAGCAATTGATGGGGTTTCTGTTTTTGTGGAAGGTGGTGTTCCTGTGGATGGTGTTTCAGCAGTAACAGCAGTAGTAACTTCAGGAGCAGTTGGTGTTGGTGGTGCAGCAGTTGAAGTAGCGATTGATGGGGTTTCCGTTTTTGTGGAAGGTGGTGTTCCTGTTGATGGTGTTTCAGCAGTAACAGCAGTAGTAACTTCAGGAGATGTTGGTGTTGGTGGTGCAGCAGTTGTAGTAACAGTTGATGGAGTTTCTGTTGTGTGAAGTGGCATTTCTGTAGATGGTGTTTCAGCAGTAACAGCAGTGGTAACTTCAGGAGCCGTTCGTGTTGGTGGTGCAGCAGTTGTAGTAGCAATTATTGGGGTTTCTGTTTTTGTGGAAGGTGGTGTTCCTGTAGATGGTGTTTCAGCAGTAACAGCAGTGGTAACTTCAGGAGATGTTGGTGTTGGTGGTGCAGCAGTTGAAGTAGCGATTGATGGGGTTTCTGTTTTTGTGGATGGTGGTGTTCCTGTAGATGGTGTTTCAGCAGTAACAGCAGTAGTAACTTCAGGAGCAGTTGGTGTTGGTGGTGCAGCAGTTGTAGTAGCAATTGATGGGGTTTCTGTTTTTGTGGAAGGTGGTGTTCCTGTGGATGGTGTTTCAGCAGTAACAGCAGTAGTTACTTCAGGTGCTGTTGGTGTTGGTGGTGCAGCAGTTGTAGTTGCTGTTGATGGGGTTTCTGTTTTTGTTGAAGGTGGTTTTCCTGTGGATGGTGTTTCAGCAGTAACAGCAGTGGTAACTTCAGGAGCCGTTGGTGTTGGTGGTGCAGCAGTTGTAGTAACTGTTGATGGAGTTTCTGTTGTGTGAAGTGGCATTTCTGTAGATGGTGTTTCAGCAGTAACAGCAGTAGTAACTTCAGGAGCTGTTGGTGTTGGTGGTGCAGCAGTTGTAGTAACTGTTGATGGAGTTTCTGTTGTGTGAAGTGGCATTTCTGTAGATGGTGTTTCAGCAGTAACAGCAGTGGTAACTTCAGGAGCAGTTGGTGTGGGTGGTGCAGCAGTTGTAGTTGCTGTTGATGGGGTTTCTGTTTTTGTTGAAGGTGGTGTTCCTGTAGATGGTGTTTCAGCAGTAACAGCAGTAGTAATTTCAGGAGATGTTGGTGTTGGTGGTGCAGCAGTTGAAGTAGCGATTGATGGGGTTTCTGTTTTTGTGGATGGTGGTGTTCCTGTAGATGGTGTTTCAGCAGTAACAGCAGTAGTAACTTCAGGAGCTGTTGGTGTTGGTGGTGCAGCAGTTGTAGTAACGGTTGATGGAGTTTCTGTTGTGTGAAGTGGCAGTTCTGTAGATGGTGTTTCAGCAGTAACAGCAGTGGTAACTTCAGGAGCAGTTGGTGTTGGTGGTGCAGCAGTTGTAGTAGCAATTGATGGGGTTTCTGTTTTTGTGGAAGGTGGTGTTCCTGTGGATGGTGTTTCAGCAGTAACAGCAGTAGTTACTTCAGGTGCTGTTGGTGGTGGTGGTGCAGCAGTTGTAGTTGCTGTTGATGGGGTTTCTGTTTTTGTTGAAGGTGGTGTTCCTGTAGATGGTGTTTCAGCAGTAACAGCAGTGGTAACTTCAGGAGCCGTTGGTGTTGGTGGTGCAGCAGTTGTAGTAACTGTTGATGGAGTTTCTGTTGTGTGAAGTGGCATTTCTGTAGTTGGTGTTTCAGCAGTAACAGCAGTGGTAACTTCAGGAGCTGTTGGTGTTGGTGGTGCAGCAGTTGTAGTCGCAGTTAATGGGGTTTCTGTTTTTGTGGAAGGTGGTGTTCCTGTAGATGGTGTTTCAGCAGTAACAGCAGTGGTAACTTCAGGAGCTGTTGGTGTTGGTGGTGCAGCAGTTGTAGTAGCAATTGATGGGGTTTCTGTTTTTGTGGAAAGTGGTGTTCCTGTGGATGGTGTTTCAGCAGTAACAGCAGTAGTTACTTCAGGTGCTGTTGGTGTTGGTGGTGCAGCAGTTGTAGTTGCTGTTGATGGGGTTTCTGTTTTTGTTGAAGGTGGTGTTCCTGTGGATGGTGTTTCAGCAGTAACAGCAGTGGTAACTTTAGGAGCAGTTGGTGTTGGTGGTGCAGCAGTTGTAGTAACGGTTGATGGAGTTTCTGTTGTTGTGTGAAGTGGCATTTCTGTAGATGGTGTTTCAGCAGTAACAGCAGTGGTAACTTCAGGAGCCGTTGGTGTTGGTGGTGCAGCAGTTGTAGTAGCAATTGATGGGGTTTCTGTTTTTGTGGAAGGTGGTGTTCCTGTGGATGGTGTTTCAGTAGTAACAGCAGTGGTAACTTCAGGAGCAGTTGGTGTTGGTGGTGCAGCAGTTGAAGTAGCGATTGATGGGGTTTCTGTTTTTGTGGAAGGTGGTGTTCCTGTTGATGGTGTTTCAGCAGTAACAGCAGTAGTAACTTCAGGAGATGTTGGTGTTGGTGGTGCAGCAGTTGAAGTAGCGATTGATGGGGTTTCTGTTTTTGTGGAAGGTGGTGTTCCTGTTGATGGTGTTTCAGCAGTAACAGCAGTAGTAACTTCAGGAGATGTTGGTGTTGGTGGTGCAGCAGTTGTAGTAACGGTTGATGGAGTTTCTGTTGTGTGAAGTGGCATTTCTGTAGATGGTGTTTCAGCAGTAACAGCAGTAGTAACTTCAGGAGCTGTTGGTGTTGGTGGTGCAGCAGTTGTAGTAGCGATTGATGGGGTTTCTGTTTTTTTGGGAGGTGGTGTTCCTGTAGATGGTGTGTCAGCAGTAACAGCAGTAGTAACTTCAGAAGCTGTTGGTGTTGGTGGTGCAGCAGTTGTAGTAACGGTTGATGAAGTTTCTGTTGTGTGAAGTGGCATTTCTGTAGATGGTGTTTCAGCAGTAATAGCAGTGGTAACTTCAGGAGCAGTTGGTGTTGGTGGTGCAGCAGTTGTAGTAGCAATTGATGGGGTTTCTGTTTTTGTTGAAGGTGGTGTTCCTGTAGATGGTGTTTTAGCAGTAACAGCAGTAGTAACTTCAGGAGCAGTTGGTGTTGGTGGTGCAGCAGTTGTAGTAGCAATTGATGGGGTTTCTGTTTTTGTGGAAGGTGGTGTTCCTGTGGATGGTGTTTCAGCAGTAACAGCAGTAGTTACTTCAGGTGCTGTTGGTGTTGGTGGTGCAGCAGTTGTAGTAGCAATTGATGGGGTTTCTGTTTTTGTGGAAGGTGGTGTTCCTGTGGATGGTGTTTCAGCAGTAACAGCAGTAGTAACTTCAGGAGCAGTTGGTGTTGGTGGTGCAGCAGTTGAAGTAGCGATTGATGGGGTTTCCGTTTTTGTGGAAGGTGGTGTTCCTGTTGATGGTGTTTCAGCAGTAACAGCAGTAGTAACTTCAGGAGATGTTGGTGTTGGTGGTGCAGCAGTTGTAGTAACAGTTGATGGAGTTTCTGTTGTGTGAAGTGGCATTTCTGTAGATGGTGTTTCAGCAGTAACAGCAGTGGTAACTTCAGGAGCCGTTCGTGTTGGTGGTGCAGCAGTTGTAGTAGCAATTATTGGGGTTTCTGTTTTTGTGGAAGGTGGTGTTCCTGTAGATGGTGTTTCAGCAGTAACAGCAGTGGTAACTTCAGGAGATGTTGGTGTTGGTGGTGCAGCAGTTGAAGTAGCGATTGATGGGGTTTCTGTTTTTGTGGATGGTGGTGTTCCTGTAGATGGTGTTTCAGCAGTAACAGCAGTAGTAACTTCAGGAGCAGTTGGTGTTGGTGGTGCAGCAGTTGTAGTAGCAATTGATGGGGTTTCTGTTTTTGTGGAAGGTGGTGTTCCTGTGGATGGTGTTTCAGCAGTAACAGCAGTAGTTACTTCAGGTGCTGTTGGTGTTGGTGGTGCAGCAGTTGTAGTTGCTGTTGATGGGGTTTCTGTTTTTGTTGAAGGTGGTTTTCCTGTAGATGGTGTTTCAGCAGTAACAGCAGTGGTAACTTCAGGAGCCGTTGGTGTTGGTGGTGCAGCAGTTGTAGTAACTGTTGATGGAGTTTCTGTTGTGTGAAGTGGCATTTCTGTAGATGGTGTTTCAGCAGTAACAGCAGTAGTAACTTCAGGAGCTGTTGGTGTTGGTGGTGCAGCAGTTGTAGTAACTGTTGATGGAGTTTCTGTTGTGTGAAGTGGCATTTCTGTAGATGGTGTTTCAGCAGTAACAGCAGTGGTAACTTCAGGAGCAGTTGGTGTGGGTGGTGCAGCAGTTGTAGTTGCTGTTGATGGGGTTTCTGTTTTTGTTGAAGGTGGTGTTCCTGTAGATGGTGTTTCAGCAGTAACAGCAGTAGTAATTTCAGGAGATGTTGGTGTTGGTGGTGCAGCAGTTGAAGTAGCGATTGATGGGGTTTCTGTTTTTGTGGATGGTGGTGTTCCTGTAGATGGTGTTTCAGCAGTAACAGCAGTAGTAACTTCAGGAGCTGTTGGTGTTGGTGGTGCAGCAGTTGTAGTAACGGTTGATGGAGTTTCTGTTGTGTGAAGTGGCAGTTCTGTAGATGGTGTTTCAGCAGTAACAGCAGTGGTAACTTCAGGAGCAGTTGGTGTTGGTGGTGCAGCAGTTGTAGTAGCAATTGATGGGGTTTCTGTTTTTGTGGAAGGTGGTGTTCCTGTGGATGGTGTTTCAGCAGTAACAGCAGTAGTTACTTCAGGTGCTGTTGGTGGTGGTGGTGCAGCAGTTGTAGTTGCTGTTGATGGGGTTTCTGTTTTTGTTGAAGGTGGTGTTCCTGTAGATGGTGTTTCAGCAGTAACAGCAGTGGTAACTTCAGGAGCCGTTGGTGTTGGTGGTGCAGCAGTTGTAGTAACTGTTGATGGAGTTTCTGTTGTGTGAAGTGGCATTTCTGTAGTTGGTGTTTCAGCAGTAACAGCAGTGGTAACTTCAGGAGCTGTTGGTGTTGGTGGTGCAGCAGTTGTAGTCGCAGTTAATGGGGTTTCTGTTTTTGTGGAAGGTGGTGTTCCTGTAGATGGTGTTTCAGCAGTAACAGCAGTGGTAACTTCAGGAGCTATTGGTGTTGGTGGTGCAGCAGTTGTAGTAGCAATTGATGGGGTTTCTGTTTTTGTGGAAGGTGGTGTTCCTGTGGATGGTGTTTCAGCAGTAACAGCAGTAGTTACTTCAGGTGCTGTTGGTGTTGGTGGTGCAGCAGTTGTAGTTGCTGTTGATGGGGTTTCTGTTTTTGTTGAAGGTGGTGTTCCTGTGGATGGTGTTTCAGCAGTAACAGCAGTGGTAACTTTAGGAGCAGTTGGTGTTGGTGGTGCAGCAGTTGTAGTAACGGTTGATGGAGTTTCTGTTGTTGTGTGAAGTGGCATTTCTGTAGATGGTGTTTCAGCAGTAACAGCAGTGGTAACTTCAGGAGCCGTTGGTGTTGGTGGTGCAGCAGTTGTAGTAGCAATTGATGGGGTTTCTGTTTTTGTGGAAGGTGGTGTTCCTGTGGATGGTGTTTCAGTAGTAACAGTAGTGGTAACTTCAGGAGCAGTTGGTGTTGGTGGTGCAGCAGTTGAAGTAGCGATTGATGGGGTTTCTGTTTTTGTGGAAGGTGGTGTTCCTGTTGATGGTGTTTCAGCAGTAACAGCAGTAGTAACTTCAGGAGATGTTGGTGTTGGTGGTGCAGCAGTTGAAGTAGCGATTGATGGGGTTTCTGTTTTTGTGGAAGGTGGTGTTCCTGTTGATGGTGTTTCAGCAGTAACAGCAGTAGTAACTTCAGGAGATGTTGGTGTTGGTGGTGCAGCAGTTGTAGTAACGGTTGATGGAGTTTCTGTTGTGTGAAGTGGCATTTCTGTAGATGGTGTTTCAGCAGTAACAGCAGTGGTAACTTCAGGAGCAGTTGGTGTTGGTGGTGCAGCAGTTGTAGTAGCAATTGATGGGGTTTCTGTTTTTGTTGAAGGTGGTGTTCCTGTAGATGGTGTTTCAGCAGTAACAGCAGTAGTAACTTCAGGAGCTGTTGGTGTTGGTGGTGCAGCAGTTGTGGTAACGGTTGATGGAGTTTCTGTTGTTGTGTGAAGTGGCATTTCTGTAGATGGTGTTTCAGCAGTAACAGCAGTAGTAACTTCAGAAGCTGTTGGTGTTGCTGGTGCAGCAGTTGTAGTAGCGATTGATGGGGTTTCTGTTTTTGTTGAAGGTGGTGTTCCTGTAGATGGTGTTTCAGCAGTAACAGCAGTAGTAACTTCAGGAGCTGTTGGTGTTGGTGGTGCAGCAGTTGTAGTAGCGATTGATGGGGTTTCTGTTTTTGTTGAAGGTGGTGTTCCTGTGGATGGTGTTTCAGCAGTAACAGCAGTGGTAACTTCAGGAGCTGTTGTTGTTGGTGGTGCAGCTGTTGTAGTGGCGATTGATGGGGTTTCTGTTTTTGTGGAAGGTGGTGTTCCTGTAGATGGTGTTTCAGCAGTAACAGCAGTGGTAACTTCAGGAGCCGTTGGTGTTGGTGGTGCAGCAGTTGTAGTTGCTGTTGAAGGGGTTTCTGTTTTTGTTGAAGGTGGTGTTCCTGTAGATGGTGTTTCAGCAGTAACAGCAGTAGTAACTTCAGGAGATGTTGGTGTTGGTGGTGCAGCAGTTGAAGTAGCGATTGATGGGGTTTCTGTTTTTGTGGAAGGTGGTGTTCCTGTAGATGGTGTTTCAGCAGTAACAGCAGTAGTAACTTCAGGAGCAGTTGGTGTTGGTGGTGCAGCAGTTGTAGTAACGGTTGATGGAGTTTCTGTTGTTGTGTGAAGTGGCATTTCTGTAGATGGTGTTTCAGCAGTAACAGCACTGGTAACTTCAGGAGCCGTTGGTGTTGGTGGTGCAGCTGTTGTAGTGGCGATTGATGGGGTTTCTGTTGTTGTGGAAGGTGGTGTTCCTGTGGATGGTGTTTCAGCAGTAACAGCAGTGGTAACTTCAGGAGTCGTTGGTGTTGGTGGTGCAGCTGTTGTAGTGGCGATTGATGGGGTTTCTGTTGTTGTGGAAGGTGGTGTTCCTGTAGATGGTGTTTCAGAAGTAACAGCAGTGGTAACTTCAGAAGCCATTGGTGTTGGTGGTGCAGCAGTTGTAGTACCAATTGATGGGGTTTCTGTTTTTGTTGAAGGTGATGTTCCTGTAGATTGTGTTTCAGCAGTAACAGCAGTAGTAACTACAGGAGCTGTTGGTGTGGGTGGTGAAGCAGTTGTAGTTGCTGTTGATGGGGTTTCTGTTTTTGTTGAAGGTGGTGTTCCTGTAGATGGTTTTTTAGCATGAACAGCAGTAGTAACTTCAGGAGATGTTGGTGTTGGTGGTGCAGCAGTTGAAGTAGCGATTGATGGGGTTTCTGTTTTTGTGGAAGGTGGTGTTCCTGTAGATGGTGTTTCAGCAGTAACAGCAGTAGTAACTTCAGGAGCCGTTGGTGTTGGTGGTGCAGCAGTTGTAGTAACGGTTGATGGAGTTTCTGTTGTTGTGTGAAGTGGCATTTCTGTAGATGGTGTTTCAGCAGTAACAGCACTGGTAACTTCAGGAGCCGTTGGTGTTGGTGGTGCAGCAGTTGTAGTTGCAGTTGATGGGGTTTCTGTTTTTGTGGGAGGTGGTGTTCCTGTAGATGGTGTTTCAGCAGTAACAGCAGTGGTAACTTCAGGAGCCGTTGGTGTTGGTGGTGCAGCAGTTGTAGTTGCAGTTGATGGGGTTTCTGTTTTTGTGGGAGGTGGTGTTCCTGTAGATGGTGTTTCAGCAGTAACAGCAGTGGTAACTTCAGGAGCCGTTGGTGTTGGTGGTGCAGCACTTGTAGTTGCAGTTGATGGGGTTTCTGTTTTTGTGGGAGGTGGTGTTCCTGTAGATGGTGTTTCAGCAGTAACAGCAGTGGTAACTTCAGGAGCTGTTGTTGTTGGTGGTGCAGCAGTTGTAGTAACGGTTGATGGAGTTTCTGTTGTGTGAAGTGGCAGTTCTGTAGATGGTGTTTCAGCAGTAACAGCAGTGGTAACTTCAGGAGCTGTTGGTGTGGGTGGTGCAGCAGTTGTAGTTGCTGTTGATGGGGTTTCTGTTTTTGTTGAAGGTGGTGTTCCTGTAGATTGTGTTTCAGCAGTAACAGCAGTAGTAACTTCAGGAGATGTTGGTGTTGGTGGTGCAGCAGTTGAAGTAGCGATTGATAGGGTTTCTGTTTTTGTGGAAGGTGGTGTTCCTGTTGATGGTGTTTCAGCAGTAACAGCAGTAGTAACTTCAGGAGCTGTTGGTGTTGGTGGTGCAGCTGTTGTAGTGGCGATTGATGGAGTTTCTGTTGTGTGAAGTGGCATTTCTGTAGATGGTGTTTCAGCAGTAACAGCAGTGGTAACTTCAGGAGCCGTTGGTGTTGGTGGTGCAGCAGTTGTAGTAGCAATTGATGGGGTTTCTGTTTTTGTGGGAGGTGGTGTTCCTGTAGTTGGTGTTTCAGCAGTAACAGCAGTGGTAACTTCAGGAGGTGTTGGTGTTGGTGGTGCAGCTGTTGTAGTGGCGATTGATGGGGTTTCTGTTGTTGTGGAAGGTGGTGTTCCTGTAGATGGTGTTTCAGCAGTAACAGCAGTAGTAACTTCAGGAGCCGTTGGTGTTGGTGGTGCAGCAGTTGAAGTAGCAATTGATGGGGTTTCTGTTTTTGTGAAAGGTGGTGTTCCTGTAGATGGTGTTTCAGCAGTAACAGCAGTAGTAACTTCAGGAGCTGTTGGTGTTGGTGGTGCAGCAGTTGTAGTAGCAATTGATGGGGTTTCTGTTTTTGTGGAAGGTGGTGTTCCTGTGGATGGTGTTTCAGCAGTAACAGCAGTGGTAACTTTAGGAGCAGTTGGTGTTGGTGGTGCAGCAGTTGTAGTAACGGTTGATGGAGTTTCTGTTGTGTGAAGTGGCATTTCTGTAGATGGTGTTTCAACAGTAACAGCAGTGGTAACTTCAGGAGCCGTTGGTGTTGGTGGTGCAGCAGTTGTAGTTGCTGTTGATGGGGTTTCTGTTTTTGTTGAAGGTGGTGTTCCTGTAGATGGTGTTTCAGCAGTAACAGCAGTAGTACCTTCAGGAGCTGTTGGTGTGGGTGGTGCAGCAGTTGTAGTAACGGTTGATGGAGTTTCTGTTGTTGTGTGACGTGGCATTTCTGTAGATGGTGTTTCAGCAGTAACAGCAGTGGTAACTTTAGGAGCAGTTGGTGTTGGTGGTGCAGCAGTTGTAGTAGCGATTGATGGGGTTTCTGTTTTTGTGGAAGGTGGTGTTCCTGTAGATGATGTTTCAGCAGTAACAGCAGTAGTAACTTGAGGAGCTGTTGGTGTTGGTGGTGCAGCAGTTGTAGTTGCTGTTGATGGGGTTTCTGTTTTTGTTGAAGGTGGTGTTCCTGTAGATGGTGTTTCACCAGTAACAGCATTAGTAACTTTAGTTGCTGGTGGTGTTGGTGGTGCAGCAGTTGTAGTAACGGTTGATGGGGTTTCTGTTGTTGTGTGAAGTGGCATTTCTGTAGATGGTGTTTCAGCAGTAACAGCAGTAGTTGATATTTGTGGTGCTGTTGGTATTGGTGGACTGACAGTTGTGGTATCTGTCAACGGCACTATTTTTGTTGTGGAAGGTGACACTACTGTAGATGGTGTTTCACCAGTAACAGTAGTAGTAACTTCAGGAGATGTTGGTGGTCCTGCAGTTGTAATAGCTGTTGATGGGGATTCTGTTTTTTTTTGTGTTGGCATTTTTGTAGATGTAGTTTCAGTTGTACCAGCAGTGGTAACTCCAGGTAATGTTGAAGTTGGCAGACTAGCAGTTGTAGTTGCTGTGGATGTTGGAAGTGGTAATACTGTAGATGGTGTTTCAGCAGTAGAAATTCCTTGTGATGTTTCTGTTGTTGGACCAGAAGTTGTAGTAGTTGTTTTTGGCCTTTGCGATTCGGATGTTTGTGGCCTCTCTGTCGAAGGTGTTGCAGCAGTAATAGAAGTATATGTCTCGGGTGATGAAGGTGTTGGTGTTTGGGGTGGAGTTGTGAACGTGAATGGTGTAGTTGTTGTCATACATTTATTAATGCTTCTTATTATCTCTCCATTGGATCCACACACAGCTGTAAAGCATGTACCATTCCCATCTGTGGTATCGTACATTACATCTCCAGTCGTGTATATCTTGCCATCATAAGTACAGAGAGAAAGACATTCTGCCTCTGTAACACATTTCCTGTTGTCCTCTCTCAAAAATGGTCTTTCAGAAGGACACTGAGGAAAACATCCTAGGAGAATAATTAAAGGCCAAATGGAATTAGCAAGATACACATTTCCTTTTATTATATGTCTTGACATCAGCAAATGTATGTATTAATAAAAATATTTTCATTTACTAATTATTTTCTCTAAAGTAATTTGTTCCTCTGCAAACTATTAATTGTACAAAATCCTTTGTTTAAAGGTTTGAAAATGACATACCTTCTAGGAGGGGAATTTGATTGGAGCAAGTTCCTGATGGGTTTCTGCAAGTTTTCATGCAGGTCGATCCGCAGGTTTTATAGTGCCATTCACATTCACTTGGAGGGTTGTTGTAATAGTCACAGAATAAAGCTGCAAGAACAAGCACATATTGACAATGAAGAAGATCCAAATACATATGATAAGAAATTTAAATCTTTGCTGCGTTCACACCAGACGCGGAACGCGCGTCAAGCGCGAGTGATTTACATGTTAAGTCAATGCAAACGCGCGGATAGACATCCTGCGGCGGGATATGCGCGAATGGCGCAAATTGCGCGAATGGCGCGGCACGAATTGAGTGTTTAAACGCGCTTAACAAGCGTTTCACGCGAATCTCTCGAGTTCGATAATCTGAACTTCATCGTACATTCGCGCCGCGTTAACCAATCAGAAGCTTGCTCTTGTGGGGGCGTGATTGTAACGTAGAACCTGTTGTTGGTGTTCCGAGGGAAATCCTCCAGCCTTCACCGACAACAGTTCATCAAACTCGACTTGGCTCAGTCAGAAGCACCGCTGAAAGCCTCCGTCATCCAGGTTAAGTTTCTGGAGGAGTTTATGAGCTCACAGAGCTGGATGCACCTCTGAAAGGATGTAGTGGACTCAGACACGACCCTAAACGTATCGACGCTGTTTTTCAGTCTTCATAAAGCACATAAACACTGTTATTTTTTACATAAAATCCATGTTAGCCATTTAGCTATGAAGCTAAAGTAACCGGGCAGACAGAAGCCATGCCCATCACGCGAATCCGCGTCTGTTCTGAAGTGGATTTGACACGCGAATGAAGCGGGGTTTGACGCACTAATGAAGTGAGTAAACTCAAATGTTCATGCGGCTAAATGCGCACGAATAGTACGATTTATCCGCACGTTCCGCGTCTGGTGTGAACACAGCATTACAATTCCATTTGGATCTCTATGATAGTAATTCTGACTTAAACAGTTTGGACTTACGACAAATACTTGGGCTTCGCCATGCTACGCAAGCACCGGTTTTACGGCATTCAGCAGCATAAGCAGCCACTGCAGTACAGAAACAATCACAGTCACCCCCGCTATCGCATGCACAGGTGTCCTTTACACAGGCATCATAGTATGGGCCAGAGTCCACCTAGAGACAGCAAAACTTTTTTTTATTTCAGGCATGGAAACAATAAGGGCAAAGTCCAGAAGAACAAAATTTTCAGAATGCACTAAGTATATAATTTTACTTACACGTGAATGGCAGTCTGAAAAGACAGGGCTTGTAATGATGCTGCATTGTTTGATAGCCCAGGCACTCCGGTGTGGATTCTTTTCACATGGGTTCATAACATTGCTCACATCCGGACAGCCTGGATTCGACTTCCAGCTATTCCCGAATACCACTGGATCGGTGACTTCTTCTCCATCATGTTTCATAAAGTCATTGTTAGCATTACCATCAAAGTTTCCACACAATCCACACACCTTGCCCTGTCATAGAGATCAAGTTAATGTTAAGGTGAGTGAATAAACGGGAAAATGAATTGATTTGTTTGTGTACAAAGGGGTAATGCTTACCTTAAACTTGGGATGCAGTTGGAGCATCACACTTGTTTTACTGTCCCAGATTAAGTTCAGCAGACCTTTGACCTCAATGACATTGTATATCCCAGCAGTATGGATTTGGTATTGGTAATCTGTGCCATTGCTTTCAACAACTTGAATTTCTTTCTCCTCTGATAAAATCAGTTTGTATCTCTGCAGTATTGAAATAGTCAGTTAGAAAGGTATCCATCAACAGAATTAATAATTGAACAGTCTTTTCTCATGATATATGCTGCTTGCATACTCAAGCTGACTTTTAGCTAAGATGTATCCTCACCCCAAAGAAAAGATTGATGGACTTGGAGCAAATGGTTCCAGAGGTGCCACATGGAATGTTCTCTGTGACAAGGCGTAAAGAGTATGGACTCTGGTCTGTATTGCAGTAATCCTAGAGAAACCAAACAAATTGTAAGATTGTAATAAGGTTGTAATCTAATTTTCTTTCTAACTTGGAAAGGCCAAAATTGATGAAAAACATACATGGACTAAGATTTGTTCACAGTCTCCATGGAAAGAATATTTCTTGCCATCAAATGTCATGAAATGACCTTCACCATAGATGGTGCAGGTGCCGTAACACTCTTTTTCCGTGCAATCCCACATCCCATTTCTGCATGTGCTGTAATATAGACATAATTCATAGATTCTGCCTTTTAATGGTTTGCACCAATTTACCACCTATATAGGGAATCTCATAATATTACTTAAGCGCACATGTGATGATATATTTGTAATTTATTTCCTATTGCTAAGAACGCTGGCTCACCAGGTGTTACAGTCCTCTTGAACTTGTCCTCCAGATGAATAGGTGACTCCATTGTGGACACAGGGACATTTTTCCCTCTCCACACATCCACCTTGTCCATCAGCCAGAAGGTTATCTGGACACATACACCCTGATACACACCCTGTACTCACCTACAGCCAAAACAAAAACCCAGAAAGGTTTAGCATTGGTAACCCTCATTTCTTCTTAGCTGAGACCTGCACATTTTTTTTGTGGCCAAAATAATGTGGAAATTTCTAAAACTTACACAATTGTTTAGGTCTTGTTTCTGGCATGTTCTCTGACACTCTGTGCCCTTTTTTCCTGGTTCATAATTTGAGCATTTGAAGAGCACCATTGGAGCAACACAGGCTATACACACAACAAGCACATGGATGAGAAAATATTGCACATATCAAGTGATGATAATGAATTTGACTGGTGGAATTGCAGAATAAAAAAAAGTTGAAACTTACTTTCAGGATTGGAGCAGTGCAGTTTGCCAAGTTTACAGGTGCTGTAAAATTGAGCAATTCAGGAGTTACTAATGGTTGCATTGGTATTCTATCGTCAATTCATTCATTCATTCATTCATTTTCTTGTCGGCTTAGTCCCTTTATTAATCCGGGGTCGCCACAGCGGAATGAACCGCCAACTTATCCAGCATATTTTTTACGCAGCAGATGCCCTTACAGCCACAACCCATCTCTGGGAAACTATCGTCAATGCATTGGATGTTAATTGAGGAACTTACCATGTTAGACCATCTACGTGGGATACTTCCGAAGGTTTTATGACCTGGTCACCGCTGTAACAAGGACACTGGTCAGCAGGCACACAGATGCCTTCTTCATTAAGGTAGGTTCCCTCAGAACAAACACAGCCATCTACAGGTGTGAAGGACCCTTGGCAGGTGTTTTCTTGTCCACTGAGAGAACGGCAGGTGAGGCCACAGCCAGTCATACCGTAGGAGTGCTTCATGTTCTCTGAACACTCAGATTCTATGCATAGAATGAACACTTATTACGAATTGTTTATTTGTCCCCAAATCAACAGAACGTTATTCAAATAGATAATATAGATAATACCACAAGGGTCTGAATCCATCCAGCCTTGGAGAATGATTCCTCTTGCAGCACAAGCATGGGCATAAGTGGACACAGCCGCACAGATGCACTTCCTGATATCTGCACACTTGCAGGTGTCATAGACGCACCTCTGCAGAGAATGAATCCCAGATGTGACAACATGATGATGCGTCTGCTATAAATACTGTATATAGTTCATTTCAAAAGGGAATATACAAAAGAACTCACTTCATAGTAAATCTTTGGGCATATTTCTGAATGACATGCAGAAAAGGCTCCACTTTGGTTAGTCAGACGGGAACACCAGTCTTTAGCAAGTTTCTCTGAATAAAAGAATAAAGATTCAACATAGTTCTGTAAAGTTTGCAACATATGCATTTGCGAATACCATTAATTAGTTATTACTATTTAAAACCGTTTATTGTAATACTTCATATACCTGTGTCCACACTCAGGCTACAGGGGTTGTCAAATGTGTTTTCAAGATCAGGACAACTATATGGGGTTTTCTTCCAAAAGTTGGCAAAAGATATCGCTGTGCCCTCTGTGATACCCAAATCTGTTTTAAAGTCATCTGATTGGACATCATTGTAGTTTCCACACAGTCCTTAAAGAAGCAGAAATAAAGGTAAGTAGTTAGGTTCATGCTTTTATCTCCACTGATATATTGTATTGTTTCTTTAATAAAGTAGTCATATACATTTTTATTACACAGTTTATATGAATACTGTAAATTAACTGACATGTTTTACTTGTTCAACCTTTTCTTTCAAACTCACCAGTCATTTTTCCTTTCTCTTCAGTGCTTGCTACAATGTACAACTGCATAACTGGAGCCAGCTGGATTTCCAGACGAAGACTGTTTAAATCAGCAATAATGAAAGACAAAGAGGGCTGGAAGATGCTCACAGGACCTGGGACAATGAAAAGAGTGGTTAGGATACAAAATCTAAATTTGAAGAAGCAAGGAAAAGCCTCAGATTTTCAGAGAAATGCATTTAGTGATGTTTAACATACATACATTCAGTACTATTCCCCCATTTTTTTTTTTTTTACAACTCACCTATGACAGCAGGAAGATTAAATGGGCTGTTTCCATTCAGTGTCACAACACCATCAGAAGTAAAACCAATCTGTTTTTTCCAAGTAAACAAACAGATGTTTTTTTTTATTGTCATACTTGATCATGTCTTGGTATTGTAAAAATTTTAATGAAACATACAGCAATCGTTAAGATATAAAATTTAAATAAACCTAGCGCTTACAGTAGTTCCAGAGATGACAAGGGTAACTGAATTAAGACATGTGTCTGTTCGTGCTGGCTCACATTTTGCCAGATTTCCCACAACAGCAAAGTCACTGTCATTAGAGTGCTGGAATAACAAACACCTATCAGTACCTCCAAATTATTTACAGTATAATTTCTTTGATGGCTACTCTATATAAACCATTTAAATAAAAACTATCTTGCCCCGACAGACCTTAGTTAGGATGTAGTCGCAGTTCCCGCTGAAGGTGAAGCTCTTTCCATCAAAAGTGGTGACGTGAGAACCTCCAACAACAGAGCATGTGCCGGGACAGTCCAGGTATGTGCAGGTCCAGTGCCCAGCGGCACAAAAACTGATATAAAACACAGCAGTGTCAACATTTGTACATGTATGCATGATTTTTTAATGTGTCTATCAATCTAAAATGTTACCATTTTTTGCAAGCTTGTTGGTAAGACTCTCCTGATTTATATACTGTGCCATCATGCACACATGGACACTCGTTTACAGGAACACAACCACTCTGACCAATGTCGTCTTCAACGGTCCCTTTACAAAAAGAACAGATGGTGCAATTTAGTTAATAATATTTTATTCACAAGCACAAAAAGTCACTTGATATTGCATAAAATTACCTTCAGGGCAGAAGCAGCCATCCACACAGTGATCTTTACACATTAAATGTGCAGTTGGATCAGAGCAAGTGCTCTTACACGGACCTCCACACTCCATGTATTGCAGGTTTATAGGACACATCTTTGCTGCTCCACAAAATAAGACAATTAGTCTTGTATTAAATGTGTTAAAATGACCAGATAATAAGTCATGCTAGTATAGTTTTAATGGGTAAGGATTATAATCGATGTAAACATGAAATTTTATGCCTTCTTTTTTTTATTATTTATTAGAAGTGATACTCACGGCAGAGCTGTTCTGTCCTCCATGTTCCTGGTTGTCCTCCAGCATGTGTGCATTGTCGTGAGATCTCTGTTAGCGTGTTGCACAGACAGTCATGGCTGCCGTAACATTGGCACATGTCGCTCACACAGGCTTTTTCAAATATTTTCATGTCCATCACATCATAACAGCCACTAAACCCTGGACTGCTGAGGTACTGCTGGCAAACCATTGTGTTCTGAAAAAAAAATGGAAAATTGGTCAAACGTTCAATTGCGAGCATCAAAATTTCCATTTTAAAATGCTCACGATTTTGGCTAATACCTGGTCACACTGATCCTTGGGTGGAAGTATAACGTCTTTACAGGATTCAGTTGGTGTTGAGATCTTCCATGTGGCTGGACCTGAGGATTTAGTTGGTAAAACATCACAGTTTAGTTGAATTTACTTACAAAAGTGAATAAAGCCATTGTTTTGAATTAGTTGACTGTACTTAAATAAGTAAGTAAACCCATTGCTTCAAATTTATTAAAGGGATTTAGGGAGCCTTGAAAGGACCCAAAAAATGTACTCATAAAACTGTAACTATTGTCTTTCATAATAGGAAAAATAATTACTATGGAAGTCAGTGGTTACAGGTTTCCAGCTTTCTTAAAAATATCTTTTTTTATGTTCAAAGTGAATGGTGAGTAAATGATGGCAGAATTTTCATTTTCTGGGTGACCTTTTTATTTATGCAGACATCCCAAGTCTCCAGGAAGTTCACGGAGTTTCCCACAAATGCATAGAGACTCCCGGATGCCTGAAAACGAATGATAATCTCCCGGAAATTGCGCATCTCCCGCTCGGTCCTCAAATATGGCGCACACCCCTCTCCACGGCATCCCTCCCAGCTCTAGAGGTACGTCGCGCGCCACTTTTGCCCCTCCGCTCTTCATCAAGCACTCGGCCCTACCCCTCTCTTTAGTCTCCCCCGGAAATGACTTTTCCCAACTTGAGATGCAGGGGCGGACTGGCCATCTGGCACTACTGGCAAATGCCAGAAGGGCTGGACCAATTTTTAAATGTGGGCCGGTCAGTTTTATTTATTTTTTTAATATGTATTGTTTTTAAGTGCAGACAGCTTTTATCTCTTGCTAGATGTGATATAATGATGATGATAATAAAAATAATAATAATAATAAAAATAATAAATGTTAAGCATTTGGTCCAATCGGCAACTGCTGCCTGGTTTCAAGATGGGCCGACCCAATCAGGTTATCTGGACATATCTCAAATCTGGCAAGAATGTCATATTATTTCACCATCTATACACCAAAATAAATAGTGAATGTGCGTGTCAGTGGGTGGGGCTGTGTCGGTGTGGTAATGCAGGCTACAGTGTGGCTACAGTGCCAGGGCTGGATTTTTGTCCCAGTCCGCCCCTGTTGAGATGTCTGTTAATTTAAATAAACGATGTGCACATTTATAACAAAAGTTAAGAAGTTTAATACAAGAAGTTAATTATAATTCAAGAGTTCACACTTAGATATTGCTTGACAACTGTTAGCAGGTTTGGCATGCTGTCCCGGGAGAGAACCCTGAGCTCGGAGATCCCGCCAGGTCCATAGAGCATGTGAGGGGAGTACGAGATCAGGTGGTTCTCGAGAGCTCCCCTTTAGTAAAGGAGGAAAGGAGGAGAAAGGGGTGGATGGGGTATTTCTTCGGAAAACGAAGATAAGGGAGTAAATCTAGCTAGGCTACTTATAGTGAGTTAGGATAGATCTGATTGGCTAACTAATGAATGTAGATGGGAGGCCAGCTGCAGTCAATCATATCACGTGCTCCTCTCGAAATTAGTTTGAAAAACTTCACGAAGTTACGTTAACTTATGTGTTCTTAGTTACAAAGGGTTTACTCACTTTTTAAGGGACAGTCAACTTTTCACTGTTTAAAGCATAAATTTTAAACTGGATTCCTGGAGGGCCGCTCTACACAGTTTTGCTCCAACCCTATTTAAACACAGCTGATCCAACTAATCAAGGTGTTCAAGACTACTGGAGATTGTTAAGCAGTAGGGAGTTGGAGGTAGTTGGAGCTAAACTCTGCAGAGCTGTGGCCCTCCAGGATTTGAGTTTGAGAAATTCTAATTTTATTAAAAACATGACATGACACTACAAAAACATGACATTTACCACTCTCAGGCATATCATCATCCTTGTCGCCATTGTAGTTTCCGCAGAGTCCACATGTCAGCCCTTTATATTTCTCCGCAAGTTCAATCTTGGGAACATCATGAAATGTCAGTGATATACAAACACAGATCAATTTCTCAGAACAACTCAAGCCTGCCAAAATGTTTATTAATGGCTAAATTGTTTGCCAGTGCAAACACACTCAATAAATTCAACACTGAGCTGTCAGTTACATGACCAAACCTGTTGGCTAACTGCGGCTTTCTCAAACAATCCCTGTTTGCATTATGATTTGTAGAACTGATATCCTGTTTGCTTTTCCTTAGTTATCATGTGCAAACAAATATAGTGGCTTAAAGGGTGTGTGTGTGATTTCATGATAGGTTCATGGATTAATTGTGTCTCATTGTGAAAGAGAACCTGCGCTGGAACTTTATCAGGTTTGCTTTGTTTTGTTTTTTTACCGCTATCAACAGATTTCATCAAATCAGTTTTGAAGTGTCAATTAGAAGTCATTCATTCATTTTCCTTCAACTTAGTGCCTTATTTATCAGGGGTCACCCCAGTGGAATGAATCACCAGCCATTCCAGCATATGTTTTATGCAGCGGATGCTCTTCCAGCAGCAACCCAGTACTGGGAAACACCTATACACTCTCACATTCACACACACACATACTCTAGAGGCCAATTTAGTTCATTCAATTCACTTATACCAGGTATCTTTGGACTGTGGAGGAAACCGGAGCACCTGAAGTAAACCCACACTAAAATGGGGAGAACATGCAAACTCTCCACAGAAATGCCAACTGGCCCAGCCAGGACTTGAATTTGCGACCTTGCTGTCATGTGACAGTGCTAACCACTGAGCCACCATTAGAGGTCATAATTGTCTCAATATATTGCACATTGTAAATACCGCTATAGAGTTGTCTTCTTCCCAAAAGATGGTCATTCCATATCTGGAGATCTTAATACTTGTTGGGCTTCCTTCGATTTTAATTCCCTTCTGATTGATTGGAACAGACACCCTGCAGAAGGAAGTGTTAGAAACTTATAAACATATAGAAACGCGATACATTTAGATGTGCATCAGAATGGGTTATTTAAAATGGAATAGGGTTAGTTCACCCAAAAACAAAGAGTCCCTTATCATTTATTCTCCCTCATGTAGTGTTAAACCTTTCTTCTATTGAACACTAAATAAGATATTTTGAAGAATGTTAGTTGATGGCACTCGATATCTTCCAATAATAGGAAAGAAATACTATGAAAGCCAATAAGTGGAGTTACCAGCATTATACAAGATATCTTCTTTTGTGTTCAACAGAAGATTGAAACTCATAAAGCTGTCAAACCTCTTGAGAGTGAGTAAAAGGTGAGTACATTTTTATTTTTGGGTGAACCATTCCTTTAATAAAATGGCCAGTAAGCAAGGACGTAGATTTGCTCTTGACATTAGTGGGAACATACATCTCTAGAGCTGCATTGAACAGCACAAATTCTGTTTTGCGCTTTTAAAAAACACGAATAAAGTATTTAACAATATAAAATAAACACTTAACAATACAAATAACAATTTCCCATGCTACAAAAGTCAATTTACGAAATTTTTCTGCAGTCAGGCTTTGAGGAGGGATGAATGTAGAGAAATTTATAGAGGCACGTGACCCAATTTAACTCTTTTATCCTGATTATTGTTTCTTATAATCACGGAGGCCAAAATCGAAACTGAAATTCGATTAATTGCACAGCCTTGGTTAATAGTATTACGAGCAAACTTGACTTTGTGCACATGTAGGTTACTAAGGGCTGGCAGAGCATTATTTTATTTTGAAGTTGATTAAATTATTGGTTGGGACATTTCAGTAATTGGTGGGAACCCGTCCCCTCCGTCCATGCCAATTCTACGCCCTTGCCAGTGAGTGTGTGTATATTACAGAGATGTCCAAACTAGGGCTGCGGGGCGAAGTTGGCCCATTCTAACCTTTGATTTGGCCCATCATTCTATGGGTGAGGCAGCCGATTCTAATGTTATCACTCGATTGAATGGGTGTTATCCGTGGTTATCAGCTGATAGATATGGACCAGTAGGTTCCTTCTGTGCCTACTGGTATTTCATGTCTACCCCTACCCCAACCCTAAACCCAACCGTCACAGTAATGTAAAAACAGATCTGGATCTGGAGTCTTCTCTATTAGTATAGCTGATAAACCACGTGGATAGATGATAACAGTCTTCTGAGCCTACCAGTAGGCACAGAAGGCCCCTACTGGCCCATATCTATCAGCTGATAGTTCAGTTAAAATAGTTAGGTTAAAAATACCCGTACTTATAACTTAACTATAGGTTAATATAGCACCTTCCCAATATGGGTTATTTAAACCTAAAAACAACATTGCGGGTGCATGTTATACAGCTGTTCTGTGTCAAATCAGCTGACTGTTGAAATTCAATTTCTTTAACCCGACAGGTTGAGTTATTAAATTAATAACCCAATAAAGGTTAAAAATAACCCAACGAAGCACTAAACATTTTTAACTCAACCATTGAGTTAAATAAATAGCTCAAGTTATTAAGAGTGCACTTTGTTAACGCCTATTCAATCGAGTGGTAACTTTCGAAGCGGGTGGGTGAGGTGGTTCGAGCAAATATCTTTGACAGAGATCGTCATTTCGAATTTAATGTAACCTATTGTTTGTTTATTTTGTGATTTCTTTTGTTTTAAAATGACTTAAATAAATGACTTGATTTTTTGAAATTTAAATACTGTATAAATACCATCAAGATCAAGATCAAGGCAAAGGCAGGAGCAGCTTAGTGTATTCCACATTGAACTCCTTTATATCAATGGGATTGTTTATATTTTTAGTTCAATAAATTCATTATACATTATTTAAAAAATATACTGCATTAGTTAATATCATTTAAAGCAATGTTTTGTTGTCATTTTTAAATATTAGGGAAAAATCTGGAAATTACTCATGGAAACCTTGTGTTATTATATGTACTACAGTTTGGTATGTTTAGCTTTGGCCCACAGCCCTCAATCAAGTTTGGTGTTTTGGCCTTTCAGAAGAAAAAGTTTGGGCACCCCTGGTATATCAGAATTGTTGAAGTATATAAATATTAACTCACACTTGATCGTCCATCATGATGCCGCTGTCTGTGATTTTGATGACTGTCCCGTCCAGCTTTACTATGACTGAGCCAAATGAGATGGAGCCATTGACAGTGTCTCTTTGCATCTGGATGTTAAAATCAGAAATGGCGGCGTCACACATCACCGCCAGAACGTAGTTGCACGTGTCTGGCAGCTGAAAGAAATGACCATCGAACGTCTTGAAGTGGAAATTTCCCCATGTGCTGCAGATTCGGGACTGATGATCAGGTTTGGGTTCAACTGGATTAAGAGAGAGTTTAACAACAAGTGATACTGTCAGTGGAGAAAATAAACATTTTCCTAAGTGCACAGACGGGTAAGGATGCAGTTTTGAATAATTTGTTTTAAATACCTTTTGTTACCATCACAGTCGTCATAGTGGGGGACACTAAAAACAAAAGAATCAAGGATGCACAATATATTAGCTGCCATATTGGTAAATGCTAATAATTTCTCTTTTTGTTATGTGACGCAGTGTTATTGTCACAGCTGATAAGGTTTTAAAAGAAAAGAAACAAATGTCACCATATTATTCAGCATTTTGTTTTTATATTTATATTTAACGACCATATTTAACCATTTAAAATTGTTATAAGACTGATCATTCATATTAAAGTATGTCGTTTTACGTTAAACATTAAATTTCTACCATTCCTGTCAATCTGTGACCAACTCTCTGGAGATAAATTACATATTTTGATTGTGTTTTACGTTAATATAATGACACTGCAGGCAAAAACAGCTTTTTTTGATTCGTCAATTTAGTACTTTTTGCTTTATGACTTTTATTAAAGTGTTTTGTGTCTGATGATGTAAAGAAAACATCTAAAACAAAATTTTAAGTGTTCATGTTGTAGCTCATTATCAGTTTGTGTCTATGCATTTCAATTACAATACATTTTTAATGGCTGTTTTCTCAGAATGAGTTTAAATTTCCTCTTTAGCAGCTCTTAAACTGTAAAACCCAATAAGTTAAGGTTACTCACCCCTAGGGTTAAAACTAACCCTAATGAGTACTGTGAACTTAATCCCTTTGAGTAAATGAAGTAATTTTAGCACAGTAAAACCCAATAAATAAAGAGAACTGAGTACTGTAAAACCCAATAAGTTAAGGCAACTCAAACCGTTTGAGGAAACCGATTGCTACAAACCATTTGAGTTCAATCTATAAAATAAATCTATGTGAGTACTGTGAACTTACCCCGTTTAAGTTGAAGTAATGAGGTATTTAATTAACTCATCACCTTCAACACTGAGTTCAAAACTCTTTTCAAATGAGTAGAAATAACTTTCATTTCATTTTGAGTTATCTACACTCATTTAATTTGATAATGAAATGACTGTTGGGTTTAACAGTGTATATATATAAACTCAAAAAATTATTTTAGATACTTGTTCAAACTTCTTATTCAAAATGAGCTTAATCAACACAATTCCTGTTTTGCTTTTTGTTTTTCTGTTAAACTTGCGAAAACGTTTAAGTTAACTTAATCAATTTGTGTTGGGACAACATGAAGGAATTATGTGCAACCCAGCATTTTCTACAGTGCATATATACAGTAATAAAATAAAGGGGCTCCACACAATTGATTCATCTTATTCTAACACAAATCGATTAACAAATTAAAGTGAATTGAACATAAAACCATTAAGACGTCCCTAAAAATCTCAAGAATTGTTTTGATTCAGCTCATTTTTTGAGCTCATCAAACAACAAATTCTTTATTTATCCTTCAAATATAATTTTTACTGATCGCAGTTTTTTTTTTTTTAACATAAAATCCCAAACTCCACTCTTTTCCCTTTGACATTAATGTATTAAAAAACATGAACCCATAATTTTAAACCTGACTTCATCCAAAGTTAAGGTCCAATGAAAAAATACTTATTTGCATATTTAAATATGACATTTCAAATCATTTGTAGTTAAAAAAAAACTTCATCAATCAACTAGAGAGAGTTTGGTGATCATTATTACTTTATTTATCCTGTTTGCCTACAAAGTGGTGAGTTCGTGACAGCAAATATTCCTGTGCAGATTCAATCAGTACATCTCATTATACATGCATGTAAACACAATTATAAAATATAAAATTTTTACCAGTTGTTGTTGGCAGCCAAGTAAAGTCCATAGGGTCCTTCATACCGTCTCCATAATCTCCCATGAAGTCTTCAAACATAGAAAGACACAGATTTGTTTGTTAATATCTTTACAAGCTTTAACCTTTTTTTTTCTTCATTATAATCTGCCTCTACCTGCTCGTATAGACTGCATCCCTGCCAGCAGGATGACCCATCTCAGCATCCGCATGTGGGACAACATCACCGTCCCACAGTCCATCCTCAAGAGCTAATGTGAGTCTTCTGAAAGCCCTTGTGCTTTTATAATGGTTACCGGTTTGCTTTGGGGGAACGTGGTTTGTGATCTGAAGGTGGACCCGTGGCTTGGGCTTGAATTTGGCCTTGGGCTTGGTGGATACTTGAAACAAATAAATATTTAATGTCTTCTTCGGTGTTTGCGATTAAACAAACTGTATTCAAATGATGAGAACTACAGTACGTTCTGTCACACAATGATTCATTTATCGCTTGTTTGAATTGGGCTGCACTAGGATGTGACTTTTGACTCATCCACAGTGAGAAACGTGCTTTATTGAATAATTTCAATTGTCTTATAACAGTGTTATAGAACTTTTGTTATGGTTTTTTCTTTATTTTGTCAATTAAATTCAGTCTGTCTGTGATACTTATGCTGCTTGTTCAAACTACTTGTATATAATGAGCTGAATCAAAACAATTCTTGAGGATTTTTATGGGATAACTCAATTGTTTTATGTTCAATCAACTCAAATTTGTAAAAACAAGTAAGTCAACCTAATCGGTTTATGTTGAGACCACATGAGGGAATTACGCGGAACCCAGCATTTTTTAGTGTTGTATAAGTTCGTTCATTTTCTTTTCGGCTTTGTCTTTTTTATTAATCTGGTTTCGCCACAGCGGAATGAACCGCCAACTTATTCAGAATATGTTTTATGCAGCAGATGCCCTTCCAGCTGCAACCCATCACTGGGAAACATACATACACGCTCATTCACACTCATACACTACAGACAATTTAGCTTACCTAATTCACCCACCCGGAAAAAAACCCACCCGAACATGGGGAGAACATGCAAACTCCACACAGAAATGTCAACTGACCTAGCCGAGGCTCGAACCAGCGATCCAATTCTTGCTGTGAGGCGATCGTGCTATCCACTTCACCACCGTGACACCCCGTTGTATAAGTTATACAACTAAACAATTATTACTACATTGAGACATTCGATGTTATATTTTATTTCAGCGAGTTCCTGTGTAATTAAAAAAAGCTATTGCTAAAATAGGTACCGAATGAACTAAATGTCAATTAATTGTACATTTTTAAATGGGTTAATATTGTAACTAAAATAATCATTAAACTGAAAATAACTAAAACCATTTTCTCAAATGAAACTGAATAAATGTTAGCTAAAATAGAAAAGTAACAAATAAACAAAGTAGAACTGGTTGCGAAGGAAATTGATGCAAAATTAGATCCACATCAGATGATTGGATTGGAGGAAAACGCTTAATTGTTACTTTATTGAATTGTTGCTTTGTTGAATGATTTTAAGTGGTATTGTAACGACGGGGGAGTGACAGAGACAACTGGAGGTAAGATCCACAATGCAAGTTTATTCAGCGTCAAGCTAGCAATGGTCAAATCAGGTGTAAACAGGTATATGTAGGCAGTCCAGAATCGTAGTCGATAAACAGGCAATAGGTCAGAAGGCAGGTGGCTAAACAGGAGAACAGGGAATACAAGGCTAGGGTCTAAACACGGATAAACAAGACAGGGAGAAACGCATTGTAATGTCACTGGTACAGCTAACAAGACTCTGCACCCTGGAAGAGAAAATGAGTGGTTTATGTAGGCTGTGTAATCAGTCTCTGACAAGGCTCAGCTGGTGAGAATGTAATCAATCTTGATGAGTGAGCATGTGTGAGTGTGACCGGAGAGCATGAATGTGTATGTAGTCCAGAGGAAGGCGGAAGTGTAGTCCATGGTGTTCGTGTGAGAACCAGCGATCTCTTGAGAGCGATCGCTGGTTATGTGACAGTTATAGAATTTTGAATATGGTTTTACTATATTTTGTAAGGGTGCTTTCACACCTGTCGATCGATTCTTTTGTTCTGAAACAGTTCAATTAAAATTAAATTAAAATTGTTTAAATGTCGCTCTTTGTTCTTGGTGCGGTTTGCTTTTTGATACGACAAAGTTTCTTAACAGACCAAAATAGCTAAAACAAGTCACATGTGAGTAAATTCTTCTCATATTGGTCAGAGTTTCACGGTTTAGTTTGCAGAGTCTCGCTCAGCTTTTAGGCATCCTTATTTTAATTTTTGAATCGTTAGCAAAAAGCTGCGCTTTAATTTGGAATGGTGACATCCACAGACATCGTCACTAAATATAAATCAGAGGTAAGACTTTCTCATACATAGCCGTTGGCTAGAATTATGCATTATAAGCTTTACATTATAAAGAGAAATAACAGACTGCAGTTTGGTTAATTTTGTTAATGGATAAACAGCTCTCGTTAATAGTTCTGCATTCTTTCACTTCCGTATTTGACATGAAACACATTTACTGGTAGGAATGACATGCCGCCCTACTCATAATTCTCTCTTCATATAGCTGTATATATGGCTATTACAAATAAATAATACACTGTGATATTGACCTTATTCTAAAATGCGGAAGTGCGCCTGTTTTCGCGATTGTCTTAAAACTTCCGTTTTAGTCGCCTATGGGAGAAATGACAAGGAATAATAAACAGCAAAAAACGGTCAAACTACTTGCTCTACAAACAAATGTTTGCATGACTATACAGACCAAGTAGAATAATATAACAAGGAAATATCAGTTTGCAACATCAAACAGCAAAACGAGCAGTTTTTAATGTCTAAAAATGAATGGAAGTAATTGAGACCGGAAGTCTCGTGCCAAAAAGATTCAAATGGCAGCACCCGCTCGTCTGCGGAGAATAAGGTCAATAGCCTGGTTTGTTAGTTCATTGGATCGTTTTGCTTTCTCACTATAATCGATCCGCTCCAGAGTTCGTTTCAATAGAGCCGAGACCACGTCATTCAGGCAATCTCGGACCGATTGATTTACCGTGGATCCTAGCACGACTGCTGGTTTCACATATGCCAAACAAATCGCGCTAACTGGGGAAACGTGCCAGGTTTAACAATAAAAGTCTAGGTGTGAAAACACCCTAAGTTCAAATACAGTCCATCTGTGGTTCTGTGAGTTATACAAATAAAAAAAATCACTTTTCATATTTACTGAAATTCAGTGTAATATTTAATTTCAGCTAGTTTATGAGTTCTTAATATAGCTATTGCTAAAATAGTTACTAAAAAAACCCCAGTGGTTTGCACTGTCGCCTCACAGCAAGAAGGTCACTGGTTTGAGTCCCGACTAGGTAAGTTGACATTTCTGTGTGGAGTTTGCATGTTCTCCCGCCCGGTGTTGGCGTGGGTTTCCTCCGGGTGCTCCAGTTTCCCCCACAGTCTACTGACATGCGCTATTAGGTGAATTGAATAACTATATTGGCCTTAGTGTATGTGTGTGAATGAGTGTGTATGGATGTTTCCCAGTGATGGGTTGCAGCTGGAAGGGCATCCACTGTTTAAAACATTTGCTGGATAAGTTGGCGGTTCAATCCGCTGTGGCGACCCATGATGAATAAAGGGACTGAGCCGAAGCAAAATCAATAAATGACGAAAAAAACGAAATGTCAGTTAATCGTAGTAAAAAAATTTCATGAGTAAATCATTAAACTGATCAAATTAAAACCATTTTGTCACATACAATAAAATAAATAGTAACTGAAATAGAAGAAGAACTGAAATAAATAAAAAAGTAAACATTAGAAATGGTTGAGAAGGAAATTAAAGCAAAATGAAGTCCACATCAGAAGATTGGAGAATTGTGTTTTTTTTTTAAAGTTCTATATTTTTTTACTTCAAGGTGGCACTGGGCCAATTTTTCTTAGACAAATTCAGAATATGATTCATATGATGTGCACCAAATTTTAAGCCAATGCGCCAAAGGACTACTAAAATATAGCAATTTACTTGACCAAAATTAAAATGAATGCCAACCTGGTCAAGCGTGAAGCACAAACTTTGTGTGTTGCTTAAATGTTATCATGTTTGATTAATTAATCTGAAATGCCATTAATAAAATTGTATCGTTTTAATGGAATGACAGTCCAACAATGCTTATGTCCTAAATCAACACTATGGCAAGATCCAAAGGCATATAGGAAGAGTTGCTGTTTCAATAGCGTTTGAGCGCAGGTGTGTGTTCAGAGCTTCACCTCAGCCTGTCTGACATGTTTAAAGCTCCGACGGCTGTAGATCTTTCTAGACGCAGCAGCAAATTTATGGGAAACGTTTGATTGTGTAAACATGGTGTTTTTTCACTATTTAGTTTGTCACTATTCTGCTTGTATTGAAAGAGGAACTTGATGAACTTTTACTATTAAATTATTAAAGGGTTCTTTATGCAACAGACACCTAAATGGGTGTGTATCTGTTACACCTCTGAATATGTGATATGTGTGCTTAGCATAAACTGATTAATTGCAGTTTGGTGTGCAAATATATGCTCAGGAGTATTTTGGATTCAGTTCATTAACGCTTTTTACAATGTAAACTTTAAATTAAAGGGGTTATTACTTAAGTTTTAATTGAATGGTTTCTTTTTTCATTCATTTTCCTTCAGCTTTGTCTCCATTTAAGAAGTTGTCTCAGCAAAATGATATATAACACATGTTTTTTGCAATGGATTCCTTTTCAGCCACTCCCAGTACTGGGAAACACCCGTACACACTCATTTACACACACTAAGGCCAGTTTATTCAATTCACCTATGTCTTTGGACTGTGGGGGAAACAGGAGCACCCGGAGGAAACCCACGCCAACACGAAGAGAACATGTAAACTCCAACTGCCCCAGCTGGGACTCAAAACCAGCGACCTTCTTGCTGTGAGGCATCAGTGCTAACCACTGACCCATCGACCCACCCTCGGTTTATTTTTGATTTATATCTATATCTTAGGTTTGTTTTATATTTATCATTTTGAATTCAGCGCTTTATAAGTTGGATGGCCGTTGTGGAAAGGTTCCAACTCTACTGGAACACAGCTGTCTTTGCGTGTCATGTTTCTGAACATCTTAGTCTGTTGTTTGTTTTAAGTGTGTTTGATTATGGTTGTGACAGAAATTTGCAGAAAGTAGATGTCCAGGAACTCCCAGCAGGGCGACTTGATGGCAAAAAAGCAAATTGACATTGTTGAAGTCATAAAACACATTTAAAATGCAAATCGATTTGATGTCAAAAACTCGACATCTAGGGCTGCACAGTGGCGCTGTGGGTAGCACATTCACCTCACAGCAAGAAGGTCGCTGGTTCGAGTCTCAGCTGGGTCAGTTGGCATTTCTGTGTGGGGTTTGCATATTCCTCCCATGTTGGCGTGGGTTTCCTCCGGGTGCACCTGTTTCCCCCACAAGTCCAAAGACATGCGCTATATGTAAATTAGGTAGGCTAAATTGTCCGTAGTGTATAAGTGTAAATGAGTGTGTATGGCTGTTTCCCAGTGATGGGTTGCAGCTGGAAGAACATCTGCGTGTAAAACATATATGCTAAATAAGTTGACGGTTCATTCAGCTGTGCATTCTGCCCCAGATTAACAAAGGTACTTTGCCGAAAATAAAATCAATGATTAACCTTGATGTCTATTTGACATCACACATTGATGCCCATTTGACCACCAAAATAACAAAACAAAATGTATTATGAGACAATTTTATTCATGTGAAAGCTACAATTACAAATTTACACAGGATTTTGTTTCCTTAAAATGCAGGTACCTTGATGCCAAAATTACATGTAAAAAATATATAGCAGTATAAAAAAAAATATAATAATAATGCTGGGCTCCACGCAATTCCTTCATGTTGTCCTAAACACAAACACAAATTAAAATAACCTAATTGTTTTTCCAAATTTAAGTAGATTGAACATGAAAAAATTCAGTTGTGTGAAAAAAAATGTGTGATAGAGTCTGTTGGAATAGGGTTAGAATTAACCAATAGTAAATGTGTTTATATTTTAACTGTTCATTAAATCCATCAACTTCATTGTTAATGCTTGAGCTCAGCTCTGTTATTCATTAATATTAATGTATTTTAATAATGCAGCCAGTGAATGTTTATACAATTGAGAATGTTTCTGCAATTATAATAAGCATTTAAATTATTCAGAAACAGGCGACGTAGTGGCGCAGTAGGTAGTGCTGTTGCCTCACATCAAGAAGGTCGCTGGTTCGAACCTGGGCTCAGTTGGTGTTTCTGTGAGGATTTTGCATGCTCCCTGTGTTCGCGTGGGTTTCCTCTGGGTGCTTCGGTTTCCCCCACAGTCCAAAGACATTCGGTACAGGTGAATTGGGTTCACATTTTTAACATTATTTAGCAACTAACCTAAACATTGTTGATAATGATTACACTGTACTTTGGGTACAAAGAACTGACTGACTGTGCTTTGATTTTTCTCCAGACGCATGTTATCGTGTCTGACAGACCACCATGAGCTACAGAGAACACTCTCTGCTTAAAAGATCCGCCCACCTCACTGGACAGTTAAAAAAGACCAATCAAACTAAAGATGACATCAAGTATTACCCAATCAAAAGTGGCAAATGAGGCAACTTTATAAAATGCTTGTGGGATGATTTGCAGGAGAAGCTACTTTTAAAAAATTAATTGAAAATACGGGACAAAACCCATCCCGTATTGATTCAAAACGGGACGCGCAATTTCATTCTCAAATACGGGACGATTCCGTATTTTAAGGGACGGGTGGCAACCCTACACGTAGCTGGTGATTGATTATAAAGCATGTTTGGCAGGCTGTCCCTGAGCTCATAATATCCCCGAGCGCGAGGCTCCCTCCCATTTGCAATGCGAGAGGGGAGTTTGAGCACAGGTAGATCTCGAGAACTCCCCTGCTGTAGTAGCTAATGAACACAAACCGGGAAACCTGGAGGAAACCCTTGTAAGCACGTGGATAACGTGTAAACTCTGCACAGAAACGTCGGCTGGCTTGGTAAGGACTAGAACCAGTGATGTTCTTGCTGTGAGGCAACAGTGCTAACCTCTGGGCCACCGTGCCACTCATAAAGGAGGAGGAGTAGGGGGTGAAAGGAGGGATTCTTCAAAACGAAGATGACTGCTATATGGAATTTAGGGTATTTTTAGTGGCTTTAGAATCGTCTGATTGATGAATAATAAATTGAAAAATGACTTATAAACTTCACTTATTGGAGAAAAAAAATATCCATCATTCAGTTTTTGTTGCTATTTATTTTGCTTTATTAGAGTCATCATTCATCCATACACAAGAAGAAAATAGGGAAGAGCTTTGTTTTGCGTCGCTTAAGAACTAACAAAACAATTCAAAATATCCGGAAAATTCCCTCAGTGACAGTAGTTATAGAACAAAGAGCTGAATGGTACATTCATTCACTAAAGATACATATTTTTCCAGTAATATCTGGAATTGTAGCCATTAAACCCGATGTCAACAGGATCATTTATCCACTGGTTTTCTGGTTTTCGCACGTAATAGGAGTGCATCTGCAGCTCTCTATGTAGACGTAGTCATGAGGGATTTCACTGCCGTCCGCACACTTCAGCGTCACCTTTTTAACGCTGGTTTTCGTCTCCTTACAGCAGGAACAGCTGTGCATCATGGTGTTTGCGCCCATTGAATACCTGCGCAGATTTACAAGACAAATATTTGTTAGATCCGATCTTAATACACATGCAAGTCTGCGATAGTCAAAACACATTGTGGAGTGTTTCAAGCTGTATATGACTCCGCATAGCTAATAAATGACAACATTTGTTGTACATTTTTTAAATTAAAATGGTTGACAAAATATATTCTGCAGGGAAAATAAGTATTGAACACGTCATGTTTTTTTCCTGGGAATATTATTTCTAAAGAAGCTGTTGACATGGATCTGATCCAGATTTTGGGGAAAAAGCCAAACAATGCAAACAAAATAGTGATAATAATTTTTAAATATTTGAGAGTTTCTTTGGCTGTGTTTTGGATCATCGTCTTGCTGAAATGTCCACTCTGGTTTCGTCTTCATCATCTTGCTAATGTAGATGTTGAACTGAAGCAGCTGATATTAATTTACAATGAGAAAGGGCAGAGGGTTGCTGAAGAAACACTGAGAGATTTCATCTGCTGTCTGGGCTTTCACTACCTTTTTACACCTTCCTTTCTTCATGTGTTCAATAATTTTTGTCATTTCATTTTATTATGCAAAACTTAATTTCTTTTTTGCAAAAATGGCTTTCCTTGCTTGTTACCAACATCCAGAGAAAATTTCAAGTCTACAGCACCTTTAGAAATATGATATCTGAGAAAAATGGTGACATGTTCCCCGCTGTATATACATTTGCAAATGGACATTTTTCATCCCATTTCATCCGAATATTACATGTCAAATACGGTATGTACTTTATATTAATTATATATACATTTAAACAAATAATATATAGATATATACAAATTGTATTGTACATTATTTGCCTTATATGAGATATCTTAAAGGGTTTACACAAGGGACCTCAAGAGTATTTGATTTCAGATGTCGCTAAAATAAAATCACATCATCACTGTTTGCTGCATGTTATCAGAATACTACAAAAACCTAAAAAACAAAGCTACAGCGGTTAAAGCAACATACATATTTACTATTGGTACAATAATAATGCACATTTTGCTTTTTTATTTGCTCTTGCTTCCAAGGCAGTTGCACATTTTGTGCTCTTAAATTTGCAAAGTGCTTTTTTTGGTAAATTATTTACGTTCTATAGACCCTTTTCACATTTCCGAGTGTCTCAGTATAGTTGGTCATATTTGGGAAAACTTAGAGTGCAGTGAATGGGAGAGTACAACAATTTTTTTTTACAATAATATTTGCTCAAGTAATAATAAAAAAAAACCTCCACTATGGGGTTATCGAGACTTTTAGAAAAAAGGAAAAAATTTAGTGAGACTGATGACCTCAGCCAGAGAAGAGAATAACATCAAATTTACTGTCCTGCCCCATAGACGCTACATTAGAAACACCTCGCACAAGCAGAAATTAGTTATTGTGTAATGTGAAGCAATTGTGTTTGAACTCTCAGTAATGATTAAATCACACTGAACTGAGCTAAACTGAACTGAACTGAACTTAAACACTAAAACCTGAACCACACTGTTCCAGTTACTATGACCATTTATGTGAAGCTGCTTTGACACAATCTACATTGTAAAAGCGCTATACAAATAAAGCTGAATTGAATTGAAAAATGATAAAATAAATAAAAAATAAGTACATAAAAAATAAACATTAAAAACTTTTAAGGATTTTAGATGGTGATGACTGTTAAACATGTCATAACAGACTGGTTAAAAGGGTTTATTGTTTTTTTTCGCTAAATTATTTGCGTTCTCACATTGATTCTGTGTCGCAGTTTCCACTGCAGGATGTGACTTCAATGGGGTTGATGGACTTGCAGTCATTCACTGTGACATCTGTCATGTTCTTCACACGAACACAGTTCTTGAGTTCACCTGAGATAGTAAAGGAGGCAATGTCAATAACATAGTAGTAACAAAACATTTGTTAAAAGCAAAATAACTGCTCATGAATTGCGCTATTCTTGTTAACCTGCTGTATTGTTTTTTTTACATATTGTATAGCATAGCATTATGAAAAATTAGGAGACCGTTTGGAAATTCAATTTTTTTTCTGCATTTCCGATTGACAGTTATGTGCAAAATGCACAATGCAAAAATAAAAATGTTGTCAAATGGAGCATAAAATGACATTTGGTCGAAATAGCAAAAAGGTAGCACTTCGAACGTTTATATACATTTTTAGTCTTAACTATAAAGAAGAAGTAAAAAAGACATCACAACCAATCACAACAAATGGAAACATTTACCCCACAGTCCAAAGACATGTGCTATAGGTGAATTGAATAAAAACTAAATTGGCCACAGTGTATGAGTGAATGTGAGAGTGTATGGGTGTTTCCCAGTGCTGGGTTGCAGCTGGAAAGCCATGTGCTGTGTAAAACATATGCATGATAAGTTGACGTTTCATACCGCTCTAGTGACCCCTGATAAATAAAGGGACTGAGCCGAAGAAAACTGAATGAGTTGAATTTGCAAGAAATAAAGCAAAATTGTACATTTTACTCAAACACGTACCTACTAAATACGGTAAATCTAAAGAAGCAGATTTTTAAAGAGGTTACTTAACATTTTCCATAGCTTTATTATTATTATAATTTGCTTTGTAATCATTATAATATCCTACAGGACATGTCCTTTACATGAGATGGTTTAAAACAGGGGTCACCAAACTTGTTCCTGGAGGGCCGGTGTTAAGCAGGTTTTAGTTCTAACCCTTATCAAACACACCTAAACAAGCCAATCAAGGTCTTTACTAGGTATACTTGTAACACCCAGACAAGTATTTTGAGGCAAGTTGGAGCTGTTGGGACACCGGCCCTAGATTGGTGACCCCTGCTTTAAAGAAACTAGTTCTGCTTGTATTTTACCAATAAGGACAATCAGAATTTTCTAAGAAAGGAAATAATGTCTTACAGGTGTTGCAGCATCCATCTTCATCGAGTCCCAGTGTTCCCTGTCAAGTCAAACAGAGCTTGGTTTAAATGTCAATGTGACATACATCGCTAAACGTGCTGGTTCAATTTTAAAAAAAAAGTGTCATCAGACTTTGTAGAACACAAAGCAACATATTTTGCAAATGTTTTGGGGTGGGGCTCAAACAAATTTTAAGATCAAACAAAAAATTTGAAGTTTAACCTTGTCAAGACTAGTGAAGAGACACGTGTAAAAATCTTTAAAGCTTTTAAAACTGCTCACAGTTTAATGCTGGTTGCTTAATCATGTTTGCTTAATGTGCAGTAACTACTGACTTTCACGTCACATGGCATGTTTTGTGTAAACCAATAATATTTGCTTTCCTGAATCAAGAAAAGGCATACAAGGTCCCAGGGTTGACAGTGCATGTCAAAGCACAAACCAAGCATGAAGACAAAGAAAATGTCTGTAGACCTCACAGACAGGATTGTCTTGAGCCACAAAGCTGGGGAAAGTTACAGAAAAATATCTGCTGCTCTGAAAGTTCCAATGAGCGCAGTGACCTCCATCATCTGTAAGTGGAGGATGTTTGGATCCACCAGGACTCTTTCTAGAGCTGGCCAGGCCATCTAAGCTGAGTTATCGGAGGAGAAAGGCATAAGTCAAGGAGGTGATCAATAACCCGATTGTCACTCTGTCTAAGCTCCAACCTTACAGATGGACAGTCTTCTGTGCAGCAATCCACCAATCAGGCCTGTATGGTCGAGTGACCAGACGGAGGCCACTCCCCACCTGGAATTTGCCAAAAGGCATCTGAAGGACTCTCAGACCATAAGAAACTAAATTCTCTGGTCTGATGTGACTAAAAATTAACTCTTTGGAGTGAATGCCAGGTGTTACGTTTGGAGAAAACCAGGTACTGCTCATCACCAGGTTAATAACATCCCTACAGCGAAGCATGGTGGTGGCAGCATCATGCTGTGTGGATGTTTTTCTGCAGCAGGAACTGGAAGACTAGTCAGGATAGAGGGAAAGATGAATGCAGCAATGTACAGAGACATCCTGAATGAAAACCTGCTTTAGAGAGCTCTTGACCTCAGACTGGGGCGACAGTTCATCTTTTAGCAGGACAATGACCCAAAGCACACCACCAAAATATCAACGGAGTGGCTTCACAACAACTCGATGAATGTCCTTGAGTGGCCCAGCCAGAGCTCAGACCTAAATCCTATTGAACATCACTGGAGGGATCTAAAAATGGCTGTACACCGTCACTTCCCATCCAACCTGTTAGAGCTTGAGAGATACTGCAAAGAGGAATGGGCAAAAATTCCTAAAGACAGGTGTGCCAAGCTTGTGTCATCATATTCAAAAAGACTTGAGGCTGTAATTGCTGCCAAAGGTGCATCAACAAAGTATTGAGCAAAGGCTGTGAATACTTCTGTATATGAGATTTTTTTAAAAAGGTTAATTTTTAACCTTTTAATTAAAAACTTTTAATAAATTTGCAACAATTTCAAAAAATCTTTTTTCACATTGTCATTATCGGGTATTGTGTGTGGAATTGAGAGGAAATAAATTAATTTAAATGTAAAAGTAAGCAAAATCCCAGCATAAAGCTGTCTTGTCTCCTCAGAATGCTTGCATTTAACCGCTTGACTTGTCTGGATTTAAAAAATAAAATTCTTTATGGAAGTTTAAGGACAGGAAACTTTTGAACAAAAACATTTCTTATGTGTTTAGAATGACATCAGGGTAAATTTTCATATTTCGGGCTGAATTAGCCTTTGCAGAAACAGCTCCAAATGTGTCAATTTGGAAAACTCACAGGCACACATTGATCTGGATTGATTTCGGGACAGGTTGGTATGGTCCTCTCTATTATGTACGTCCCATTGACTTGCTGACAGGTCACACTTTCACATTTATAATTGTAACTCTCTCCCTCCTATAACAAAAAAAGAGAAGCTGCATGAGAATGGAAGAGCAGATTAATTGTCTGAAAAAGTAAAGGAAAATCCAAGAATACGTACACTGAGAATATGTGTGATGTTATCTGACACATAAATACAGGCATTTGGCTTGCATGTTCCACAACACTCGCCTTTTTGTTCCACGAGCTCAAAGCCCTTGAAGTAGAAAACAAAAAACATGCTCAGAGTCTACAGATGAATGTTCTTTTCAAATCAGCGATGTAAAGATGTAAATGTTACCTCAGAGCAAGGTTCACAGATTTTAGAAACACAGGAGACGGTGTGTAGTTGTGTCTCTGGGTCTTTCTCCATGTCACAGTTACATTCGACACAAGGGTCTGGGTAGATTGTGGATCCAGGCTATAAAGAACAACAGAGATTACCGGTCAATAAAGTGTAGAATGGTTTTCTGAATTCTAGTGCACTTCCTATTGTTGAATGTGACATTCTCAAAATTCATTATTATTGTTTTGAACAAATGAATCTAGAGGGGCGTCACGTTGGCACAGTGGATAGCACGATTGCATCACAACAAGAAGGTCGCTGGTTCGCGCCCCGGCCAGGTCAGTTGGCATTTTGTGTGGAGTTTGCATGTTCTCTCCATGTTCGTGTGGGTTTCCTCCGGGAGCTCCGGTTTCCCCCACAGTCTAAAGACATGTATAGGTAAATTGTTCGTAGTGTATGTGTGTGAATGAGTCTGTATGGGTGTTTCCCAGTGTTGGGTCGATTCGGAAGGGCATCTGCTGCGTAAAACATATGCTAGATAAGTTGGCGGTTCATTCCGCTGTGGCGACCCCAGATGAATAAAGGGACTAAGCTGAAAACAAAATGAAGGATTGAATGAATGAATCCATAGGCTCACCTGGTACTCAGTGTTATTGTACACACAGACGTCTTTGGGCACTGTACATTAGAAGAAGAAAAAAACATTAAGTTAATAATATACATGATATTTAACTTCTTTTGTTATTATTTTAAAAAAAGGTCATTTCTGACATGAAGTACATCGTCGATAGTTCTTTGTATTGCAGGTTTTTATGTACATAATTATTTATTTTCAACAAAAATCTTTGTTCTTAAAACAAAAAAACTAAAATATTTTAGTTCTGTTGGTTAGATTTCTGTGACTTCCTTTTTTTATTCCTTTTAAACCTGTTTTTTAATAATTTTAATTATTTTTTATCCTTTTAATTCTTTGTTGTGTTTTCCCCTTATACTTATTATATGATTTTAATCATTTTGTTTATGTAAAAGACATTGAAATACTATTGTGTCTGAAATGTGCTATATAAATAAACATTGCATATAGTAAGCCATAATAAGTATAATTACACTATTGCTTTTTGCCATTAATTCAATTCAATTTAATTAAATTAATCTTTATAGCGCTTTTACAATGTAGATTGTGTCAAAACAGCTAAACATAGAAGTTCTAGTAAATTGCCAATCATTATTGCTATGTTTCTAACATCAAAAAGAAAATCATTTCCAGTTTAATTTTCAATGACAGAAAATAACAGCATGAACTAAAAAGAGAATTACCTATCAGGTAATAATTACAAAAAGGACATCAGCATTTCCAGGACAGCAACAATATGCATAATTTTTAGTATTTCAGTTTGAGACTTACCACAGGGTGGACAGCAACTGCCTTCATTTGCATGTTCAGCTAACTCGAATCCCACATCACATTTCTTGTGGATACAGACCTCGAGATTACACACTAAATGAGAGGAAAAATAACAAACAAACGTTTAACATGAATGTGAAATGTGTTTCCATTATTTTTAATAATAATAATGATAATAATAATCAATAATAATACATTTATTTTGTATGAAGTGCAGAGATGCCCAAACTAGGGCCCGGGGGCCAAAGTTGGCCCATGATAGCCTTTGATATTACCCGCCATCCCATCAGAGAACACAGAAAAAATAAAGGGGAGGGTCGGGGGGAATGCCTACAATAGAAATTGTCATTTCTAATTTAACGTTATCTTTTGTTGGTTTGTTTATTGTTGAGCTACTAAAAAAAGCAAGCTTAAAATAAATGTTATAATTACATGTTGTAAATGAATCAGATTTATTTAAATGGCCATTGTGTTAATTGATTTTTTTTATTAATATATGTTAATTAAAAATATATAATTTTTTTAACATTATTAATATATTTTTTAAGTTTATTTTATATATTTAACTATTTTTAAATATTCTTTCAAAATTACCCATGACAATTTTAACACAGTTTTAGACAATAATAATAATAATAATAATAATAATAATAATATTAATATTAATAATAATAATACAGTTTACAGAAATACAGTTTGATATATTTAACTTTGCCCCATAGCCCCCAGTTATGTTTGTTTTTTGGCTCTTCATAAGAAAAGGCATCTTTAAAAGTTGCTTTCTCAAAGCTCTTTGCTGATGCATTCAAGTATAGACAGTTCAAATTTGTCAATAAACTTGCAGAGAGACTGAGTGCTATTGTCAGGTGTATTTTTAGAGAATTATTTTTAATAAATGTTTCCCGCTGGTAATATTATTCTCACCGCAGGTTGGACAGCAGTTGTCAATAATTAATTTTTGCTCGGGTCCACAGGGCACTATAGTCGGACACCCAACAAATTCCTTGGTGATCCCAAAAGTCTCATTGGAGCAGGTGTATTTGTAACAGTCCATGGTCCAGGTGTCTCCAGGCTGCAGGAGGAAAGCAAGCAAAATGTGGGGATTATGAAGTATAAATGCAAGATGAGTTGTTTTGCACCTTATTGACATATTTGTCTTGGCTTATCTATTTCAGAAGTACCTCTCGAGGTAATCCATCAGGGCCGATGCAGTCTACAAGGAAAGAATGAAAACAAAATCAACCACAAGGTCACAAGAAAGTGCATTATTCTTGTATAAAAGTAAAGAAAGCTGCATGTCTTACCGCAGTAAGCCGTACAGTAATCTGTCGTTGAACTAACTAGATACGTGTTATCGGGACAGAAACAACCTTCCATGTATGTTTGATGACAGCTTTCGCCTTGACAGTCTTTCTCCACAAACAAGTCGTTGTACCTAGTCATGAGAAGTGCAGTGAATTATTATATTTATGAGAGATAGGAAGTAACAAAGTACAAATACTAAAGGGTAGATTTTTTCTGGTATCAGTACTTTACTCCACTACTTTTTTTTTTAACTTTTTTTTTTCTTACATTTTTACACAAATATCTGTACTTTCTACTCCTTACAATTTTAAAACCACAGTTGTTACTTTTGTTTTTATGTGTTTGGTGGCTCGATCTATATTATTTCTTATCATTGTGCAATAATCTGAGCGCCTTTTTGATTTAAGAAAGTAGCCAAGCTGCATCAAACTCTGCAATATAGCCCAACAACATTGTTTAAAAAGCCTGGCCCATGTATCATCATCCAGACGCAAACTCACAGCGTTCAGCATGTAGTTTTTCAGCAAGCAGTCTATTTTACTCATTGCATGCCTGCGTGCTGCACTGCCCGGCCTTTTCAAGGCTATCGCGCACCGTACGTGGGCTAGTTTATGAAGATTACTTATAAGGCAAGGATGACTACGCAGATGTGAGAGAGAGAGTCGGCGAATTTAACATGACTGATGCTGCACTGTTTACATGGTATTAATACACCTTTTGCTCGATCGGAACACAGGTAAACACGAGACACACATTCCAGTTCAAAAACATGCTAAATGCTTAAGCCTTGTGTGCTCTTCCGATCATTACTGCACAGGCTTATACATCTAGTATAAAAATAGTGCTTTTTTGTAAAGATTTGTTCATTTAGTAATAAAAAATCAAAAACTTTATAAAAATGTATGCATTGCTGTTTATTTTCTTCATTTCTGGGTTATTTATGAGAGCTGCTCTTTGAAGAATAAAGCAGCTTTAGCCTAATGCAAAAAAAAAAAAAGTTTGCAGTCAAATTTCATTAGAATTTATTTTAGCAAAAGAAAAAAATTCAATATGTTTTGGACAGAATTCAGTGCAAAATGTAAGACATTATATTATTATAAAGATAGACAGCCCTACAGAACTATTTTTAGAGTGTATCAACATGAAAGGCAGCTGATGTTTTTGATCTAACAGCTGAAAAACTACATGCTGAACGCTGTGAGTTTGCGTCTGGATGATACATGGGCCGTGCTTTTTGAACAATGTTGTTGGGCTATATTGCAGAGTTTGATGCTGCTTGGCTACTTTCATAAATTTGGCAACAAACATTTTACATAAAAATTGGAAATGTCAGTTATTTTATAATAACGTATCAATAGAATGTGAGGTCTAGTTACCTACCTATCCTCACTCACTATCCTTCAGATTTATCAGGGGTCGCCACAGCAGAATGAACCTCCAATTATTCCAGCATATGTCTTACACAGCGGATACCCTTCCAGCTGCAACCCAGTACTGGGAAACACTCATATACACTCACATTTACACACACTTATACACTACTGCCAATTTAGTTACCTTATATTCACCACTACCGCATGTTTTTAACCTGTGGTTGAAACCGGTACTTTTTATTATGTTGGCTTGAGAAAGCCAACATACTGTTATACTACTCTGTCCTTGAAAACAAACGTATCTCCTCCTAGGCCGTTCATGCCACAAGGTCCAAATGTGGTCAAAATGTGCCTTCAACATTCAAGATTGTTGCTATATCTCCTCATGCCTATAAGACTTATTGTTTTTTGAATAAAAAATGTTAAATATTAATTTTTTATAATCCGAGCATATAAAAAAATTATACAAGCCCCAAATTTGGCCAAAAGCTGTATTTAGATGCGTTAGATTTTGTTGCTATATCTTTAAGGTTTAACAGACTTATAGTTTTCCAATAAATAATTTTTAAGCATTATTTTTCTCAAAATATGGCAAGCCATTTTTGACTTAAACTCCATATTTTTTACTGATATGGCAAGCCATTTTTGCATGTATCACTTTTACACTTAATAAGCATTGTATTTAAAAAAAAATACGGCAAGCCATTTTTACATAATGTTCATTCCCTTAGTCCCTTTATAAATCAGGGGTCGCCACAACGGAATGAACCGCCAACTTATCCAGCATTTGTTTTACACAGTGAATGCCCTTCCAGCCGCAACCCAACACCAGGAATACATAATGTTCAAGTCTAGTTTTTGACACTCATAAAGACTGTCATAGAAACATTGGGGTTGATTAAGATCACTCATATTGCCAAGAAGCTTTGATGTATCATCACTAACCTGTCAAATGTCCCCATAGCAATAAAACAGTATAACCTAGCAACCATTTAAAAATGGCAATATCTCTACATCAGAACATCGTAGGGACCTGGGCATTGGCTTATTTGACTCATGCTAGCAAATGGGACTTCCTGTGTACTATGCATGGTAACAATGATAATGGGAGCCAAGTGCTAAAAACAATTAACTACATGCTATGAATGATTATCTAAATGCAATAACATATGCTTGAAATGCCTACTAAGTATTAGCATTTGATCAAACATGCACACGAGCATTGCCATTTAGCAACTGGTTAGTTATGCCATAATTGCATAATTGCAACCACTTAGCAACCGCCACCGTGCTTCCTGCCAACTGCCATTCCAAGTCCTAGCACAGTCACGTTGGCTTTCTCAAGCCAACATCAAAGTTTTTCAATAAACTTTAGGTTCTAGTTTTATTACTTTTGTACATTTTTCAGGCAGTACTTCTATAGTTTTACTTAAGTACAAACGTGTAGTCAGTACTTTTAATTGAGGTGTTTTAAACTTGAGCATCTGTACTTTTATTTAAGTAAAGAATGTTTGTACTTTTGCCATCTCTGATATTTATTAAGGACTGTTGTTTTGTTGACTACTGTAGAGCAAGATTACCTGGTACTGCAGGTTTTTTCCACTTTAGGTCCACATGCATTGTATACTTTGTGACTGGGGCATTTGTGTGCTGTTAGAGAAACCAACAGTGATTACATATTTTTAAACATTCGGAGATGTAAAGCCCAGTCTTAAAAGGTTAAAGATACACTGTAGAAAATTCTGTATTGTTGTAACCCATTGTTTAGTCAAATATGGAAAAACCCAATGTTGGGTTAAAATTGCACTTTTTTTAACCCATGTTTTACATTTGCATTTACATTTAGTCATTTAGCCGAGGCTTTTGTCCAAAGCAACTTACAATTTAGGAGGTATTCAGTGATTCAACAAGAAGAGGCAATACACACAAGAAGTGCTAGTTATACAAAGTAACTTTTTTTTGTGCTACAGTGCTAACCCAGCATTTTTGCTTAGAATGTGTTAATTTTGCTTACCACAGGTTTGTTTAAGGTCATCGGAGGTTCTCCAATCCACACAGATGCCTTCTTTTCCACATAATGCAGCATACGCCTCAAGACTGGTGCAACCAATTGAACGATTTCCCATGCGGCACACATCAAATTTGCATGACTCATAATAACTTTCGTAAGGAATATGATCATGGCACTCCTTAAACATGCTGTGAAAAAACAAATAGAGCATTGAAAAAAATTCCTTTACCTCATTTTGATGTTCCAAAATGGTAAGATTTCCCTCTTTTCTCCTTATTTAGTCATATAGGTTTAAAACAGCTTGAGGGTAAGTAAATTCTGAAAATGTACATATTTAGGTGCTTTTAACTTTTCAGTCATTTATGTTTAAATGTCAAAATGTTTTTAAAGTAAGAGCCTTTTTGTTGCCCAAATTTGTTTGAAATAAATCAGAAAAATATCTAATACCTTCTTATTTTAGTATGATTATTAAGTATATACATATTTTTTTTTAAATGGTACTAAATATACAATCTCTCTAGGGAAATGTATCATTACGAGATATATTGTTATCGCAGTAATCAGCAATAATATTACATAATATAAAAGTGTAGCATTTTCTTACTCGCCCTTGATGTATTCACAAATACTGGGGTTGCAGATAACTGGAGGAGGTGTAGGCTTAGGTATAGGTTTAGGAGGCTGGCATCCTGGGGGAACCATCCAAAGCTGTGCCATGTTCTCACACGATTTGTCGATTTGTCCATCAGGGCGTCTGCAGTCATTTGTACGATTGTTGTCGCAGACCCCTGAAAAACAGACATTTAATTTGGCTTAAACTGGATGTAGAGAAGTAGTAATGCTACATTGCAAAATAAATGTATTATTGAAATTCGAGTTTATAAGAAGGTATGGAAAATCATATTAATTTGATGCACTAGTAAATATAAAATTTACACTCACACATATGGTATTTCACGAGTTCACACTTAGATATTGCTTGATATTAATAACATGTTTGGCATGCTGTCCCGGGAGAGAACCCTGAGCTCAGAGATAATTGAGCCCAGGGCTCCCGCCTGGTCAATTAGCAGGTAAGGGGGTCTGAGATCAGGTAGTTCTCGAGAGCTCATCCTGGTAAGGGAGGAAATGGGGTGGATTCTTAAAAAAACGAAGGGAGTAATGCTAGTCAGGCTATTTATAGTGAGTTTGGAATGATCGGATTGGCTTACTAATGATTACAGATGAAAGAACAGCTCAACTCAATTATATCACTTGCTTCTCTCGAAACTAGTTTGTGAAACTTCATTTTGCTTAATGCACATCTCATAGAAATGATCTCGGATCTGTACTCACCACACTGCCCCTCTGTATTACCACTGAAGTAGGAGAATGGGAGATTGATTACAAAGCCTTGATGATTCACAGTAATGTCGACATTGATTTCAGTGATGTTCAAAATGACTCCAATGCCAGAGGTGGTGATGAAGAAGTTGTTATTGACGTAAGTTAGTTGTTTCAAATCATCATTAACATAGACCTGTGGGAAAAACGGGGTCTTTTCAAAACGATGCTCTAGTGCACTGTCATTTTGTCATGATGGGATGTAAAACGTTTTTAAGAATGTTTTGCAGACTTACCTCAATCTCTTTGGTGTTGCTTGTCAGCTTAATGCTATATGATTTGTAGTTCACAATCACATACTCTGGGCAGGCAAGATTATTTTTAAGATCACATAAGTAGTTTTTAACATAGGCACTGATGTTATATCTTGGGACGATTTCTTTGAACAAGACGTAAGTGCAATTTCCTTGGAAGTCATAGTATGTTCCATCAAACATTTGGTAATGTGGGTCACCCCAACCACTGCATTTACCTGGAAAAACCAAGGAACAGGGCATGTTATTTAACATTTACTCATAAGTATTAAAGATAAATTTAATGTAAATAAGCATGGTTTAAACTCACATTCGCATTCATATCTAGAGCAGCAGCCGTTGTTATAAGACACCTTCTTAGCTTTAATTCCATTGGTACATGTAGGTATGACCTTGTCAGATTTGTCACACTGTAGAGGCACTGAGGTTACCTTGCCATTTTTACACGTGTAGTTTTTGCAGTTTTCAATCCAGGACTCCATATTCTGGATGACAGAGAGAGAGAGAATTTGGAGTTTATTGCCATTTCAGCTTCTTTGGCTATGTTATGGCAAAAAAAAAAAAAAAAAAAAACAGATCAAGTTTACCACATTGTATAAATACTACTTTTCTATAATTAAAAAAATATTCTAACAATTAAAAGTCATCAACAGCAATAAATTATAAACAAGTTAAAATACATAAATAGCAATATTAATGATAATATATAAGATAAAAATCTAAAACATTTTTTAAAGGTTCACTTTTGATAATATTTTTTACAATTTTAGAAGGTTTCACATTTAAAAATATTTAATTTAAAGTCTGTCTAGATAAAAATTGTTGTCTAATAACATTAAAAATGGGGCATTCCACAAGAATATGTTTAACAGTTTGGTTTCTTTTGCTTCTGGATGACACATTAGATGAAGGAAAGGTAAATTTGAAAGGCAGGTTATAATTAATTTTTTGTATACATTATTTTTCTTACATTATAACAGTGGTGGAAAGAGTACTGAAAAATCATACTTAAGTAAAAGTACCATTACTTGACTAAAAATGTATTGTAAGCAGAGTAAAAGTATCTGTTGTAAATATTCCTCAACCTACTGTATGAGTAAAAAATAGCTCTTTTAAAAGTACCCAAGAGTAGTGAGTAGCGAGTATTACGCTATAAAAAACAGATGAGTTTACATGTAATTTGTGCATGTGAGTAAACGTAATAGTGTGCAGTGCATTTAGTTATTGCCCAGCAGGCGCACAATGTCATAAGATATTTAGGTCACACTTTACAATAAGGTTTATTAGTTAATGTTAATTAATGCATTTACTAACATGAACAAACAATGAACAATACATTTACTACAGTATTTATTCATGTTAGTAAATGTTAGTTAATGAAAATACAGTTGTTCATTGTTCATGTTAACTCATGGTCCATTAACTAATGTTACAAGCACGGACTTGGATGTTAATAATGCATTAGTAAATGTTCAATTATGATTAATAAATGCTGTACAGGTGTTGTTCATGATTAGTTCATGTTAATAAATGCATTAACTAATGAACCTTATTGTAAAGTGTTACCGATATTTATATTAGGTTAGATATATGTCGTGACGTCAGGTCACCAAAATTAAGTGTCTAGCCAGTGTCTAAAGACAATATTATTTTGATCACCAATAATGACTTCAAATTACGTTGATATTTGGTTGATTTTAGGTTGATTTTAGGGTGTGTTGGAAAGTGACCAAAATCCAATGTCGAACCAACATCTTAAAATAATACTGACATCAAAAAATGACAATTAATCTTCAGGTATGGCAACTAAAATCCAATGTCTGATAGAGGTCATAGTGGTAAGATACACACAACATTGAGCTGTAACATCATTAGACGTTGATATTTGGTTGATTTTAGGTTGGACATTGATGTCAGCCTGACATTGAGTTCTGACGCTTCCATTTTTCTGCATGTTTACACTTACATTTAATTATTAAACAGAATACAATTAAATAAAATAGAATAGGAAGGGATAGTGTTGTGGGATCAAGTGTTCACAAAACAAAAGTGCCTTTGCCATTGCTTGAAAATGGCCAATGCAAATCATCCTGAATAAATTACCTTTCTTTGGACCTGTTTGCAATCATTTATGTTCGGTTTTGATGTCGTCGTTGTTGGTGTTGTTGGTGTCGTTGTTGGTGGTGTTGTTGTTGCACATGGCTCAGCCTGTATGATAATACTGCACGAGGAGTTGCAGTGAGCAGAAAAGCACCAACCTGCTTTATCTGTTTTATTGTATATTGATGACCCTATAATTAGAATAAAAAGGATGTGTAAGAGAGTTAAGCAAGAAGGGAGTTTTTTTTACATAAGTGAAAGTTGAATGTAATGCAGGGTTAAGTTAATGTGCACATATATGCAAGGATTAAAGTTGAACAACTAAATTGAATTGTAATCATCCAATGATTGCTCACCTGGTAAGAATATTGCATTTAAATATGTGCAGTTACATTGAGTTGATGGGTGTTCTGGATTTGGAGTGGTGCGAACTGGCCCTGTATGCACAGTGAACTTTGTTGTAGTAGTAACAGGCTTTGTTGATGTGGATGTTGTTGTAGATTTGCTAAATGTAGATGGTGTTTCTGTTGACATAGTTGTTGTAGATCCAGTAGTTATAGATGGTGTTTTTGTTGATATAGGTGTCACTGTAACAATTGTAGATGGAGATTTTGTTGATATAGGTGTCACAGTAACAGTTGTAGATGGAGTTTCTGTTGGTATAGTTGTTACTGGAACTGTTGTAGATGGAGTTTCTGTTGGTATAGTTGTTACTGGAACTGTTGTAGATGCAGTTTCTGTTGACGTAGTTGTTACTGTAACAATTGTAGATGGAGTTTCTGTTGGTATAGTTGTTACTGGAACTGTTGTAGATGGAGTTATTGTTGGTATAGTTGTTACTAGAACTGTTGTAGATGGAGTTTCTGTTGATATAGTTGTTACTGGAACTGTTGTAGATGGAGTTTCTGTTGGTATAGTTGTTACTGGAACTGTTGTAGACGGAGTTTCTGTTGGTATAGTTGTTACTGGAACTGTTGTAGATGGAGTTTCTGTTGACGTAGTTGTTACTGTAACAATTGTAGATGGAGTTTCTGTTGGTATAGTTGTTACTGGAACTGTTGTAGATGGAGTTTCCGTTGGTATAGTTGTTACTGGAACTGTTGTAGATGGAGTTTCTGTTGATATAGTTGTTACTGGAACTGTTGAGGATGGAGTTTCTGTTGACGTAGTTGTTACTGTAACTATTGTAGATGGAGTTTCTGTTGGTATAGTTGTTACTGGAACTGTTGTAGATGGAGTTTCTGTTGGTATAGTTGTTACTGGAACTGTTGTAGATGGAGTTTCTGTTGACGTAGTTGTTACTGTAACAATTGTAGATGGAGTTTCTGTTGGTATAGTTGTTACTGGAACTGTTGTAGATGGAGTTTCCGTTGGTATAGTTGTTACTGGAACTGTTTTAGATGGAGTTTCTGTTGATATAGTTGTTACTGGAACTGTAGAGGATGGAGTTTCTGTTGACGTAGTTGTTACTGTAACTATTGTAGATGGAGTTTCTGTTGGTATAGTTGTTACTGGAACTGTTGTAGATGGAGTTTCTGTTGACGTAGTTGTTACTGTAACAATTGTAGATGGAGTTTCTGTTGGTATAGTTGTTACTGGAACTGTTGTAGATGGAGTTTCCGTTGGTATAGTTGTTACTGGAACTGTTGTAGATGGAGTTTCTGTTGATATAGTTGTTACTGTAACAACTGTAGATGGAGTTTCTGTTGGTATAGTTGTTACTGGAACTGTTGAGGATGGAGTTTCTGTTGATATAGTTGTTACTGTAACAATTGTAGATGGAGTTTCTGTTGGTATAGTTGTTACTGGAACTGTTGTAGACGGAGTTTTTGTTGGTGTAGATGTTACTGGAACTGTTGTAGACGGAGTTTCTGTTGATATAGTTGTCATTGTAACAATTGTGGATGGAGTTTCTGTTGGTATAGATGTTACTGGAACTGTTGTATATGGAGTTTCTGTTGAAGTAGGGGTTGATGTTTCAGTAGTTGGTGAAGTAGTGGATGTGATTGTGGATGGTGTTTCTGTAGAAGTTGGTGCCGAAGTTCCAGTAGTTGGTGTAACAGTGGATGTGCCTGTGGATGGTGTTTCTGTTGACGAAGGTGTCGATGTTTCAGTCGTTGGTGAAGTAGTGGATGCAGTTGTGGATGGTGTTTCTGTAAAAGTTGGTGTCAGTGTTCCAGTAGTAGGTGTAACAGTGGATGTGATTGTAGATGGTGTTTCTGTTGATGTAGGTGTCGATGTTTCCGTAGTTGGTGAAGTAGTTGATGCGGTTGTGGAGGGTGTTTCTGTTGATGTAGGTGTTGATGTTTCAGTCGTTGGTGAAGTAATGGATGTTGTTGTGGATGAAGTTTCTGTAGAAGTTGGTGCCGAAGTTCCAGTAGTTGGTGTAACAGTGGATGTGCTTGTGGATGGTGTTTCTGTTGAAGTAGGGGTTGATGTTTCAGTAGTTGGTGAAGTAGTGGATGTGATTGTGGATGGTGTTTCTGTTGATGTAGATGGTGTACTTGGGGTCGTAGTTGGAGGACAGTTGTCTTCACAACAGTGTACACGTATTTCATAATTATAACAAACTGGTGGGAAGTCCTCTGCATTGTCTTCATTAGAACATGACAGTCCAAATGATGTATTGCAATAAACTGTTTGTCCCAATTCTTCCAGCGTTTTTTGGGGATAATTCACTGCCCTACATTCAACCTCTTCAGGACTCTGACAAGTTATCCTTCTTGAGATCCACAATGCATTGATGGATTCAGTCTCAAATCCTTCTGGCTCTGTATTGGGTTTGTTGCTATCTATCCAATCTGACCATTCACATCTACGGCCACAGATGGGAGTTGTTGTACTTATAGGTGTTGCTGTTGTAGCAATAGTTGTACTAGGTGTAGGTACTGTTTCTGTTGATGTAGGCGTCAATGTTTCAGTAGTTGGTGATATAGTGGATGTGACTGTGGATGGTGTTTCTGTTGATGTAGGTGTCGATGTTTCAGTCGTTGGTGAAGTAATGGATGTTGTTGTGGATGGAGTTTCTTTAGAAGTCGGTGCCGAAGTTCCAGTAGTTGGTGTAACAGTGGATGTGATTGTGGATGGTGTTTCTGTTGACGTAGGGGTTGATGTTTCAGTGGTTGGTGAAGTAGTGGATGTTGTTGTGGATGGTGTTTCTGTTGATGTAGATGGTGTACTTGGGGTCGTAGTTGGAGGACAGTTGTCTTCACAACAGTGTACACGTATTTCATAATTATAACAAACTGGTGGGAAGTCCTCTGCATTGTCTTCATTAGAACATGACAGTCCAAATGATGTATTGCAATAAACTGTTTGTCCCAATTCTTCCAGCGTCTTTTGGGGATAATTCACTGCCCTACATTCAACCTCTTCAGGACTCTGACAAGTTATACTTCTTGAGATCCACAATGCATTGATGGATTCAGTCTCGTATCCGTCTGGTTCTGTATTGGGTTTGTTGCTATCTATCCAATCTGACCATTCACATCTACGGCCACAGATGGGAGTTGTTGTACTGATAGGTGTTGCTGTTGTAGCAATAGTTGTACTAGGTGTAGGTACTGTTTCTGTTGTTGTAGGCGTCAATGTTTCAGTAGTTGGTGAAATAGTGGATGTGACTGTGGATGGTGTTTCTGTTGATGTAGGTGTCGATGTTTCCGTAGTTGGTGAAGTAGTTGATGCGGTTGTGGATGGTGTTTCTGTTGATGTGGGTGTTGATGTTTCAGTCGTTGGTGAAGTAAAGGATGTTGTTGTGGATGGAGTTTCTGTAGAAGTTGGTGCCGAAGTTCCAGTAGTTGGTGTAACAGTGGATGTGATTGTGGATGGTGTTTCTGTTGAAGTAGGGGTTGATGTTTCAGTAGTTGGTGAAGTAGTGGATGTGATTGTGGATGGTGTTTCTGTTGATGTAGATGGTGTACTTGGGGTCGTAGTTGGAGGACAGTTGTCTTCACAACAGTGTACACGTATTTCATAATTATAACAAACTGGTGGGAAGTCCTCTGCATTGTCTTCATTAGAACATGACAGTCCAAATGATGTATTGCAATAAACTGTTTGTCCCAATTCTTCCAGCGTCTTTTGGGGATAATTCACAGCCCTACATTCAACCTCTTCAGGACTCTGACAAGTTATCCTTCTTGAGATCCACAATGCATTGATGGATTCAGTCTCGAATCCTTCTGGCTCTGTATTGGGTTTGTTGCTATCTATCCAATCTGACCATTCACATCTACGACCACAGATGGGAGTTGTTGTACTTATAGGTGTTGCTGTTGTAGCAATAGTTGTACTAGGTGTAGGTACTGTTTCTGTTGATGTAGGCGTCAATGTTTCAGTAGTTGGTGATATAGTGGATGTGACTGTGGATGGTGTTTCTGTTGATGTAGGTGTCGATGTTTCAGTCGTTGGTGAAGTAATGGATGTTGTTGTGGATGGAGTTTCTGTAGAAGTCGGTTCCGAAGTTCCAGTAGTTGGTGTAACAGTGGATGTGATTGTGGATGGTGTTTCTGTTGACGTAGGGGTTGATGTTTCAGTGGTTGGTGAAGTAGTGGATGTTGTTGTGGATGGTGTTTCTGTTGATGTAGATGGTGTACTTGGGGTCGTAGTTGGAGGACAGTTGTCTTCACAACAGTGTACACGTATTTCATAATTATAACAAACTGGTGGGAAGTCCTCTGCATTGTCTTCATTAGAACATGACAGTCCAAATGATGTATTGCAATAAACTGTTTGTCCCAATTCTTCCAGCGTCTTTTGGGGATAATTCACTGCCCTACATTCAACCTCTTCAGGACTCTGACAAGTTATACTTCTTGAGATCCACAATGCATTGATGGATTCAGTCTCGTATCCGTCTGGTTCTGTATTGGGTTTGTTGCTATCTATCCAATCTGACCATTCACATCTACGGCCACAGATGGGAGTTGTTGTACTGATAGGTGTTGCTGTTGTAGCAATAGTTGTACTAGGTGTAGGTACTGTTTCTGTTGTTGTAGGCGTCAATGTTTCAGTAGTTGGTGAAATAGTGGATGTGACTGTGGATGGTGTTTCTGTTGATGTAGGTGTCGATGTTTCCGTAGTTGGTGAAGTAGTTGATGCGGTTGTGGATGGTGTTTCTGTTGATGTGGGTGTTGATGTTTCAGTCGTTGGTGAAGTAAAGGATGTTGTTGTGGATGGAGTTTCTGTAGAAGTTGGTGCCGAAGTTCCAGTAGTTGGTGTAACAGTGGATGTGATTGTGGATGGTGTTTCTGTTGAAGTAGGGGTTGATGTTTCAGTAGTTGGTGAAGTAGTGGATGTGATTGTGGATGGTGTTTCTGTTGATGTAGATGGTGTACTTGGGGTCGTAGTTGGAGGACAGTTGTCTTCACAACAGTGTACACGTATTTCATAATTATAACAAACTGGTGGTAAGTCCTCTGCATTGTCTTCATTAGAACATGACAGTCCAAATGATGTATTGCAATAAACTGTTTGTCCCAATTCTTCCAGCGTCTTTTGGGGATAATTCACTGCCCTACATTCAACCTCTTCAGGACTCTGACAAGTTATCCTTCTTGAGATCCACAATGCATTGATGGATTCAGTCTCGAATCCTTCTGGCTCTGTATTGGGTTTGTTGCTATCTATCCAATCTGACCATTCACATCTACGACCACAGATGGGAGTTGTTGTACTGATAGGTGTTGCTGTTGTAGCAATAGTTGTACTAGGTGTAGGTACTGTTTCTGTTGTTGTAGGCGTCAATGTTTCAGTAGTTGGTGAAATAGTGGATGTGACTGTGGATGGTGTTTCTGTTGATGTAGGTGTCGATGTTTCCGTAGTTGGTGAAGTAGTTGATGCGGTTGTGGATGGTGTTTCTGTTGATGTAGGTGTTGATGTATCAGTCATTGGTGAAGTAAAGGATGTTGTTGTGGATGGAGTTTCTGTAGAAGTTGGTGCCGAAGTTCCAGTAGTTGGTGTAACAGTGGATGTGATTGTGGATGGTGTTTCTGTTGAAGTAGGGGTTGATGTTTCAGTAGTTGGTGAAGTAGTGGATGTGGTTGAAGATGGTGTTTCTGTTGAAGTAGGGGTTGATGTTTCAGTAGTTGGTGAAGTAGTGGATGTGATTGTGGATGGTGTTTCTGTTGATGTAGATGGTGTACTTGGGGTCGTAGTTGGAGGACAGTTGTCTTCACAACAGTGTACACGTATTTCATAATTATAACAAACTGGTGGTAAGTCCTCTGCATTGTCTTCATTAGAACATGACAGTCCAAATGATGTATTGCAATAAACTGTTTGTCCCAATTCTTCCAGCGTCTTTTGGGGATAATTCACTGCCCTACATTCAACCTCTTCAGGACTCTGACAAGTTATCCTTCTTGAGATCCACAATGCATTGATGGATTCAGTCTCAAATCCTTCTGGCTCTGTATTGGGTTTGTTGCTATCTATCCAATCTGACCATTCACATCTACGACCACAGATGGGAGTTGTTGTACTGATAGGTGTTGCTGTTGTAGCAATAGTTGTACTAGGTGTAGGTACTGTTTCTGTTGTTGTAGGCGTCAATGTTTCAGTAGTTGGTGAAATAGTGGATGTGACTGTGGATGGTGTTTCTGTTGATGTAGGTGTCGATGTTTCCGTAGTTGGTGAAGTAGTTGATGCGGTTGTGGATGGTGTTTCTGTTGATGTAGGTGTTGATGTATCAGTCATTGGTGAAGTAAAGGATGTTGTTGTGGATGGAGTTTCTGTAGAAGTTGGTGCCGAAGTTCCAGTAGTTGGTGTAACAGTGGATGTGATTGTGGATGGTGTTTCTGTTGAAGTAGGGGTTGATGTTTCAGTAGTTGGTGAAGTAGTGGATGTGGTTGAAGATGGTGTTTCTGTTGAAGTAGGGGTTGATGTTTCAGTAGTTGGTGAAGTAGTGGATGTGATTGTGGATGGTGTTTCTGTTGATGTAGATGGTGTACTTGGGGTCGTAGTTGGAGGACAGTTGTCTTCACAACAGTGTACACGTATTTCATAATTATAACAAACTGGTGGTAAGTCCTCTGCATTGTCTTCATTTGAACATGACAGTCCAAATGATGTATTGCAATAAACTGTTTGTCCCAATTCTTCCAGCGTCTTTTGGGGATAATTCACTGCCCTACATTCAACCTCTTCAGGACTCTGACAAGTTATCCTTCTTGAGATCCACAATGCATTGATGGATTCAGTCTCAAATCCTTCTGGCTCTGTATTGGATTTGTTGCTATCTATCCAATCTGACCATTCACATCTACGACCACAGATGGGAGTTGTTGTACTTATAGGTGTTGCTGTTGTAGCAATAGTTGTACTAGGTGTAGGTACTGTTTCTGTTGATGTAGGCGTCAATGTTTCAGTAGTTGGTGATATAGTGGATGTGACTGTGGATGGTGTTTCTGTTGATGTAGGTGTCGATGTTTCAGTCGTTGGGGAGGTAATGGATGTTGTTGTGGATGGAGTTTCTGTAGAAGTCGGTGCTGAAGTTCCAGTAGTTGGTGTAACAGTGGATGTGATTGTGGATGGTGTTTCTGTTGACGTAGGGGTTGATATTTCAGTGGTTGGTGAAGTAGTGGATGTTGTTGTGGATGGTGTTTCTGTTGATGTAGATGGTGTACTTGGGGTCGTAGTTGGAGGACAGTTGTCTTCACAACAGTGTACACGTATTTCATAATTATAACAAACTGGTGGGAAGTCCTCTGCATTGTCTTCATTAGAACATGACAGTCCAAATGATGTATTGCAATAAACTGTTTGTCCCAATTCTTCCAGCGTCTTTTGGGGATAATTCACTGCCCTACATTCAACCTCTTCAGGACTCTGACAAGTTATACTTCTTGAGATCCACAATGCATTGATGGATTCAGTCTCGTATCCGTCTGGTTCTGTATTGGGTTTGTTGCTGTCAATCCAATCGGACCATTCACATTTACGACCACAGATGGGAGTTGTTGTACTGATAGGTGTTGCTGTTGTAGCAATAGTTGTACTAGGTGTAGGTACTATTTCAGTTGTTGTAGGCGTAAATGTTTCAGTAGTTGGTGATATAGTAGATGTGACTGTGGATGGTGTTTCTGTTGATGTAGGTGTCGATGTTTCAGTCGTTGGGGAGGTAATGGATGTTGTTGTGGATGGAGTTTCTGTAGAAGTTGGTGCCGAAGTTCCAGTAGTTGGTGTAACAGGGGATGTGATTGTGGATTGTGTTTCTGTTGAAGTAGGGGTTGATGTTTCAGTAGTTGGTGAAGTAGTGGATGTGATTGTGGATGGTGTTTCTGTTGACGTAGGGGTTGATGTTTCAGTGGTTGGTGAAGTAGTGGATGTGGTTGATGATGGTGTTTCTGTAGAAGTTGGTGTCGATGTTCCAGTAGTTGGTGTAATAGTGGATGTGATTGTGGATGGTGTTTCCGTTGATGTTATAGTAACAGTTGTAGATGGTGGTGTTGAAAATGTGAAAGGTGTTGTTGTGATTATACAATCAGTTTTTATCTCTCGGATTATTTCTCCATTGTAATCACATTTAGCAGAAAAACATGCACCACTCCCATCTGTGGTGTTGTAAATGACGGATCCACGTGGATATACCTTCCCATCATAGAAACAGTCTTTGCATCCTTCCTCTGTGACACACTTCATGGTCTCCTCCCGGAGATATGGTCTCTCAGAAGGGCACTGAAGAAAACAACCTAAAAAATTGAGACATTTGATTTAAAACTATGTCTTGACCCGCTGAACAGTGTTCATCCACATATTATTATCTTCAAAGTCAACTATTGAGAGACACTCAATTTCTAAATTCTCACCCTCAAGGGGAGGAATTTGATCAGAGCAGGTTCCTAAGGGGTTTCTGCAGGTTTTCATGCAGGTTGATCCACAGGTTTTATAGTGCCACTGACATTCTCCTGGAGCATTGTAGTAGTCACAAAATAAAGCTGCAAAAATGACAACACAAGATAGGGTTAATTAAGCGTCTAAGTGCACCTGTAGGCCTTGAGGTTATATTTATATATATATATATATATATATATATATATATATATATATATATATATATATATATATATATATATATATATATATATATATATTAAAGATCAAGTAATACCATAACATAACTTAAGTACATAAGTTCAATAAATACATTTCTGACCCAAGAACAAAGGCTTCAGTGTAATTATTTAAGCAAGTACATATTTGAAAGTTTTGGACTTACGGCAAAAGTCTGGTGTTCGCCATGCTACACAAGCTCCTCTTTTACGGCAAGCAGCAGCATAAGCTCCCACTGCAGTACAGAGACAATCGCAGTCACCCCCGCTGTCACATGCACAGGTGTCCCGAACACAGGCATCATAATATGGGCCAGAGTCCACCTAGAAACAACAAAATCAGACATAGAACATGTTACCACTGACCATGCCTAAGGTTCATCATTTAGAGTAAAAAGATAAATGTAAAAACAAGAATGTCAAAAAGTAGTTTCTTTTCTCCACTAGTTGCTAAACATTTATGTTACTTACAAGTGAATGACAATCTGTAAAGACAGGGCTTGTGATGATTCTGCATTGCTTGATAGCCCAGGAATTCCTATGTGGATGTGCTTCGCAAGGATGCATCACATTTGTCACATCAGGACAATTTGAATCCACCTTCCAGCTATTGCCAAACTCCTCTGGATCTGTCACCACTTCTCCATTGTGCTTCATGAAGTCATTGTTTGCATTGCCATCAAAGTTTCCACACAGTCCACACACATTGCCCTGCAACAGAGATCATGCGGATGTTTAGATGAGTAGTAGAATAAAGGTTACATAAAGGTGTGCTTGTAAGGAATGCATACCTTTAATTTGGGATGGAGCTGGATCATCACACTTGTTTTCTCATCCCAGATTAGGTTCAGAAGACCTTCGATCTCTATGACCACATATATGCCTCCATAATTGATTTGATATTTGTATTCTGTGCCGTTGCCTTCAACAACTTTCACGCCATCATCCTCTGATAAAATCATCTCATATCTCTGCGGAATATGGAATGGTTAGTCTTATAATATATTTTTTATATTGCAAATGTTAGTCATACACATGTGCTGACAAGGCAATGAAATGATCTCACCCCGAAGAAAAGATTAATAGACTTGGAGCAAATGGAGTTGGCAGTTGCACAGGGGATGTTTTCGGTGACAAGGCGGAAAGAGGGACTGGGGTTTCCATCACAATAATCCTAAAGAAGTTACACAGTCCAGTTTACAAATCACTATGAATAGCATGAAACAAGTCAACACAGAATTACTTTTAACCAATTGTAGGATATTCATTTTAGATTTTAATGCCTTGGCAGATACAAAAGTGAACATACGTGGGCTAAGGTGTGTTCACAGTCTCCATGGAAGGAGTATCTGTTGCCATCAAAAGTCCTGAAATGACCTTCACCGTAGATGGTACAGGTGCCGTAACATGCCTTCTGTGTACAAATCCACATACCGTTTGTGCATGTGCTGAAACATAGACAGCAATTACATACAGATGAAGTATAAATCAAAAACAGCACAAGATAACATGGGTAATAACAGATTAGATTAGCTCACCAGGTGTTACAGTCCTGTTGAACTTGATCCCCAGGTGAACTTGCGACCCCGTTATGGGTGCATGGACAGTTTTCCCTCATCACACATCCACCTTTTCCATCAGCCAAAAGGCCCTCAGGACACATACACCCTGATACACACCCTGTGCTCACCTACAGCCGAAACAAAATTAGTTATACAACTTTTCTCAGCAAATGTCTATAGTACAACAAACTATTGCATAACATGCTCTCTCTCTCTGGGGTATGAATAATTTCAGACTTGACTGTATATATTTTATATGCCTGAGTAATGCCTGTAATCTTATTGTTACGTACTGTATTCAACTGTTCTAACTCACGCAATTGTTTGGGTCCTGTTTGTCGCATGTCCTCTGACATTCGGTGCCTTTTTCTCCAGGATGTGAGCATTTGAAGAATGTCATTGGAGCCACGCAGTCTAAAGCCAAACATATATATGAACGAGGTATTGAAAACTAGCACACATCTCACTAGAATTGAATAATCTTTAAAGTTAATAGTTTGCAACTCACCTTCATGACTGGAGCAATCCAGTTTGCCATTGTTACAGGTGCTGTAAATGAACAAAATAGTTCTAAGAATTACTAAATCTACCAACACAAGTGTTAATCTTAATATAACATGTCATAACAATCAAATGGATATATGCATTTGGGGCATGGAACATCTAAAACCACTTTTTAAAGCATTTTGCAGCATTTTTATTAGGGCTGAGTTGAATTTGATTACATGGTTTTAAATGCTTCTCATTTTTTATAAACCACTACACTGTAGATTCTTAAGTCCTGATCATTTTCATTTTAGCCGGTCTTATTAATATATTAAAAAAACCTTTACAATTTCAACAGCTCTCCATTGGAACCAAATACATGATAATTTGATCTCCATTACTAAACAAACACACTTTATTATTAATCATCAGCTTAGTGTGAACTCAAAACAATTAAATGTCTCTAAAGATAAAGGTGACAACAAACTATTTTTTCTGTACTTGTTTTCTGTTTGATCTGTTCTACATTAATTTTATTAGCCCCTTTTTTTCAGTTATTTACTTTGATATTGTGTATATAGTTTTTTCCCTTTTATACTTACAGGTTTCCGTATGCATATATGTCTATATTCTTATAAGCGTGTCTGTTTGTAAGTAAATATAAATATTTGTCAAATAAATTTTGTTTTATATTGTTATCAACTATGCTATACACATTGAAACAAGTCAATGTTGCGGAATTCTTTAATTACCATTGTTGATAACCATGTTTACTAATAACACAATAAAGTTCAAGTAAAAAAAAAAAAAAACTTTACTATTAACTGTTGCACACCTCCCATTAAAAAATTATATGCAGTTTATTCATTTGTTCGTTTTTCTTTGGCGTAGTCCCTTATTTATCAGGGGTCACCAGAGTGGAATAAACCACCAACTATTCCGGCATATCTTTTATACAGCGTATAGCCAGCCGCAACCAGTGTTGCCAACTTAGCGACTTTGTCGCTAGATTTAGCGACTTTTCAGACCCCCCTAGTGACAAATTTTCTAAAAAGCGACTAGCGACATATCTAGCGACTTTTTTGTGTGTTACTGGAGAGTTTTATAGACTGTCATTTGTCCATACTTTATCGTCCCTACTCTTCTCAATGAGATGCGGGGTGATACCGCCTGCCCCCCGCCGCCTCAGAGCAGACAGGCGGCCCAGTACTCCAACAGCACTCTCTCCCACCTGCAGCCCGAGAGCAGATCTCTCCTCTGCGCACCGACGGCAAATGATTTAGCACCGGGAGTGTGAAGGTATTTCCCTTGTACAGTCAAACTGATCTGCTTCTCCTTTATTTTAAAAATTTAATTTGACCATTTATTCTTTTCTTGTTAACAATCACAGATATTTTAGGGACAATTTTAGAACTTGTCTGAGTTTATTACGTCTAAGAGATTACTGCAAATTCAGTACACACAATAATGATACAATGATATACTGTATTCAAACAGCAATACGTTTAGTTAAATTGACATGCTTACATAAAGCGTAGTGCAAATATAAATACCCCTTTATTAACCAGAGGCTGTTAAACAAACAAATGGTAGAATATGATGACGTCAGTAATATGCAAATAAACGTATGATGTAATCCAGTGACTTTTAGTGACTTTTCAGTCAGAACTTAGTGCCTTTTGGTTGAAAATAGTTAGCAACAGTGACCGCAACAAAGTACTGGAAAATACACTCTCGCATACACACACACTCATACACTACGACCAGTTTTTGTTTTACCATTTCACCTATAGCTCATGTCTTCTAATGTGGGGGAATGTCCAAAGCACCCGGAGGAAACCCACACAAACATGGGGAGAACATGCAAACTCCACACAGAAATGCCAACTGGCCCAGTCGAATCAGTGACCTTCTTGCTGTAAGGCAACAGTGCTAACCAATGAGCCACCGTGCTACCTTGAAAGGCAGTTTAAATGTTTGCAATTTTGCACATTGCATATTTTATTATAGTAATATACCCACTGATTATATTTACAATATTTTAGAGAGAGATTTTTTTTTCTGTTAGAAAAAAAATTGTATTATACCATATGGTTAAATAAATAGATGTTGAATCAAGATGAGATAAGAATTGAGTCATAAGCTGAACTGTAAAATTCAATATGTAAAGTATAATAATTGTTAATTAAGTAAATGTTCTCATTCATACCATTTAGCACCTTCCTTGTTGAACTCTGCCGATGGCTGTATGACCTGGTTGCCATAATAACAAGGACACATTCCAGCATGTACACATTTGCCTTCTTCATTAAGATAGGTTCCCTCAGAACAAACACAGCCATGTACAGGTGTGAAGGACCCTTGGCAGGTGTTTTCTTGTCCACTGAGAGAACGGCAGGTGCTGCCACAGCTGGTCACTTCATAGGAGTGCTTCATGTTCTCCGGACACTCAGATTCTGTGCATGGAATTAACACAATTTTATCATCAATTGTTTTCACATTTTAAATGATTCACGTTTATAATATAAAGCTGTATAAATGAAATGTTCTCACCACAAGGGTCTGTATCCATCCAGTCCTGGAGAATAATTCCTCTGGCAGCACATGCGTGAGCATAGGTGGACACAGCTGCACAGAGGCACTTCCTAATATCTGAACACTTGCAGGTGTCATAGACGCACCTCTGCAGAGAAAAACAGATTAAAAGAATTTAACTTTACGCAAAATGGAAGGTGCGATAGTCTTCCCTATTATGAGGTAAACGGTTTCATGTTCCTTTCTAGAAAATAGAAGGTGGGTTGCTTGACTTTGTACATCGTGTTTGGATGGTTGTGGTTTGATATTGGTTGATCTCATGTCAGTGACAGGTTGTTCACACCATCTAGAGTTCACACTTAGCTGATGATTGATTATAAAGCACATTTGGCATGCTGTCCCGGGAGAGAGCTCTGAGCTCATAAGATCCTCGAGCCCGAGACTCCCTTCTCTTTGCAAGGACTATAACCAGTGATGTTCTTACAGTGGGGCAACAGTGCTTACCACTGGGCTGCCATGCCACCTATCTATGAAAGGAGGAGGAGTAGAGGAGGAAGGGGGGATTCTTCAAAATGAAGATGACTATGGTATGGAACTAGGTTTAGGAGACTCGGGAATCGTTTGATTGGTGAATAATAAATTGGCTGATGCAGGACCAGCTGTGATCAATCATAAGCATGTGATCCTCTCAAAATGAGTTTATAAATAAACTTCACTTAGAAACAAATTCATCCAAGAACGAGATGATGTTGCATGAAAAGCAGGAGAATTTGTTTTGATTAAAGATTAGGAAGGCCACATGAACGAAAAAAAAAAAATTCTAGGACACTTTTCTATTATTATTTGATTTTATGGTGGCCAGTGAACACAATCGCAAAGTAAATTTGAAAGGAAATTAAACATTTCTGCATGATGACTTACTTGGTAGTACATCTCAGGACATATTTCTGAGTGACACTCGGAAAAGGTGCCATTTGGATTTGTAAGGCGGGAGCACCAGTCTTTAGCAAGTTTCTCTATGAGGCAAAAAAAAAAAACAAAGAAATATAATCAATCCCGGAAAGAATGATCAAGTGCAATATGGATGTTCTGAGCGGGAATGGAATAAGCACCTGTGTCCATGTTCAAGCTGCATGGGTTGTCAAATGTGATTTCAAGATCTGGACAATTTTGTTTCCAAAAGTTGACAAAGGATGTTGGGGTGCCCTCGATAATGCCTGATTCAGTCTTAAAATCATCTGTTTGGACATCATTATAGTTCCCACACAGACCTGAAACAAGGAAGGTTAAAAGTTTACTAGATTATTTCTGCTCTTTGACTATTTCAAAAATGTTTATATGCATTTTCAGAAAACTATACACATTTCCCAAAGGCTTTTATAAACTCACCAGTCATTTTTCCTTTCTCTTCAGTGCTGGCTACAATGTACAACTGCATGACTGGAGCCAGCTGAATCTCCAGACGAACACTCGTCAAATCAGCAATAATGAAGGAGGAAGATGGCTGGAAGATACTCAGAGGACCTGGTGTAAAAATTTTATTTATATATTTGTTTCTGATGTCATTTTTTTATAAAATTATAAAAACAATCCTTTATTTTTGACCCACCAATGCTGAAAGGAAGCTCTTTTGAATTGATGTTATTTAATGTCACATCTCCACTGGAGGAAAAACTAATCTGTTTAACAAGCAAAACATCAGCAAAAATATATTATTAATTCGATTATTTATAATTATGCATAATTATTTAAACCCAGTGCTTACAGTGGTCCCAGAGATGACAAGGGTAACTGAGTGTAAGCAGGTGTCTGTTCGGGATGCTTCACACTTCGCTAGATTTCCCACAACAGCAAAATCACTGTCTGCAGAGTGCTGGAATAAAAAAGGTATTTTAAGTCCCTGCCAATTTTTATTTTATTTATGATTATACATACATTTCGATATTGCCTCTTTTTGATTATTATATAAACCATGGGTACTTAAACTCGGGGACAACCCCGAGAGTGCTGGTTTCCTGCATAGTTTAGCTCTAACTTCCTTTAACACACCTGCCTGGAAGTTTCTTGTATACCTGGGAGAGGTTTTATTTATTACCTGGTTCAGGTGTGTCTAATTGGGGTTGGAACTAAACTCTGCAGGACACTGGCCCTCCAAGAACGACTTTGGGTAACGCTGATATAAACCATGTAACCGAAAACATCTTCTGTCGTGTCAAATGTTGTCATCAGTACAGTGCACACATACTACTTTGCTTGCACATGCACAGCTGTGACTTGTTTTTGGATATCTTTCTTGTCCACAAGGTGTCAACATTAAACCAGGCCATTGTTTCTCAGTATGAGAAGATGAAACATGCATACACATACTATGTACTTGTCATATTCATTACATAAACTGAATAATCAACAGTAAACTTAACCTGACTTTAAATAACCTAGTACTTTGTTAGATAAGTATACATAGTGTAAAATAAAGTGCAACCAATGTCTTTGTACTTGTTTAAAAGAGATTTGCGTATATCTTTTTAAATCCACATCAGCTCTGGGTTTCAGCTCGCCCGTTTAGTTTTGACAGCTTCTGAACAAACTTACAGCGCAAAAGCAACTGAGCAAAATCAATCTGTGCACATACAAACTGCACAATGTGCTCATGATGAAACGTGTAAACATATCTTGGCGGACACAAAAATATATAAATAAATGATTTTTTAAAAATACTCTCATCTGGTATATCTCGACAGACCTTAGTGAGGATGTAGTCGCAGTTCCCGCTGAAGGTGAAGCTCTTTCCATCAAAAGTGGTGACGTGAGAACCTCCAACAACAGAGCATGTGCCTGGACAGTCCAGGTATGTGCAGGTCCAGTGTCCAGCATCACATGTACTGATTTAAAATGGTAGCAGTGTCAGCATTTGTACGTGTATCCATGCTTTTACATGTGACTAATAATGTAAAAATGTTACCATGATTTGCAAGCTTGTTGGTAAGACTCTCCTGATTTATATACTGTGCCATCATGCACACATGGACACTCGTTTACAGGAACACAACCACTCTGACCAATGTCATCTTCAACGGTCCCTTTACAAAAATAATTGAAAATGATGATAGAATGTTTAGTAGGATCAAAAGTGACAGTAAATACAGGGAAAAGGAGTTTTACAACAGAAATAAATGCTCCAATTCTGAAAAAAATGTATGGTTTCTGCAAAAACTGGCACAATTATTTATAAGAAGAAATATATGATGCTAAAGTTTGTATTTTATAATGCTGAACATTCATCACAGGAAATTAATAGAGCAAATTGATGATCTGAATATTTAGAAATTCTTAATAGTAGTCACATTAAATAAAAAGGCTGTAAACAGTATAATTTTGTGTTTGATTATTTATTCTTACCTTCAGGGCAGAAGCAGCCGTCCACACAGTGATCAGTACACATTAGATTTGCAGTTGGGGCAGAGCAGGTGTTCCTGCATGGACCGCCACACTCCAGGTACTGCAGGTTTAGGGGACACGTCTTTGCTGCTCCACAAAACAACATGTCCCATGTCACAAAACATTATCTATATACTTTGTTTAAAATGTATTGCAAGACACATAACTTTTTCATCATTTACAGGGCATACAGTGGTCTTGTTAAAAGCATAGTCCACCCAAAACCAAAAATTATGTTGTCACTTTATTTTGATGGTCTGTTTGTTGAATTTAAGTTACATTGCATCAACATGCCATCTCATTAGTTTATAAGTAGATAGTTAGGTTGGGGTTAGGGTTAGAGTAAGTTGACATACACTTGCAAAGTTTCTTTTAGTCAGATAAATGTCTGTTTAGCAGCAGAATCAACAGATATTAAGTAAACAGTCTACTAATACTCAAATGGACCATGAAAATAAAGTGTTACCAAAATGATGTTGTTATTTACTCACACTTTACTTGTCACAGATATTTTAAAAATTGTTGGAAACCAGTAATGTAACCATTAACTTCTGTTGTATGTTTTCTTACAATGGATGTCAATGGTTACCAATTTCTAACATTCTTCAAAATATCTTGAACAAGAAATGGTTTGGAACCACTTGAGTGTAAGTAAAATTTCAGTAAATTAAACTATCCCTTTAAAAACATATATTTTGTGTCTACTTTAAAAGCTTTATTTATTTTTGTTTATTCATAGTATTCATTTCTGGAATAGTAATTGTTAATGTAATTGTTAATAAAATTGTTTCCTGGGAAAAAAAAAACAGCATAGTGAAATTATATCCCTTAGTGAAATTATATCCCTTAAGATTTATTTTTCTCTGCATCATTATTGGTAGATAACGAATGTTTTTTTATTGTTCAGTTAGGCTTTGTACACCGAAATCAATAAATACATTGCACATCATTTGATTGGCTTCTGATGAATGTCATCTTCCAGAAGTGATACTCACGGCAGAGCTGTTCTGTTCTCCATGTTCCTGGTTGTCCTCCAGCATGTGTGCATTGTCGTGAGATCTCTGTTAGTGTGTTGCACAGACAGTCATGGTTGCCGTAACATTGACACAGGTCGCTCAAACAGGCTTTCTGAAATATTCTCATGTCCATCACATCATAACAGCCACTAAACCCTGGACTGATGAGGTACTCCTCGCAAAAGCTTGCCTAGTTGAAACAAAATAGATTATTATAGGACTGACTGTCTGAACACCACCAATGCTTCAAACAGTGAGGTTTAACAGTTTGAAGGGACCATGAAGAATTAATTTGAAAAAAAAAAACATGTTCGAATGCAAAAACCTGCATTTAAATTTTTTGTGTGTCAAGAGGCGCAAGACATGTTGTAAACGTAACTGACATGGTTTGTTTTTGTTGACTTGTGCTGTTTTATTATGAGTTATTTCTTGAGTTATATCCAGTTAGTTGTCTAGTTAGTCTAGACTTTATTTGTAAAACAGAAATAATAGAAAATGCAAGTATATATACAGTTGAAGTCAGAATTATTAGCCCCCCTGAATTATTAGCACCCCTGTTTATTTTTTTTCCCCAATTTTTGTTTAATGAAGGGAAGATTGTTACAGCACATTTCTAAGTATAAAAGTTTTAAAAACTCATTTCCAAAAACTGATTCCTTTTATCTTTGCCATGATGACAGTAAATAATATTTTACTTGATATTTTTCAAGACACTTCTATACAGCTTAAAGTGACATTTAAAGGCTTAACTAGGTTAATAATGTGAACTAGGCAGGTTAGGGTAATTAGGCAAGTTATTGTATAATGATGGTTTGATCTGTAGATTATCGGGGGAAAAAATAGCTTAAAGGGGCTAACAATTTTGTCCCAAAAATGTTTTTCAAAAATTAATAACTGCTTTTATTCTAGTCGAAATAAAACAAATAAGACTTTTTCCAGAAGAAAAAATATTATCAGACATACTGTGAAAATTTCCTTACTCTGTTAAACATCATTTGGGAAATATTTAAAAAAGAAAAAAAAAATCGAAAGGGGGCTAATAATTCTGACTTCAACTATATATATATATATATATATATATATATATATATATATATATATATATATATATATATATATATATATATATTTGCACTATACAGAAATAATCTCAAACATATTAATATATATTTTTAGTAATATTAGTAGCCTAGATTTCACACTCATTTTATGCTGTAAACATACTTTATTTGTTTCACATTAGATAGATTTGTAGTAATCTCTATGTTTTTGACAAACTATGATTATGCAGTGACTGTGAGCAGCTTGATTCTGCACAGCAGTTTGCTATTTTGTATTTACTGTATGTCATGCATTACACTGTCTGTTAAAGTGTGTTTTTTTTCGGGTTATAGATGACTCTTACTCTTAATTCTCAATTTCTCTTACACGCACATGAATAAAATTGTGTTTTATTTAAGAACAGTTGTTTAAAAGTTTATGCACTTTAAAAAGTGAGTGTCATTTCATTTTAATAAAAGATATGATGCATTTAATCTAGTTTCTATTGCTTTTTTTGCTCGCTTGCGCCCTCTTGTGGGCATAGTAGACAATAGAGTAATGTATACTGTAACATTAAGTATTGTTTTTAGGATTCAAATATGACGTCACAGATATAGAAACTGATGGTTATGACAAAAACTCTTTTAACCCTTTGACTGCCACTCTACCAAACGGTTGACCATGTTTTTACTGTTTTAAAGAATGACTGTTTTAGTTAATGGTTTACACACACAGCATTGTTGGTTTACCAAAAATAAAATAAAATAAAATAATAATAATAATAATATATATATATATATATATATATATATATATATATATATATATATATATATATATATATATATATATATATATATATATATATATATATATATATATCAAAAAGACATCCTGTTGCACTATTACAACAAACAACATGATAAATGAGAATCTTAAATATTGTCTGACATACTTAAAAAGTGATTTAGTGTTCATAAATGTTTTATTTTGCATAGTTTTTTAAATACATTGGTCTTACACTTCATATTTTCAGATTTTTCATAGTATATGTATTAATTGCAGTACTTATACCATAAACAAACATTTGAACCATTTGGTAGAGGTTGATATTTTAGAAATTATGGGATATGTTAAAAAAATGCATTGAGTGTGTAACTAGTGACATTAGGAGTTAAGAAATGCAAACATTTTTCTTTCTTGGTGGGTATAGTTAAAGCGTTAAAAGATAGCTTTTATTGTGTGTGGCATCACTGCGTCGCGTGTTGTTAGGGCACAGTGTGAGTTTACAATCTGCCGCACCTATTAAAACAGTGTGTTCTGATGGGGTTAAATCAAGAAATTATAAGGTCTAAATAATAATGCTAATGTAAAAATATTGTTACATTATAAGTGGAACTGGAGTGACACGATGGCTCAGTGGTTAGCACTGTCACCTTACAGCAAAAAGGTCACTGGTTCAAGCCTCGGTTGGGTCTCTTGGTATTTCTATGTGGAGTTTACATGTTTTCCCTGTGTTCGTGTTGGTTTCCTCCACTGTCCAAAGACATGTAAAATATGGGTGAATTCAGTAATCTAAATTGGCCACAGTGTATGTGTGTAAATGCAAGAGTGTATGGGTGTTTCCAAGTACTGGTTTGCGGCTGGGGAGGGCATTAACTGCGTAAAACATATGCTGGATAAGTTTGCTGTACATTCTGCTGAGGCGACCCCTGATTATTAAAGGGACTAAGCCAAAGGAAAATGAATGAATAAGTGGACTTCAAATATGTCCAAAATAAGTCTATGATCCTTTAATATGAAATCTCCCATCCCATAAAGTTCACCCAAAATCTGCTTTTTTTTTACAGTTTTTCTCAAAGTACATTGTTGTCATGTGAATGTGACTGATGTAAAAATAAAACAAATGTTAAAATGAACTAAAGTTACAATGAAAATTGACAATGTTAAAATTAAATATACAGTTGAAGTCAGAATTATTAGCCCCCCTTTGATTTTCTTTTCTTTTTTAAATATTTCCCAAATGATGTTGGACAGATTCAGCAAATTTTCACAGTATGTCTGATAATATTTTTTCTTCTAGGGAAAGTCTTTTTTGTTTTATTTTGGCTAGAATAAAAGCAGTTTTTGATTATTTAGGAACTATTTTAAGGTCAAAATTATTTGTCTCTTTAAGGTCATTTTTTCAGATTGTTTACAGAACAAACCATCATTTTACAATAACTTGCCCAATTACCCTATCCTGCCTAGTTAACCTAATTAACCTAGTTTAGTCTTTAAATGTCACTTTAAGCTGAATAGAAATGTCCTGAAAAATATCAAGTCAAATAATATTTACTGTCATCATGGCAAAGATAAATAAAATCAGTTATTAGAGATGAGTCATTAAAACTATTATGTTCAGAAATGTGTTGAAAAAAAATCTTCTCTCTGTTAAACAGAAATTGGGGAAAATAATAAACAGGGGGGCTAATAATTCTGACTTCAACTGTACATATTCACTCTATTGATAAGAACTACAATCTTAATGATTCTGAATTAATTCAGATACCTGCTCTGATAGCTCATCACACGGACCAGTAGATGGAAGAGTGACCTCCTCACAGATTTCAGTTGATATGGACACCTTCCATGAAGCCGGACCTGAGGATTCAGACGAAAGTTATACTAAACCCACATAAAACGAGTGATTTCAGTGAATTTCAAAGGATTTAAAAATATGATGTGAGATCATTTAGACTACTTAAAGAATCAGTTCACCTAAAAATGAAAACTCTGTTATCATTTACTCACTTGTTCATGATGGAATTTGACAACAATGCAATAGTTAATAGACTTCAATAGTAAGAAAAACAAATACAATGTCAGTGGTTACCAGTTTCCAATATATTATATGTTCAACAGAACAAAAAGCTCAAACTGGTTTGGAACAAGTGAAGGATGAGTAAATGATAAAAGAATTTTAATTTTTGGACTAACTATCCCTTTAAATATACAGATCTACTCATTTTCTATTAGCAAATCAAACTGTCTACATACTAGATTCTTTAGTACTGGTTGTTAAACTTGCAGTAATTAAATTTGTATATGAAAATCAGGCCATCAGAGAGTATACAAGCAATAAAGATATCAGGTTTACCATTATCGGTGATATCATCAGCCAAGTTGCCATTAAAGTCTCCGCAGAGTCCACAGGTCTGGCCTTGATACTTCTCAGGAAGTTCAATCTGGGCATTGACAACAAAACAGAAGGCAGATTCAGTAGATAGAAAGCCGATTAGCGAAAACTGTTGGTTTATTATTGCTTATTTAAGCATGTTGCGTATTTGTTTTATGATGTGCGGTGCTGATACTATACACTAATCACACACTTCTGATATCAGACATCTAAAATAAAGCTCCAGGATAAAATTTGTGTGCACAGACATATTAAATCATACCGACAGAGAGTTGTCTTCCTCCCAAAAGACAGTCACTCCATGTTTGTTGGAGATCTTGAAACTGGTTGGACTTCCCTCAATTTTAATTCCATTTTTATAAGTAGGAACCGTGACCCTGTCAGAAAAATATATATATAAAAAAAGTCAAAATTATTATTATTAATTATATATATATATATATATATATATATATATATATATATATATATATATATATATATATACACACACACACACACACACACACACACACACACACACACAAACACAATTTTTTAACACTTTTGTGCAAGGGGGTGGGTAGTGCTCAAATGAACTCACGTTTCTTCACCCATAGTGATGTCGCTGTCGGTGACTTTGATGACTGTCCCGTCCAGCTTTATTAAGACTGTGCTAAATGAGATCGAGCCATTTACAGTCTCCCTTTGCATCTGGATGTTAAAATCGGATGATGCGGCATCACACATCACCGCCAGAACATAGTTGCATGTGTCTGGCAGTTGAAAGAAATGACCATCGAACGTCTTGAAGTGGAAATTTCCCCATGTGCTGCAGATCGTGGACCGATGATCGGGGTTGGGTTCAACTGAATCAAAAGAGAGTTAATCTGCAGTGAATACTAACGACTGAACATGGTTTTGACTAGCTACAGAACCAAAACCATAAATTCAGTGTATTTTTTTTGTGTACACTAACATTAAAATAAAGTTTCAAATAAAAAAAATATATACCTGTAATTACTGGCACACTTGTCATAGAGATAGCTGAAAAAGAGGGACCTGTTGTTATTTTTTATTTTATTTTATTTTTTTGCTTTAAAATGAAGACAAATTACTTGTTTACATACATTTAATCAAGTGCAGTTTTAATAAAAATATATTTTTAAAATTCTTATGCTTTGCCTGTGTGCATAGGCTCATACACCGTTTAAAATTAACATGTTGAAATTTATTTTATGCCATATTACTTCTCGGTTGTTTCCTTGAGTTCAATCTATAACAATAACTTTATCTATTAACTTTATCTTTTAAGGAATATTATTACTATTACAATCATTACATACTCCTATGAAATACTAATTAATTTCCAAATGTTCTCCAAGTCACTTTTATCTGAGCGAGGGCATTTGCAAAAGTATTTCCTGTACTTTTTTATCTTCTGGAGAAAGTACACTCTCAGAAATAAAGGTACGAGAGCTGCCACTGGGGTGGTATCATTTCAAGTGGTACACATTTGTAACTAAAGGGTCCATATTAATACCTCAAGGGTACAAAGTTGTCGTGATACCATTAATTTATTTCACGATACTACACCAGCTGAAGTATCGTGATATCAAGTAGTATTGTGATACTGTAATTCATAACTTAAATCCATGTAATAAATAAAAATGTCAGAAATACAATATTTGATTTGTTATAATAGGCATACTTGAATTGAATTAATAATTCCCTTATTATTGAAAAAAAAAAAGGATTTGCACGCCACTTCACCTAAAATGTATTTGTACCAACAAAAATACATTAAAATAAAGATAAAATTATACCAAACAAAAAAAGCTTTTTTTCTAACAAACGTAGGCTATATGAAGTGGTGAAAAATTGTTTAAATGTTTCCTGTTGCTATTTTAGGTTTTCATATATTGTTTTTTTTCTTCAGTTTCATCAGGAAAGAATCCAAAGTAATTCAAAATTTCACTTTGTGTGTTGTTCTTTTTAAGAGATTGCCACGGTTGTTGTAGTTACAGTATTACATCATATTGACAGGAGCAGAAATAAACAGATTTAGATTTGAACTGAAGCATCAGAAAGTATTTAAAAAAACTAGCATAAAAGGTGTGGATTTTACACAGTTTTGCAACCTTAGAAGTCTCCATAGACTATTAAAATAAAAAGCTCTATTGTTGCACAAACAGGAGAGCATTTTAGTGACTTTTCCACATGCAACATTAGGTATTGTTGGTGGAGCGTTAATGACAATACTACCGTTTACAAACTGCAGTGGTGCCGTATTTTGAAGCCATAGTATCACAATACTACCATAGTACCGGTAAACCATGCAAAAAGTGTACTTCCTGAAATTTTTAAGTATACTAATACATACCTTTGACCAATATAGACCCTTTAAGTACAAAAGTGTACCTTTTAAAATGGTACGACCCCAGTGACAGCTCTCATACCTTTATTTCTGAGAGTGAATTATTTCTTTTAGTTGGGCTGAAACAAAAGCAGTTTCAAAATTTTTACAAATATTTTTTAAGATTAATATTATTAGCCCCCTTTTTGAGACATATTTTTGGATTGGCTACAGAAAAAAAACACTGATATCCAAAGACCTGCCTCATTAACTAACTTCCCCAGTTAACCCAATAGAGCCTTTAAATTGCACTTTAAACTGAACAACAGTATCTTAAATTACTACATGTAATAAAAACTATGTACTGTCATCCTGGCAAATAGAAAATAAATGAGTTATTAGAAATTAGTTATTATGTTTTAATAAAATGTGTTGAAAAAAGTCAAACGACACATTCAATTGTACATAAAGCCGTTTGAACAATGTTTATAAATCCTTACACTATTATTTCTTTAAGAATTAAAGTGATTAATACATCTCATATCACAAAAAGACACAATGATAAATCCACCTGGTGTTGTTGGCCACATAGGAGTCATAGGATTTTCCATATCTCTGTAATCTCCCATAAAGCCTTTAAACAAACAATTACAAGATTACCATTGTGTAAGTGACATAGTGCACACTTTCCGCATTAATTAATCATTTTTATTTTCTAACCTGCTTGTATGGACTGCAGCCCGGCCAGTAGGAAGACCCATCTCAGCATCCACATCTGGGGCATCCTGACCGTCCCCTCAGAGTCGAAACCCATCCTCAAGAGCTAATGTGAGTCATCTGCTAACAGTTGTCTATTTATAATGTCTCTTAGTTTGCTTTCAACCCATGTCATCTGTGATCAGAAGGTGGATCCCAGGCTTATGCAGTATTGTATGTTATGTTTCTGTTGATTCCACGTCCTAGTTGTGTTTGAGAGTAAACATGGTTTATGTAAACCTTGGTTGCAAAAAACACTTTCTGTCACTCACAACTTGTGTTTATCTCAGTTATCATCTCAAACTAAACAAGGATGTTATGGTTGGTTTAAAGATTAGATCCCAACTTAGAGGTTCCTGCAGTCTTCAGAGAAATGACGTGTTGGTGAAATTCACACCCTTACTGATAAGATCTTATATCAGATTTCATTCATTTCAATTTAATTTCATTTTTGATTCCATTGTGATTATAAGAACATTGTTCGCTGAAGGAAAGGAGAAGTTCAAAAAATGTGATGGTCAGCTTTGACATTATCATTCTTTTATTCATTTTGTGTTATCAAGTTGACAAAGGTGTCAGAATTGATGTCGTGCACAAAACATTGACTTAAAACCAATACCTTCATAAGCTAACGCAAACATATATAGAAGTATTATTTGATTTTCTAGCATGCCAGCAGAAGTGTGTGTACCTTAAAGCTTTGTCTCGGTCTGTTTAATATGTTTGAGGTCTAATTCTCTGAAACCCATTATGATTGATTAAGGATACAACTGCAGGCAATGGCAAACAATGATTTTGAGAAATTTGAATGTTTAAACGTTTTCCTTAACTTGTTTATTCTTCATACCTGTTTACATTTAAAGGGATGTATGCTGATTAAATATGATGGTTTTCAATATCCAATAATCCAAACATATTTAAGTTTTCCTTTTTTAATATATATGCATAGAGAAACAGAGAGAGTTAGATTGACAGTTTGCATTATATAATGTATTAATATATAAGGCAAATTATCAATCTAACTCTCTCATGTATATATATATATATATATATATATATATATATATATATATATATATATATATATATATATATATATATACATATACATACACACACACACACAGTTGAGATCAGAATTATTAGCTCCCCATTTGAATTATTTTTTTCTTTTTTAATTATTTCCCAAATTTTGTTTAACAGAGCAAGGAAATTTTCCCAGTATGTCTGATAATATTTTTTCTTCTCGAGAAACTCTTTTTTGTTTTATTTCGGCTAGAATAAAAGCAGTTTTTAATTTTGTAAAACCCATTTTAAGGGCAAAATTATTAGCCCCTTTAAGCTATATTTTTTGATAGTTTACAAAACAAACCATTGTTAAACAATAACAATAAAATTACCCTAACCTGCCTAATTAGCCTAATTAACCAAGATAAGTCTTTAAATGTCACTTTAAGCTGTATAGAAGTGTCTTAAAAATATCTAGTAAAATATTATTTACTGTCATCATGGCAAACATAAAATAAATCATTAAAAATAAGTTATTAAAACTATTGTGTTTAGAAAATGGTTGAAAATTATCAAACTCTATACTGAAATTGTCTGTGAATATTACTGTTATATTTTTATTGTATTGTTCTTTATATTGTTTTATTTATGGGTTGAATCTTAACCTGAATCTGTGCATTACATATACTGTCCGTATACATTCGCCTATATACGTTTGAAACATCAATAAGGTGTATAGTGAATTTGGTATTTATTATCCCTATCAAGGCAATAAGCATTTACTTTATAATTGTTGACTATAGGTGGAAAGTTAAACTTTTAAATACTTGATACATCAGCTTGCCTGAAAATATCATCTATGAATAAAAATATACAGAATTTGATATTTTATTATTACTGTCCAGTATTGCATTAAGACATAATTAGGCAGAGCAAAATGCAAACACATCCTGATCACATCTGCCTGTTTATTGTTTGTATTATCAATAATTACTTCTTAGTCTTTATACCTGATGCCAAGTTAAAAAGTTGATTCTGATGAAAAATAAATAAATAAATAATAAATTATATATATATATATATATATATATATATATATATATATATATATATATATATATATATATATATATATATATATATATATATATAAATAATTATTTTTTCTTTCTTTTTTTTTACATCAACAGAACAACACAATGCATGAATGGGAAAAATGTTTTTGATTGAAAAGGGCCTAAGCATTCTTGTATAGAGGGAAAAGTTTGTTTTTTTTGTTTGAGCTGTGTTTAGATAGCCTGGCCTTGTTTTGATCAGGTGTGATTCAAAACTGTTTTCTGTCTTCCCAGAAAGTACTTTTCTCTGGGAATGCAAAAAAAAGCCTTAATAAAGGTCTATCTAAAAGAAATCAGTTATGAAGGAAATGGTTAAGCATATTGTGTTTGCCATCTTTGTTTGCTTTTGCATCCAAAAGATCCTCAATTGTGAGTTTCATTACGTCAAACATGCTGTGATGACCCTGACAAAATATTTCTTCTCTAATTCATCTTGGAATGTTAAACATATCGAAACTCAATATGATACAGGGTCTATTTGGAAAAAGTATATACATTTTATTGAGATGTATATTGATAATCACTCAAATAATTCTAAAGTTGTTATCCAAGTGATGCAATCAACATTTTTAAAATAGAAATTGCATTCAATTTTAAAGACCCCTTTTAAGAGGATTAGGATTAATTAATGTAGAATGAGTAATATTGCAAAAAAAAAAAAACAATTTGAGGTTGAATTAATGAATTTTTTTATTGTCTAGGCAAAATAACTTATTATACAATCTTGAATTGATTCTTTACCCAAAAGTTTTAATTCTGTCATCATTTATTCACACTTTACTGGTTTCAAACCTGTGTGACTTTCTTGTGTAAAACAAAAGATAGAATATTTTGAAGAAAGCTTGAAGCATTGACTCGCATACAAAACATTGCAAGAATTAGAGGTTTTGTTTCCAGTGAGAACTCAGAGAAACTTTTTCATGCTTTTATCAGCACCAGGGTGGATTACTGTAATGGACTCCTCAATGGCCTTCCTTAAACCGTCAGACAGTTGGAGCTCATCCAGAACGCTGCTGCCAGGATTTTGACCAGAACCAGGAAATCAGAGCACATCACACCTGACCTCAGGTCTTTACACTGGCACTGGCTTTAAAAAAAGATTTTAAAGCAGGGTTCAACGCTAAAGATTTTTTCTACTGCCCGATCGGACCAGTGGTTCAGATTTTTACTTGCCCTGCCAATACTTTCACTGGCCCCACCAAAAAAAAAAGTGAATAGCTATTTCTTAGCCACAAATTAAAATAAAAAATGTATAAATTTTTATAAATCTAGAATTTAAATATTCAAAAAATGGTAATAAATGTATAATGAGCAAAATTCAAAGTGTTTTGCAAACAAATGTAGCAAAATGTGCAGGTATTTTATTGCAAAACAAAAGATGGCTGACCTGCCAAACTGAAGGCAGACTGTACAAAACATCACTTTATTTTTTTATACATTTTTTTCTCATAAATGTCTGCTTCCAAGATGTTTGAAACATCTGAATCATTTGATGTTGACGCCATGTTGCTGTCTCTTCACTGTACTGGTTGTTATGAAAAAAAACATGCTCACAACATCCAATCAGATAAGAGGAACAGAGAAGGTAGCATTTCAAGGCTTAAAAACACAAACTGTTTCTCGATTCTGACGGTTTTTGCACGCAATTGACAAATAGTCACAGCCAAAATAAACTTTATAGTGACAGGGCATCAGTGGCCCGATCAGGCCAGTAACGATCCTGTCTACTGTCCCAAGCATCCGACACGCTGGCCCCAGGCCATCGGGCAGTCCTTATTGTTGAGCCCTGCGAAGTATTATTACTTGTCTTTAAATCACTAAATGGCCAAGTACCTCAATACATTACAGATATGCTCACTGAATACAAACCAAACAGATCACTCAGATCATTAGGATCAAATAAACATCATTAGGATCAAATAAAGATCAAGCAATTTCTAGAGTTCAGTCAAAGCAGGGTGAATCCGCCTTCAGCTACGAGGCCCCTTGCTGCTGGAATCAGCTTCAAGAAATGATTAGATGCGCTTTAACATTAGGTACATTCAAATCAAGACTTAAAACACATCTGTTCAGCTGTGCCTTGACCGAATGAACACTGTGCTACGACTGCCAGATCACACTATGATGTCGTTATTTTTTTCCCCACAGTGGAAGTCAATGGTTAGAAGTTTTCTTCAAAATATCATCATTTGTATTACACACAAGAAAAAGACTCATAAATGTTTGAAAACATGCAAGCATTAGCAAATTTCCTTTTGGATTTGAATTATCCTATTAAAACAGCACAGTACCACATTAAGAATGTAAAGTCCGGCTTTGTGCGTCATACTGCACTGTTTGCCTTCACGGTTCCATCAGAACTCACATCCTTGTTTAGTTTGAGATGATAGCAATGATAATTGTTGGTGGCCCAAAGTTTTTTTTCCTCCCCCACCAAATCTGCTAATCCTGTTTATTCTCAAACACAGCTAGAACATTAATGTTGACGTGACTCAAGGATGATATACCATAATTGAGCATACTGGTATGGGTACCACCTTCTGATCAGATTACACTGCACTTAAAAAGACAAGCAGCTCACATTACCTCCTGAAGAAGAATGTTGTCTGAATGTTGATGTGGATCGTACTGATGGGGCTGCAGGTGATAAAATGAGACAAGCTCAACAACTTTGTTTGAAACATGAATACATATTCTCAAGTAGGCTATAAATATATTGTTTTCAGATGCTAAATGAAATCACTCACAATTTATGATTTTCCATTTTTGAATTCTTCACCTCCTGAAGATGGAAAGTGGAAAAATCTTCTTCAAACAACTGAAGAGGAGGCTTTCAGAAATACTGATGGTATGACATTTAATATTCACACAATAATTACACATTTTAATATTGTGTTATGTGCACGGAAATCTCTGGGAAGAGATTTTGATATGTGAGTCTTGTTGATTTCTTGAATCTACAAAAATATCAAGAATGACTGTCTCTGTAATCCATAATGAATTTAAACTTGTACTTCTAATAAATGTACTTTGAAATAGCCCACTTGAAAAAAAAAGAGTCCACTTGAATAAATAAATGGCAACAAGTGTTTGAATTGCCTCGCTTACAAAAATGAACCATGGATTTAATAGACGTGTGGTTCTTATCACAGTTTTAACACAAAACCACTTTTTAACTATGTTATTGTTGTGACACATTGTGACACATATTGTTTACTACAATAACGATGTTTTCGTTTATTTACTCTGTGATTTCTGCTACTTGTGTAACGTTATATCTGCTATTTTAACTAAGCAAACTGGCAGCTCTTTTACTAATCAATCTAATGGTCATTGTAAAATGTATAACGTAAAAAGTGTTTTATACCTGTTTGAGATATGTTTTTACCGTTTTCCCCCTTTTCAGAACAGTTTAGAAGAAGAAGGAAATACTTAGTTGCGGGCGCCATCTTTTGGTGAGACGCGGAAACTCATTCAACACGATCTTCACAGACAACAGGATGAAACATATCGTTATTGCGGCACGTTTAGGATTTAATAAACACATCCGAAAAATAGCAAATATTCGAAGACCAGTACATATGGCTGTCTCCTTAAATGAGTGCCATTTGTAAGGCAATATTAATACCTATTCTGTACACGAACTGAATTTGAGTGGATGGAGTACCGTTGTCTAACGCACAATAAGTTAGTCCCAGTCAGTTTATTCACACATCGTTCTGTATTGTTGCGCTGACGATATTGAGGAGAGGAGCTACGAGTGACGGTCAAGGCTGCACTGCTACTTTTTATTTACATTTTTAATACAATTTAATTGAAAAATTGGCTTTACTAACCGAGACTGTCAGAGACACACGCAGGCAATTCACATATCTCTTTGACTAATAAATGTTCTAATTTCCTCAAAAAAAGTAGTTTTATCATATACGGTTCCAGAATGCAAACGTTAATGTAGGCTAAGTTACCTCAAAATTAACAATCATCAGTTTTACCCGTTCGTTCCGAGCAAACTGTAGTTCGTTTGATTAGTTTAATTACAAAACAACAACAACTGTGTTTTCCCCACATTCTTTCCAACTTGACTGTTGGAAATGTTCACGCTTGTGAGGATAGTTCTGCATACGAGACAAAAAGTAGTGCTACTGGTTACAATACGTTTTGCAGTTGCTGACGTGTTAAAAGGTCATTGTTCACACATATTTAACTATTTAATAATTATCTATAATGTATATTTGGATAAAATGAATGTGACATGAACGTAAATTATGAACATGAACTGTAATTGTGGTTATTTTAACTGATTTTGCAGCCATTCTAAAATGACTGAAACCTAAATGAAGTCCAAAAGGATCACATTTATCAGCCATAGAAAGAGAATTTGATCACTTTAAACATCTGATTTGTAGAAATCTTTAAAATGTCGTTCAAGTCCCATCAACAGCTGGACCTTCACAAAAGACAAATGCATGAGAGGACAGGATAATAAAGAGATTCTCAATGGTCGATTTAACACAGCAGCTTGAACAGATCACTAAATTATTTCTACATTTACAGTGTTTCGAACTTTTCAAGAAATTTCCTGCAGTGACATTAGCAGAAAGTATCAAAAGACATTAACTTTTGCTATGGAACTGGTTGTGTGGACATAGCACTGGTACAAAGGACATTTCAGTTACAAAAACATTTTTTAACATCAATGGTTTGGTAATTAGTTATTACTTTTATTATTTTGTTATTACTTTGAGTTTATTCTGTTGTAAAGGCAACTCAAGAAGAAGTCAAAACAAAATCTTTGGGTGTTTACATTTTTTTTCACAGGGCTGGCACTAAACAACAGTAAAACAGAGGACAGTAACAGATGCTCTTTATTATGCCTTATTGTGATTTTATTTTATTTCATTAGAAAGAAAGAAAATACAGTATTATGCATTAAATACAATGCCCCAAATCAAATCACAAGGAAAAAAAATAATGGTGCAATATTTACCAAAATATATTTTATACACATTAATTCAGCAATCATCTTAAGATTGTGTCATGTTCACAGGAGAATCGTGCCAATCATAATCTTCCTTTCTGAAGTTATTTTAGTCTTCACACATGACAGGAGTGCATGTGCATGTCTCTATGTATGTGTAGTTATGCCGGATATTCAGCCATTTCTGCCAGTCATCTTCACACATCAGTGTCACCTCTCGAATGCTGGATCTCTCTGCTTGGCAGCAGGAACAGCTGTTCATCATGTATCCATGTAAATCCAGACTAGAAAACAAATAAATGCATTTAATTCTGTTCATTCAGCATTTAGACTGTCATAAAATACGTAAGATTGATCAAGATATAAAAATAGCATTCCTAGCAGCATGCAAAACAATGCCCATTTTGGTAACCATTTGTCCTAAAAAACAACAACAACCTGTCATTGCAGTTAGTAAGACTTTGTAGTTCTGATATTTCAAACTACATAGCAGAGTATGTTTGTGATCTACAGGTGTGCAGCACTCTTACGTTGATTTGGAGTCACAGTGACCAGCACAGGATGTAATTTCAACATCTTCAGTTGAAGTGCAATTATTGACTTTCAGACGAGTGACGTTCTTCACAGGAGCGCAGTTACGAGTTTCACCTGAGAGAAAACAGAGACAGGTAAGCCTTTGACTCTAATAAAGATTTTATAGTAAAATTGTTATTCTTAGTCTTAAGATTGATTTATATAGGGACACAAATATCTTACAGTTTGGGCAACATCCATCCTCATCAAATTGCTTTGTTCCCTGCGAAAATCCAATTTGCAGAAAGAATTGTTTAGTAAAAAATGGTGTTTATTGTCACAGATATCTGAACAGAACCGATTTTTGCAAACCTTTTTTTAATTCAATCCTTATTATATATATATATATATATATATATATATATATATATATATATATATATATATATATATATATACACACACACACACACACACACACACACACACACACATATGTATATAATATTTTCTACCACCAATGGAATTATCTAACTGCATTATAGGGTGTCTGCAGGGTCTTAAAAAGAATTAAAAGTTAATTATGAGACAATTAAGGCCCTTAAAAGGTATTAACAATTCTTAATCACATTTTACAAGGTTTAAATTTTGTTCAAGCGTTGTCAAAAGTACTTGACTCCAAAAACGTGTAAATATATTTATTTTCCTCCTAATATTAACCACCGCATGCTCCATCCACGCGATTGGTTAGGGGCAGGGCACGTCCCAATCTACTCTGTCCTGGTGTTGTCACGTAATTTGCGACAAATGCTGGAAGATGATGTGACGCTCTCCACATGTAGCAAAACCACTGAGCGAAACGGACGGCAATAGGGGAAAATTTAAGTTTGCGTACTCCTGGTTGGAGAAAGATGAGTTTAAACAGTGGCTAAAGCCTTTTGCTAAAAACAATTACGTTATTTATTCTTTCAAGCTTTGTTTCTTCCGAGCTTATCTGAGTTCTGCTGCTTGGTTGTGCTCCATTGATTTAACTACAACAGTTTATTAACAACCGTTTATTAAGGTAAAGTTTTAATACTGATTAGAACTTGAAGTGGCGATGAGGTCTTAAAGTATTCTGAGAAGGTCTTTAAAAAGTCTTTTAAAATGTATTGAAATTACCTTTAGGATTCCTGCATATACCCTGATTAAGAAAGTACTGTAGTATTTATTAATTTTCAATAGTTTGAATTAGTTCACTTTTTCCAAAATTAAGTTTCCAGATGAGCGAATGCTGATAAAGGTGAGTAAAATATGCATGTCTGTTCGATTAACATTGAATGTAGTGAACTGAAGAAAAATATTAAAAAACTGTCTTTACTGACTGTAAAACCCAAAGTATTCTATATTATTTCATGCATACATTACTGTACACAGCATTTCAAAGTATACTCTGTTTAGAAGCACACAAGAGCACATATGCTATATAATGTTATGTTCACTGAAATATTACAGATATTACAAAAATATGAGTGGTATTCGTGATATACTTATGAATTCTGTATATAAAATAACAAATAGTATTAAAAAGAGCTGAAGCAGTAGCAGAATACAAGAAAAAAGGTGTTAATGTGTGCTGGATTCTACTTACCTCCACACAGTCATCTTGATTAAAGGAAGGGCATTTTTTCATTTCTTCCTTTATCGTGAACACATCATTCCTTTTCAGACACGTGACATTCATGCATGATATAATGTATGAAAGTCCTTCCTAAACAAAAAGAAAGACTGACTGCATGAAAATTAAAGAACAGAGCAGATTCTTTTTCTGAGGAACATTTGTAAATGTTTCCAAATGTACCTGGAGAACATGTGTGGTTTTGTCTGGAGCATCATAAATACAGGCCACTTGTACACACGACCCACAGCACTCTCCAACTTTTTTCATATATTGAAAGCCCTGTGGAATAATTAGTTTTAATTTTAATAATCAAGAGGATGCTGAAAAGCTACTGAGAAGATAATGTTGTTTTGGTGCTGTAGTTTTTATGCAGGTAAATGTCATATGACCACCTGCTATTTAAGGTATTTTGAGCATGCTTAAGCACTACCAGCAGGACATATTAAGATCACTTCAACATGAAAAATGTGTATTTTCTTAAGTGCCATTAATTAAAAAAATGACCAACGTTAATATTTGTACTTTCAAAATTAAATACATGTAGATTTTTTGAAGAAGAAAAAGATGATAAATTTACAGTATGCTCAGTTTCTAATTCATTACTACACTACTAAATTGAAGCTAGAGGTTTTACTTACAGACGCACAGTCCTCTGAACTCAATTGAATACATTCCATGTTGGTTATGTTCATCTCAAATGAGTCATTAATATGATTGCAGGTAACAGTTTCACATTTATACTTAAACTCTTGTCCATCCTAAATGAAATGACAAACATGTGTGAGGGTTAATTCAGAACCATATTTTCATGTCTGATAATTGTCTTTCCAATGTACCTTGAGAATATGTATGGTGTTGTTTGGTGATTGATAAATACAGGCCACTGGTTCACATGTTCCACAGCACTCGCCTTCTTTCATCACATATTCAAACCCCTTGAAGTGAAAAAAAAAGAGTTTATAGTGTACTGTAGTTTTAATATTTCAGCAGAAGTAGATGCTACAGAGGGTATGTTTTTTTACTTTCAAAGAACTTTACAGTTGACTCAACTCACATTTTAAAGCAAGATCCAAGAAATGTTAGAAAATCTAAAAATGGTAAACCCAAGTGGCTTGATGTTAATTCCAAGTACTTGATGTCACTAATACTTTATTTACTATATACTGTATTTTGAAATGATCTATGGGGATAGTAAAATAAGTCATCCTTAAAAAAATATGTCAGTTGTCATTGTCATTTGGCAACAGTTCCAGTCTGGAAATATTAAACTTGATATTTCTAAGCATTATGTTTTATGCTTAATCTTTTTATTAGTTTTTTTATTTTTAGAACTTTCTGTCATCTTATCAAATGGTGCATTTGTGTAGTAGTTTGCATTGGCAGGTTGGAGCTAACAGAATTCATACATGTAATGTGCACAAAGATGACCAAAGGCAGAATTTTAAGTTGTATTTCATGTGAACTTACTGAATAACCCCAGAACACTTCATGGGACCATTCTGAGATATATATATATAATTTGATTGTCTGTTCCTGGATGAGCAAAAGCAGGACATTTTTTCCAAATTGTTCCATTTGTTGTATAGGAAAATTTAACAACACCAAGGTGATTTTATTTAATATTTTGGAATAAAACTGATACTGAATGTGATGTGAAGTGACTGGGTGCTTCATTTTGCAAACATACTCAATAAATGGAAAAAAAAAAACCCTGAAAAAAGCAAAAGCCAAAATACAGTGTGTGTGGTGTGTATAGAGATCTTACTTACATACTCACAGACGTGCACACTCGAGTACGAACACACTGTTTTGGTTTTTTCAATCAAAAATGAGCCATTTATTTCATGACAGGAAACAGTTTCACATGTAAAATTCTTGACATCTCCATCCTAACAAAAGACAGACCGAGTATGTTAAGACTTTGACGTATGATTAAATTAACAACAGACCAAGTTTAAGAATGTAGTCAGACGTACATGAAGAATGTGTTTAGTGTTGTTCTCTCTATAATAAATGCAGCTCATTAGTTTACATGTTCCACAGCACTCTCCATCTTGTATCACATATTCAAACCCCTACAGAGAGAAAATGATTATTATAGAGCAGTAGGAACTCTGTGCTGTATTTTCAAATCGGAGAGCAGCACTAATGCAAACTGACCACAAGCTTAAGCTGTAGGTATTACCTCATAACACTCATCATCAGGGCAAACTTCATAGGAACAATTCATTTGATATAGTTCAGTCCATGGGTCCCATTCACAGTTACATTCAACACAAGGCCCTACGTGGATTTTACTCCCAGGCTAGAAAGAGGAAAAAGGGCAACAAAGTGAAACCATAAGAAGCTATTTTCAATGTTTTCACCCTTTTTTGCAAAGCCAAAGTAAGCATTTTCTGCAACTGGACTGAAAGTAGTATTACTACTTTCTTATAACTTATTTCTTATAACTTATATTAAAAAATATAACTTATTTTTTTTTTATCTGATGCATCGACAAAAAAATTACCATGTAAACCAGGGGTGCCCAAACTCGAAAATAAACAGATTAATTCTATTTTCAGACTTTATAGCCTGTTTAAAAAAACAAAAACAAATATATGTTGAAACGCAATGCAAAAGTTGACCGGAATTCATATAAAACACATTTGAACAAATAGATGAATCAGATCAAAATGTTTAGAGTGTAAGATAAACGAATCTGTAACTGAATTAAATTAATATGCATTGACAAAAATTGATGCATGTAAACAGCCATTTACCTCTGGGATAAATACCTTGGAATAATAAATGGCTGTTAATGGTCAAACTACTTGGTTTACAAACCAGTGTGTTTCTGACAATACAAAGAAAAAATAAATAAAATCATGAGGAAATACCAGTTTGCAACATCAAGCAGCATAGCAAGCAGTTATTTGTGTCTAAAAATCAACGGAAGTGAGAGAGATCGAATGTCTAGTCACACTTAGACTACAATGACCACGTTCACCCTAACATGAAAAGCAAATGTTAATAGAATTTACAAAGGTTTATTTTTCAATTCTGTGTGTTTAGTTACCTTATATTCTGTGTTGTTGAAGACACACACTTCTTTTGACTCTGTAAGAAGCAACACACACACACACACACACACACACACACACACATTAAAGACAAACATTATGTCAAAAAGACAAGCTGATGGAAGTGTTTAGGACTGATAGTGATACCGCATCTGATTTCTGGACAGAAGTCTCCGTAAGGGTGCACAATTAGTTCATATCCGACCTCACACTTTTCCTCCGAAAATGGGCACATGCTACAATCTACATCATGAAACAGAGGGAGAGAAAGCTAGTATTAAACACTGTAATTCTGAAGCAAACCCAGTTTTAAAAAGAAACAAACTCCTCTTACTGCAAACTTGTCTGCTGCAGCATGGCTCTGATGGATCGGTGACATTGCCCACCATGAAGGGCTCAGTGCAGTTCACAGGGGGCACATCGGGACACTTCTTGGGTTTACAGATGACTGACATCCTGGCTTTATCACAGACACAGTCCTCACAGTTGTGCGTAAAATTCTCATTAAACTGCAGTGTAAAAGCAAACAAAACATGAATTGCATGCCACAGGGATGCTTCTTCAGGAAGTGACTATTGAACAGTTTTAATCCTTGTATACAGTACCCTACGTGGTTTCCCAGATGAGTCCAAGCATCCTACAGGAAAAGACAGGTATATTCTTAAAACAGGATATGAGATGTGGATATGTGTAATGCAGGTGCAAGTTTCTGTGCATCTTTTTCTGGGAAAGTTGTGTAGGATGCTAACCCTTCAAGACCAAACCATTAGCATTTGAGAGGACACTGAAACAATACTGTTTCATTCTTTTATTTATAGTCTGAACAGTCCTTCCCAGAAAAACGAGATGATGCATAACCCGACCCTGCTGAAAAATCCAGCATAAACCAGCATGAATAAACCAGCTGTCTTTGAGCAAAATTGAGTTGGTGTGCCATACTGGGGACCAGCAAGCTATCAACCAGCATTCCATTCTGCTCTCAGCAAACTTAATAAACCTGCTGGTGAGCAGCAAAGCTGGAAATTTCAGCTGGGCAGTGAAATGTCAATTTATTAATAGTCAAGTCAATGGCTATACATGTATACATTGCTGTTATACATGTAAACAAGTGTGAGACTCTAATCTGAGATGTAGACCAATCTCTCTATCCATATAAAGATGTACTGTAATATGACAGAGACTATGGCTTCTCACCGCAGGGTTGTGGCACACAGACTCCAGAATCCTTGGTGAAGAGTGTTGTGTTCTGACTACAGAAGCAGCCTTCTGTGGACACTGTAATGTTGCTCTCCATTTGTCTGTAAGCAAAGTTTTACAGTGTGTTACTTGCAATACATCAATTAACACATTAATAATGTAATCAGGGGATATTTTATTTCAGAGAGGCCAATTCTAACTTTCTTCTAAGATTATATTTCTGTTTACAACTATTAAATGTCAGTGAGATCATTCTGAACCTCAATGTTTTGGGTGGAAATAAATCATATGTACATTTGACTAGACATTCTATCTTAATGGAGTAATAATAAAAGCAAAAACATATCTTGGCCAAATAGTATGCCACTAGTTTTATAAAGTGTTACCATATACATTTCCCACAACCATATCAACTATTGAAGAAAAAAGGCCATACCTATCTCTACATGTTGGCGGTTCAAATGAACCACAAGGCAAGAACACTTTATCTTCTGAACAACCAATATCTGAGGAAGAAATGTATCTTTCAGAATATTTACTTGTAAATTGCTTTACTGATTTTTATATAACCTAAATGAAATCTATTCCATTCATGAACTTACTGCATTGGCTTGTGTAGTTCCTCCAGTATATGCAGACCCCAAACATTGCACAGACGCTTGCGTAGCTCTGCAGACTGGCACACACTCCAGCAGGGTTATTACTGCTATCATATTGGCAGGCTGAAAAGAAGTTTTCAGGAGGCACATGGGAGTGGCACGCTTCAAACCTGAAAATATCCACAATGAAGAAGGTTTACTAAAAGCAAATATCACTCTCAAGATGCAAAGTTTGTTGAATTTCATTTAATTACACCAACAGAATGAACTGACGTGGTGTTAAGTAGGTAGCAGTCAGGGTGGACATGGGGTGAGTTAGGAGTAGGTAATGGAGCTGGTGGAGTGCAAACTGTAGTATTCCAGTTCTCTGCCATTACTTTGCAGTCGTTTGCCAAGGATCCAGGGCAATCATCATTCTGGTTGTTGTTGCATGTTCCTTAGTAAGAATTATTTAGAATAATTAGTATTATTACTGAATAAGATCATTTACTTCAACAACCATATTATCATTCAAATATTGTTTTATTCAACATCATGCTTTATCTTTTAGGAATATTGACAAAATAATTTATCTGATATGACCTCTTTTTAAACTATTTCAACTCAAAAAAAATTTTTTTGTTTGCTTACCACATTGGCCTTCTGTGTTTTTTCCAAAATACTGGAATGGCAGGTTGATGCTGAAGCCAGTGATTCCATATAGTACATAGGCGTTGAGCTTTGGAATCTCTAGTAATAAGTTTAGGTCTGAGCTAATAACCCTCAGGCCATTATTATTATATGGCAGTGCTAGCATAATATTTCCCTCTAGAGCCTTAAAAAACAGACAAGCACAAAGAAAGCAAACAAATTTACAAGACAATGAAGGGAAAAGACTACAAAATCTTTGTTCAGTTCTGCTATACAGTAAATCTCACCTCTAGATTTGCTCCTCCAATTAGCCTGTGACTCCTAAGTGTAATGTTTTGTTCGTTGTAAGACACAATAAGGGATCTGGGACAGGATGCGTTCTCAGCAGGGTCACAGTAGACATTCTCAATGTAGATTGCTAAGTTGAATTGAGGGTTAATTTCCTTTATTAAAATATATGTGCAGTTTCCTTGGTAATTGTAATAGAGTCCATCAAATGTGATGTAATGGGAGTCACCCCAGCCTTGGCAAAAGCCTATGAATAGTAGAGTGTGTATAGGTTAGGGACCAAGCACTAAAATTTATTAGAACATTTATTGTTAAAAATTATTCCAGTTGTCATTAGACAGATATTTTAACATTTCCAAATTCTCTGTATAGATTTTTAATATTATTTTGTAAAACAATTTATTTGTCTTTCGGTCAATGCATATTGGTTAGAATAACTACACATATGGTAAATAGCCTTTTAATTTATAAAATGATTTTCTTAGTAAGTATTACTATTATTTATAGTTTATTTCAGATGAACATAAAATATATTTTGAAAAAAACTTTACAATATGCTGATGTTCAGGAAAACATAACACAATTTTTCTTTGCCATTTTATTGCTCCAGAAGACATTTTTGTTTTAATTTACTGGAGTATAGATTACTTTTTTCTTTTTTTTTGGCCAATTACATTTGAATAAAATTTTAGGATCTAATCCACTGTGTTCGATGGATTCAAAGAGACAGACACTTTCAGATATCTCTGTCTTTATAATGTCCTTTATAAACATTTGGAACAGCTTGTAGAGTAATAGGTTCTGCTACTGTGTTCATTCTTGAACGGCAGAAATGAGGACATCAGTATAGATATCATTACCCTGATGAAATTCTAAAATGTAGTACTTGAGAAGAACAGCATACTTACAATCACAGACGTAATAAGGGCAGCATTCGTGCTTATCCTCTAGCAGCACGCTTGGCTGGTGATTTTCACAGGTGATGTTTTGCGGTGGAAGACAATCCCGTTGAACAGGGATGAAACTTCCATTTATGTTTATACATTCATAACATGGGTTTGGTTGTGGTGGTGTTGGAGGTATAAAAGGTGTTGTTGTAAGTAGTGTAGTTATAGGAGATCTACTGGTAGTGGCTCTGGAAGTAGGTGTTGTACCAGGAGTTGTAATAGTTGTAGTTGCTATTTCTAATGTTGTAGATAGCGTCAAAGGAGTTGTAGAAGTGGAGGTGGTGGTAAATGTTGAAGTAGGTGTTGTGCCAGAAGTTGTACTATTTGAAGAAGTGATTTCTGTAGACACAGGTGTAGTTGTAGATGTAAACAGTGAGGTTGTGGTATTGTCAATTTGAGGTTTTGCAGATGCATAAGTGGTAGATTTGGTGTTTTCAGTAACAACAGTTAGAGTAGATTTGGAAGTAGCTGTACGGCTAGAAGTTGTAGATGACATTTCCGATGTTGTAGATGGTGTCAGTGGAGTAGTAGTAATGAATGTGGTAGTAAATGTTGAAGTTGGTGTTCCAAGAGTTGTACTAGTTTTAGATGGTATTTTAGATGTTGTTAATGGTGTCAGATGAGTTGTAGTTCTAAAAGTTGAAATAGTTGTGCCAGGAGTTGTACTAGTTGTAGAATAGATTTCTGATGTTGTAGATGGCATCAGAGGAGTTATAGTGCTATAAGTGGTTGTATATGTTGAACTAGTTGTACCAGGAGTTGTACTAGTAGATTGTATTTCTGATGTTGTAGATGGTGTCAGATGAGTTTTTGTACTATAAGCTGTTGTAAATATGGAACTAGTTGTGCCAGGAGTTATACTAGTTGTAGATGGTATTCCTGATGTTGTAGATGGTGTCAGAGGAGTTGTAGTGCTATTAGTGGTTGAATATGTTGAACTAGTTGTGCCAGGAGTTGTACTAGTTGTGGATGCTATTTCTGATGTTGTAGATGATGTCAAAGGAGTTGTAGTTGTAGAAGGGGTTGTAAATGTTGATGAACTAGTTGTGCCAGGAGTTATACTAGTTGTGGATGCTATTGCTGATGTTGTAGATGGTGTCAGAGGAGTTGTAGTGCTATGAGTGGTTTTAAATATGGTACTAGTTGTGCCAGAAGTTGTACTAGTTGTAGATGGTATTTCTGATGTTGTAGATGGTGTCAGAGGAGTTGTAATGCTATAAGAGGTTGTATATGTTGAACTAGTTGTGCCAGGAGTTGTACTAGTTGTAGATTGTATTTCTGATGTTGTAGATGGTGTCAGATGAGTTTTTGTACTTGACGTGGTTGTAAATATGGAACTAGCTGTGCCAGTAGTTGTACTGGTTGTAGATAGTAATTTTGCAGTTGTTGATGACATCACAGGAGTTGTACTTGTTGAAGGGGATGTTGATGGACTAGTTGTGCCAGGAGTTTTACTAGTTGTGATTGGTGTTTCTGATGTTGTAGATGACATCAGAGGAGTAGCAGTAATGGATTTGGCAGTAAATGTTGAAGTTGCTGTTCCAGGAGTTGAACTAGTAGTGGATGGTATTTTAGACGTTGTTGATGGTGTCAGGTCAGTTGTAGTTCTATAAGGGGTTGTATATGTTGAAGTAGGTGTTATACCAGAAGTTGTACTAGTTGTGGGTGGTATTTCTGATGTTGTAGATGGCATCAGATGAGTTGTAGTACTAGAAGTGGTTGTATATGTTGAACTAGTTTTGCCTGTAGTTGTACTAGTAGTAGATAGCGTCAAAGGAGTTGTAGTACTATAAGTTGTTGTAAGTATGGAACTAGTTGTGCCAGGAGTTGTGCTAGTTGTAAATGGTGTTTCTGATGTTGTAGATGGTGTCAAAGGAGTTGTACTATTATTAGTGGTTGTAAATATGGAACTAGTTGTGCCGGGAGTTGTACTAGTTGTAGATGGTATTTCTGATGTTGTAGATGGTGTCAGCGGAGTTGTAGTGCTATAAGAGGTTGTATATGTTAAACTACTTGTGCCAGGAGTTGTACTTGTTGTAGATGGGAATTCTGATGTTGATGATGACATCAAAGGAGTTGTAGTTGTAGAAGGGGTTGTAAATGTTGATGAACTAGTTGTGCCAGGAGTTGTACTAGTTGTAAATGTTTTTTCTGATGTTGTAGATGGTGTCAGAGGAGTTGTAAATATGGAGCTAGTTGTGCCAGGAGTTGTGCTTGTTGTGGGTGGTATTTCTGATGTTGTAGATGTTATCAAAGGAGTTGTATTACTATGAGTGGTTGTAAAAAAGTAACTAGTTGTTGTAGATGGGATTTCTGATGTTGTAGACGACCTCAAAAGAGTTGTAGTTTTAGAAGGGGTAGTAAATGTTGATGAACTAGTTGTGTCAGGAGTTTTACTAGTTCTGGACGGTGTTTCTGATGTTGTAGATGGTGTCAGAATAGTTGTAGTACTATGAGTGGTTGTAAACATGGCACTAGTTGTGCCAGGAGTTATACTAGTTGTAGATGTTTTTTCTGATGTTGTAGATGGTGTCAGAGTAGTTATAGTACTATGAGTGGTTGTAAATATGGAACTAGTTGTGCCAGGAGTTGTACTAGTTGTAGATGGTATTTTTGAGGTTGCAGATGGTGTCAGAGGAGTTGTAGTGTTATAAGTGGTTGTATATGTTGAACTAGTTGTGCCAGCAGTTGTACTAGTCGTAGATGGTATTTCTGATGTTGTAGATGGTATCAGATGAGTTTTTGTACTTGAAGTGGTTGTAAATGGTGAACTAGTTGTGCCAAGAATTGTACTAGTTGTAGATGCTATTTCTGATGTTGTAGATAGCGTCATAGGAGTTGTAAAAGTGGAGGTGGTTGTAAATGTTGAAGTAGGTGTTGTGCCAGAAGTTGTACTATTTGAAGAAGTTATTTCTGTAGACACAGGTGTAGTTGTAGATGTAAACAGTGAGGTTGTGGTATTGTCAATTTGAGGTTTTGCAGATGCATAAGTGGTAGATTTAGTGTTTCCAGTAACAACAGTTAGAGTAGATTTGGAAGTAGCTGTACGGCTAGAAGTTGTAGAAGATATTTCCGATGTTGTAGATGGTGTCAGTGGAGTAGTAGTAATGAATGTGGTAGTAAATGTTGAAGTTGGTGTTCCAAGAGTTGTACTAGTTTTAGATGGTATTTTAGATGTTGTTGATGGTGTCAGCTGAGTTGTAGTTCTAAAAGTTGTTGTAAATGTTGATGTAGTTGTGCCAGGAGTTGTACTAGTTGTAGATAGGATTTCTGATGTTGTAGATGGCATCAGAGGAGTTGTAGTACTGTGAGTGGTTGTAAACAAGGAACTAGTTTTGCCAGTAGTTGTACTAGTTGTAGATAGTGTCAGAGGAGTTTTAGTACTATAAGTTGTTGTAAATATGGAACTAGTTGTGCCAGGAGTTATACTAGTTGTAGATGGTATTCCTGATGTTGTAGATGGTGTCAGCGGAGTTGTAGTGCTATTAGTGGTTGTATATGTTGAGCTAGTTGTGCCAGAAGTTGTACTAGTTGTTGATGGGTATTCGGATGTTGTAAATGATGTCAAAGCAGTTGTAGTTGTAGAAGCAGTTTTTGATGGACTAGTTGTGCCAGGAGTTGTACGAGTTGTAGATGGGATTTCTGATGTTGTTGATGATGTCAAAGGAGTTGTAGTTGTAGAAGGGGTTGTAAATGTTGATGAACTAGTTGTGCCAGGAGTTATACTAGTTGTGGATGCTATTTCTGATGTTGTAGATGGTGTCAGAGGAGTTGTAGTGCTATGAGTGGTTTTAAATATGGTACTAGTTGTGCCAGAAGTTGTACTAGTTGTAGAGGGTATTTCTGATGTTGTAGATGGTGTCAGTGGAGTTGTAATGCTATAAGTGGTTGTATTTGTAGAACTAGTTGTACCAGGAGTTGTACTAGTTGTAGATTGTATTTCTGATGTTGTAGATGGTGTCAGATGAGTTTTTGTACTTGACGTGGTTGTAAATATGGAACTAGCTGTGCCAGTAGTTGTACTGGTTGTAGATAGTAATTTTGCAGTTGTTGATGACATCCCAGGAGTTGTAGTTGTAGAAGGGGATGTTGATGGACTAGTTGTGCCAGGAGTTTTACTAGTTGTGATTGGTGTTTCTGATGTTGTAGATGACATCAGAGGAGTAGCAGTAATGGATGTGGCAGTAAATGTTGAAGTTGCTGTTCCAGGAGTTGAACTAGTAGTGGATGGTATTTTAGATGTTGTTGATGGTGTCAGGTCAGTTGTAGTTCTAGAAGGGGTTGTATATGTTGAAGTAGGTGTTATACCAGAAGTTGTACTAGTTGTGGGTGGTATTTCTGATGTTGTAGATGGCATCAGATGAGTTGTAGTACTAGAAGTGGTTGTATATGTTGAACTAGTTTTGACAGTAGTTGTACTAGTTGTAGATAGCGTCAAAGGAGTTGTAGTACTATAAGTTGTTGTAAGTATGGAACTAGTTGTGCCAGGAGTTGTGCTAGTTGTAAATGGTGTTTCTGATGTTGTAGATGGTGTCAGAGGAGTTGTATTATTATTAGTGGTTGTAAATATGGAACTAGTTGTGCCGGGAGTTGTACTAGTTGTAGATGGTATTTCTGATGTTGTAGATGGTGTCAGCGGAGTTGTAGTGCTATAAGAGGTTGTATATGTTAAACTAGTTGTGCCAGGAGTTGTACTTGTTGTAGATGGTATTTCTGATGTTGTAGATGGTGTCAGCGGAGTTGTAGTGCTAACAGAGGTTGTATATGTTAAACTAGTTGTGCCAGGAGTTGTACTTGTTGTAGATGGGAATTCTGATGTTGATGATGACATCAAAGAAGTTGTAGTTGTAGAAGGGGTTGTAAATGTTGATGAACTAGTTGTGCCAGGAGTTGTACTAGTTGTAAATGTTTTTTCTGATGTTGTAGATGGTGTTAGAGGAGTTGTAAATATGGAGCTAGTTGTGCCAGGAGTTGTGCTTGTTGTGGGTGGTATTTCTGATGTTGTAGATGGTATCAAAGGAGTTGTGTTACTATGAGTGGTTGTAAAAAAGTAACTAGTTTTGCCAGTAGTTGAAGGAGTTGTAGTGCCATATGTAGTTGTAAATATGGAACTAGTTGTGCCAGGAGTTGTACTAGTTGTAGATGGGATTTCTGATGTTGTAGACGACCTCAAAAGAGTTGTAGTTTTAGAAGGGGTAGTAAATGTTGATGAACTAGCTGTGTCAGGAGTTTTACTAGTTCTGGACGGTGTTTCTGATGTTGTAGATGGTGTCAGAATAGTTGTAGTACTATGAGTGGTTGTAAACATGGCACTAGTTGTGCCAGGAGTTATACTAGTTGTAGATGTTTTTTCTGATGTTGTAGATGGTGTCAGATGAGTTTTTGTACTTGAAGTGGTTGTAAATGGTGAACTAGTTGTGCCAGCAGTTGTACTAGTCGTAGATGGTATTTCTGATGTTGTAGATGGTGTCAGATGAGTTTTTGTACTTGAAGTGGTTGTAAATGGTGAACTAGTTGTGCCAAGAATTGTACTAGTTGTAGATGCTATTTCTGATGTTGTAGATAGCGTCATAGGAGTTGTAGAAGTGGAGGTGGTTGTAAATGTTGAAGTAGGTATTGTGCCAGAAGTTGTACTATTTGAAGAAGTTATAACTGTAGACACAGGTGTAGTTGTAGATGTAAACAGTGAGGTTGTGGTATTGTCAATTTGAGGTTTTGCAGATGCATAAGTGGTAGATTTGGTGTTTCCAGTAACAACAGTTAGAGTAGATTTGGAAGTAGCTGTACGGCTAGAAGTTGTAGATGACATTTCCGATGTTGTAGATGGTGTCAGTGGAGTAGTAGTAATGAATGTGGTAGTAAATGTTGAAGTTGGTGTTCCAAGAGTTGTACTAGATTTAGATGCTATTTTAGATGTTGTTGATGGTGTCAGATGAGTTGTAGTTCTAAAAGTTGAAGTAGTTGTGCCAGGAGTTGTACTACTTGTAGATAAGATTTCTGATGTTGTAGATGGCATCAGAGGAGTTATAGTGCTATAAGTGGTTGTATATGTTGAACTAGTTGTACCAGGAGTTGTACTAGTTGTAGATTGTATTTCTGATGTTGTAGATGGTGTCAGATGAGTTTTTGTACTATAAGTTGTTGTAAATATGGAACTAGTTGTGCCAGGAGTTATACTAGTTGTAGATGGTATTCCTGATGTTGTAGATAGTGTCAGAGGAGTTGTAGTGCTATTAGTGGTTGAATATGTTGAACTAGTTGTGCCAGAAGTTGTACTAGTTGTTGATGGGTATTCTGATGTTGTAGATGATGTCAAAGCAGTTGTAGTTGTAGAAGCAGTTGTTGATGGACTAGTTGTGCCAGGAGTTGTACTAGTTGTAGATGGGATTTCTGATGTTGTTGAAGATGTCAAAGGAGTTGTAGTTGTAGAAGGGGTTGTAAATGTTGATGAACTAGTTGTGCCAGGAGTTTTACTAGTTGTGGATGCTATTTCTGATGTTGTAGATGGTGTCAGAGGAGTTGTAATGCTATAAGAGGTTGTGTATGTTGAACTAGTTGTGCCAGGAGTTGTACTAGTTGTAGATGGTTTTTCTGATGTTGTAGATGGCATCAGAGGAGTTGTAGTAATAGAAGTGGTTGTATATGTTGAACTAGTTTTACCAGTAGTTGTACTAGTTGTAGATAGCGTCAAAGGAGTTGTAATGCTATAAGAGGTTGTGTATGTTGAACTAGTTGTGCCAGGAGTTGTACTAGTTGTAGATGTTTTTTCTGATGTTGTAGATGGTGTCAGAGGAGTTGTAGTGCTATAAGTGGTTGTATATGTTGAACTAGTTGTACCAGGAGTTGTACTAGTTGTAGATTGTATTTCTGAGGTTGTAGATGGTGTCAGATGACTTTTTGTACTTGACGTGGTTGTAAATATGGAACTAGCTGTGCCAGTAGTTGTACTGGTTGTAGATAGTAATTCTACAGTTGTTGATGACATCACAGGAGTTGTAGTTGTAAAAAGGGATGTTGATGGACTAGTTGTGCCAGGAGTTTTACTAGTTGTGATTGGTGTTTCTGATGTTGTAGATGACATCAGAGGAGTAGCAGTAATGGATGTGGTAGTAAATGTTGAAGTTGCTGTTCCAGGAGTTGAACTAGTAGTGGATGGTATTTTAGATGTTGTTGATGGTGTCAGGTCAGTTGTAGTTCTAGAAGGGGTTGTATATGTTGAAGTAGGTGTTATACCAGAAGTTGTACTAGTTGTGGGTGGTATTTCTGATGTTGTAGATGGCATCAGATGAGTTGTAGTACTAAAAGTGGTTGTATATGTTGAACTAGTTTTGCCAGTAGTTGTACTAGTTGTAGATAGCGTCAAAGGAGTTGTAGTACTATAAGTTGTTGTAAATATGGTACTAGTTGTGCCAGGAGTTGTGCTAGTTGTAAATGGTGTTTCTGATGTTGTAGATGGTGTCAGAGGAGTTGTACTATTGTGAGTGGTTGTAAATATGGAACTAGTTGTGCCGGGAGTTGTACTAGTTGTAGACGGTATTTCTGATGTTGTAGATGGTGTCAGAGGAGTTGTAGTGCTATAAGAGGTTGTATATGTTAAACTAGTTGTGCCAGGAGTTGTACTTGTTGTAGATGGGAATTCTGATGTTGATGATGACATCAAAGGAGTTGTAGTTGTAGAAGGGGTTGTAAATGTTGATGAACTAGTTGTGCCAGGAGTTGTACTAGTTGTAAATGTTTTTTCTGATGTTGTAGATGGTGTCAGAGGAGTTGTATTACTATGAGTGGTTGTAAAAAAGTAACTAGTTTTGCCAGTAGTTGAAGGAGTTGTAGTGCCATATGTAGTTGTAAGTATGGAACTAGTTGTGCCAGGAGTTGTACTAGTTGTAGATGGGATTTCTGATGTTGTAGATGACATCAAAAGAGTTGTAGTTTTAGAAGGGGTAGTAAATGTTGATGAACTAGTTGTGTCAGGAGTTTTACTAGTTGTGGACGGTGTTTCTGATGTTGTAGATGGCATCAGAGTTGCTGTAGTACTAGAAGTGGTTGTATATGTTGAAGTAGGTGTTATACCAGAAGTTGTACTAGTTGTGGATGGTCTTTCTGATGTTGTAGATGGTGTCAGATGAGTTGTTGTAGTAGAAGTTGTTGTATATGTTGAAGTAGGTGTTTTACCAGAAGTTGTACTAGATGTGGATGGTATTTCTGATGTTGTAGATGGTGTCAGAATAGTTGTAGTACTATGAGTGGTTGTAAATATGGTACTAGTTTTGCCAGGAGTTATACTAGTTGTAGATGGTATTTCTGAGGTTGTAGATGATGTCAGAGGAGTTGTAGTGCTATAAGTGGTTGTATATGTTGAACTAGTTGTGCCAGCAGTTGTACTAGTCGTAGATGGTATTTCTGATGTTGTAGATGGTGTCAGATGAGTTTTTGTACTTGAAGTGGTCGTAAATGGTGAACTAGTTGTGCCAAGAATTGTACTAGTTGTAGATGCTATTTCTGATGTTGTAGATAGCGTCATAGGAGTAGTAGAAGTGGAGGTGGGGGTAAATGTTGAAGTAGGTGTTGTGCCAGAAGTTGTACTATTTGAAGAAGTTATTTCTGTCGACACAGGTGAAGTTGTAGATGTAAATAGTGAGGTTGTGGTATTGTCAATTTGAGGTTTTGCAGATGCATAAGTGGTAGATTTGGTGTTTCCAGTAACAACAGTTAGAGTAGATTTGGAAGTAGCTGTACGGCTAGAAGTTGTAGATGACATTTCCGATGTTGTAGATGGTATCAGTGGAGTAGTAGTAATAAATGTGGTAGTAAATGTTGAAGTTGGTGTACCAAGAGTTGTACTAGTTTTAGATGGTATTTTAGATGTTGTTGATGGTGTCAGATGAGTTGTAGTTCTAAAGGTTGTTGTAAATGTTGAAGTAGTTGTTCCAGGAGTTGTACTAGTTGTAGATAGGATTTTTGATGTTGTAGATGGCATCAGAGGAGTTGTAGTACTGCGAGTGGTTGTAAACAAGGAACTAGTTTTGCCAGTAGTTGTACTAGTTGTAGATAGTGTCAATGGAGTTGTAGTTGTAGAAGGGGTTGTAAATATGGAACTAGTTGTGCCAGAAGTTGTACTTGTTGTAGATGGTGTCAGTGGAGTTGTAGTGCTATAAGTGGTTGTATATGTTAAACTAGTTGTACCAGGAGTCGTACTAGTTGTAGATTGTATTTCTGATGTTGTAGATGGTGTCAGATGAGTTTTTGTACTTGACGTGGTTGTAAATATGGAACTAGCTGTGCCAGTAGTTGTACTGGTTGTAGATAGTAATTTTGCAGTTGTTGATGACATCACAGGAGTTGTAGTTGTAGAAGGGGATGTTGATGGACTAGTTGTGCCAGGAGTTTTACTAGTTGTGATTGGTGTTTCCGATGTTGTAGATGACATCAGAGAAGTAGCAGTAATGGATGTGGTAGTAAATGTTGAAGTTGCTGTTCCAGGAGTTGAACTAGTAGTGGATGGTATTTTAGATGTTGTTGATGGTGTCAGGTCAGTTGTAGTTCTAGAAGTTGTTGTAAATGTTAAAGTAGTCATGCTAGGAGTTGTACTAGTTGTAGATGGTATTTCTGATGTAGATGGCATCAGATGAGTTGTAGTACTAAAAGTGGTTGTATATGTTGAACTAGTTTTGCCAGTAATTGTACTAGTTGTAGATAGCGTCAAAGGAGTTGTAGTACCATAAGTTGTTGTAAGTATGGAACTAGTTGTGCCAGGAGTTAAGCTAGTTGTAGATGGGATTTCTGATGTTGTAGATTGTGTCAAATGAGTTGTAGTTGTAGAAGGGGTTGTAAATGTTGATGAACTAGTTGTGGCAAGAGTTTTACTAGTTGTGGGTGGTGTTTCTGACGTTGTAGATGACATCAGAGTGGTTGTAGTACTAGAAGTGGTTGTATTTATTGAAGAAGGTGTTATACCAGAAGTTGTACTAGATGTGGATGGTATTTCTGATGTTGTATATGGCATCAGAGGAGTTGTAGTACTATTAGTTGTTGTAAATATGGAATTAGTTGTGCCAGATGTTGTACTAGTTGTAGATGGTAATTCTGAATTTGTTGATGACATCAGAGGAGTTGTAGTACTAAAAGTGGTTGTATATGTTGAACTGGATTTGCCAGTAGTTGTACTAGTTGTAAATGGTATTTCTGATGTTGTAGATGGTGTCAGAGGAGTTGTAGTATTATGAGTGGTTGTAAATATGGAACTAGTTGTGCCAGGAGTTGTACTAGTTGTAGATGGTATTTCTGATGTTGTAGATGGTGTCAAAGGAGTTGTAGTGCTATGAGTGGTTGTATATGTTGAACTAGTTGTGCCAGGAGTTGTACTAGTTGTAGATGGGAATTCTGATGTTGATGATGACATCAAAGGAGTTGTAGTTGTAGAAGTGGTTGTAAATGTTAATGAACTAGTTGTGCCAGGAGTTGTACTAGTTGTAGATGGTTTTTCTGATGTTGTAGATGGTGTCAGAGGAGTTGTAGTGCCATAAGTAGTTGTAAATATGGAACTAGTTGTGCCAGGAGTTGTACTTGTTGTGGGTGGTATTTCTGATGTTGTAGATGGTATCAAAGGAGTTGTATTACTATGAGTGGTTGTAAATAAGGAACTAGTTTTGCCAGTAGTTGAACTTGCAGTAGATAGCGTCAAAGGAGTTCTAGTACTATAAGTTGTTGTAAGTATGGAACTAGTTGTGCCAGGAGTTGTACTAGTTGTAGATGGTATTCCTGATGTTGTAGATGACATCAAAAGAGTTGTAGTTTTAGAAGGGGTAGTAAATGTTGATGAACTAGTTGTGCCAGGAGTTTTACTAGCTGTGGACGGTGTTTCCGATGTTGTAGATGGCATCAGAGTTGCTGTAGTACTAGAAGTGGTTGTATATGTTGAAGTAGGTGTTATACCAGAAGTTGTACTAGTTGTGGATGGTACTTCTGATGTTGTAGATGGCATCAGAGGAGTTGTAGTACTAGAAGTGGTTGTATATGTTGAACTAGTTTTGCCAGTAGTTGTACTAGTTGTAGATAGCGTGAAAGGAGTTGTAGTACTATAAGTTGTTGTAAATATGGAACTAGTTGTGCCAGGAGTTATACTAGTTGTCGATAGTATTTCTGATGTTGTAAATGGCATCAGAGTAGGTGTAGTACTAGAAGTAGTTATAAATGTTGAACTACTTGTAGATGGAAATTCTGATGTTGTATAAGGCGGAGGTGGATGTGTAGTACTAGAAGGGGTTGTAAATGTTGAAGTAGGTTTTGTGCCAGGAGTTGTACTGGTTGTAGATAGTATTTCTGATGTTGAAGATGATGTCAGAGCACTTGTAGTACTTGAAGTAGTTGTAAATGTTAAAGTAGGTCTGACAACAGAAGTTGTGTGTATTGTAGATGGTATTTCTATTGTTGTAGATGGAGTCAGAAGAGTTTTAGAAGTTGGGGTGGTTGTAAATGTTAAACTAGTTGTACCAGGAGTTGTACTAGTTGTATATCGTGTTTCTGATGTTGTAGATGGTGTCACATAAGTTGTGGTATTATGAATGGTTGTATATGTTGAAGTAGGTGTTATGCCAGGAGTTGTACTAGATGTAGATAGTAAGTTTGATGTTGTAGATGGTGTCACAATAGTTGTAGTACTAGAAGTGGTTGTAAATGTTGAAGTAGTTGTGCCAGGAGTTGTACTAGTTGTAGATGGTTTTTCTGATGTTGTAGATGGTGTCAGAGGAGTTGTAGTACTATGAGTGGTTGTAAATATGGAAATAGTTGTGCCAGGAGTTGTACTAGTTCTAGATAGTGTTTCTGATGTTGTAGATGGATTCTGGGGGGTTGTAGTAACTGATATGGTGGAAAATGTTGAATTGGATCTAGTACTAGGAGTTATACTAGTTGTAAATGGTATTTCTGATGTTGTAGATGGCATAAGACTAGATGTAGGAAGTGGACTTGTGTAGGTGGTTGTCAATGTTGAAATAGTTGTACTTATATAACAGTCCTTTACACAGACTTGGTTTTCCTCGTCATAAAAAGGTTTGTCATCTGGACACGTCAGAAAACATCCTGAAAAAAAGCAAATAGTTAAAACAGTTCAGCAACTTTCTACTAACCTTAGCAATCACAAAAGAAAGCATTTTACACATGTAATATACTGTACATTAAGTATACATAAGAAGACCATGAAGCAGTTGTTGTGTACCACATAGGTCCAGGTAAGAAAAAAATTGAGAAAAGTATTTTTACAGTTTATATAAACAATACCAATTTAAAAAATAAGAAATTTTTCTGACATGAACAGTCAGACTAACTAGCCATAGTAGAGTAACTTTAAGCGCTGATACACACCAAAACCAATGCCAAACAAGTAGCATCGACAAAACACAACTGTGCTGTTGCTGTTTTCTCACATGTGGTCTCGTCTAGACCAAAAAGCTGCCCGTGAACACACAAAATGGACAGCAGCTAACCGAAACAACAATACACTTTCTGCCTCTGCATGGGAGGATTTGTCTTTTTGCACTGCAAGGGCAGTAATCGGTTTTCTCATCACATTAGGAAACTGTAACTCCCAACACATGCGTGCAAAGCATAAAAAGGCAGCTTTTGTACCATCATCACAGGAATTCTCCTTTCATGCTGCAAATATGTTTGATAATTTGCAAATATTTAAGAAATGTAACAAAAATTACAGCCGGACACTTTGTGTTTCTTATTGGCTTGGTTTGTTTACTTGCTATGTCACTTAACTACGTCACACTCATTAAATATCTAACCCTTCACTCTCTTCAGCTGACGACCCAACACCAATTTGACACACTGAATTGAGCCAATGCAGTCTGACATTTAACTAAATTAGAGGCGACGTGTGAAACAAACCAATCTACATAACAAAACTGACGCTGACCAATGGACGGATGCAGCCCAATGACCGTCTGGTAGTTTTGAGATGATCACACAGTCACCAAAAGCTCAATAAAACCTGTTTTATACTTATATATTACAGAAGCAGGCTATATGTGAATGCCCATCAATTCATGCTGTTGCTTGATTAAGTGCAACACTTTACATAAAAGTAAAGATATGATAAATAGAGTAATAGAGATAAATATATAGAGATAAATCTAGTAGAGAAAAGATAAATAAAGTGCATAAGAAATAATGAAACTCAAACTGACTGGAATAATATGCAGCAAACAGGCTCCTGTACACATTCCGACTGAAAGCACTGGTACATGTGATCATCATAGCAGAATAGATATGGCATAGATTTGATAACATGAGTAATTGTTTGTACCCAAGAGGATGATAGTATGTCTTCGAGGAAAAGCGGAGAGTTATTGGATGAGCTGTTAATATAATCTTCTGCACATTCATTTTAAATATAATTATATGTCAATTTTGCAGTCGCACCAGTGGGACCTCTAAAAAAATTCAGTCACAACATTGAGTTGATCTGGTGCCCTGCAATAGCGAGGGCTTTATTGTTATAGTAGCAAATGAATGTTGTTGTTTTTTTATATTGATTAAAATGATTAATAATAATCAAAGTTGAACCAACATGCCACATTGGTCATTGGGCTTACCTTCCAGGTTGGGTAAAGTGTTATTGCAGATACCACTAGGGTTGAGACAGGTTTTGTAGCAAGGTGGATGACAAGGACTGTAATGCCACGTACATTCATCTGGTTTATTATAGTAGTCACAGTAAACAGCTGACAGGGAAAAAATACAAATGTATGAGCATGTATAAATGCAATAACTGCAGCATAAACAAAAGCAAATCAAGCATTAATCATACTTGCATCATGTTATTTGACAATTATTTAACTTGCTTTCATTATATTTTCTGTGAAGCAGCAACGATTAAATATTTAGAATCTGCATAAAATACCCATTCAGCTATTATAAATGTATAATCTGTAATAATATTAAAGACGCTTACGACAGAAATCAGGTGTTCTCCAGTTCACACAAACATCAGCCTCATTGCAGGCTTGAGCGTAAGCAGCCACAGCCGTACACAAGCACTCACAATCTCCTCCAGTGTCACATGCACACGTGTCCTTCAAACAGTTGTCATAATACGGTGTTGGATCCACCTGTAGAAACATGTATAGCACGTAAAATTAGTATTGATTTCTGGTAAATATATTTCTAAAGAAGTTGTGACGGAGCCTACAAATAAAAAAATTATTATAACAATCTGAAAAATGTGTTAGGTGTAATAATAATGATATGACACCAGGGAAAAGGTAATGAACTACTGAAATATATTTAATACTTTGTATAAAAGGCTGTTTTGGTAATGACAGCCTCAAGGGCATCTTGTATAGAGATGATAGAGAGAATGTTACATGCATTGCCCAGGTGTGATTTTTTTCCAGACTTCAACAGTTATCAAATCTTGCTGGTTTTGTGTTTCGCTTTTGTGATCTTTGGTCTGATTTTATTTTCTACTGAATTCAATTCAGGTCATTTTAGCAGTTTTTAAAAAAAAAACAATTGAGAGTTTCCTTTTCTGTGTTTGGGATCATTGTCTTGCTGAAATGTCCTGGTTTTCATCATCCAAGCAATGTAGGTATTGGTAGTGAGCTAGCTAATATTAATTTACACTGAGGAGAGGCAGGGTTGCTGAATAACTACTGAGAGATTTCGCAGCTGCTGTCTGGGCTTTTTAAGCCTTCTCTTATATATTTCTTTATGTGTTCAATGCTTTATCTTATATGCTATATCTATACCATTTTATTGCACAACTTAATTTCTAAAATTTTTAGTATTGTTTCCTTTGTACAGCATGTGTGGCTTAGCTTGGTTGCTACTAGTATCTGTTCAAGTCAACAGCATCTTTCAAAATATGAGAAAAATGTTGAGAATACTGACAAAACAGTACATATCAATACTTTTTATACATGCTGTAACTTGGTTCACTGTTTAGAAAACTATTTGAAAATTCATTTATAGATGCAAAAGGGTTTCGATCCGTACCTTTTTTTGGCAGTCTTTGAATGTATCACTCGTTATGATGCTACATTTTAATACTGCCCATTCCTCTCTATAAAGGTTCTTAACGCATGGGTCAAAGTCTGGTGCAGCATCAGGGCAGGAGGTTTTCTGCTTCCAGCTGTCAACAAACTCAATTACATTTGAAGTTTGCACACCACCTTTAGTGGTGAAGTCGTCTTTTCCATCTCCGTTAAAATTTCCACATAGGCCGCATACTTCTCCCTGTGAAAATACAAAGGTTACATTAATGTAGCTCACTTTAATGAAACTAAGCAGTGGATGTATCTCTGGAGTTAAATCACCAAAATTAAGTTCTCTTTCGTAATAACTGGAAGAAGAAAAAAGGACTCATTACTACTCTGAGCTAGACCAGTTTGTTGGTATAAGTCGTTGCTTATTAGTCAATATTAATATTTTTATAGACATATGGTTTTATTTTATTTCGCCTTTTAAATTTCATTTTCACATATTATACACCCATTAACATAAGCAATGCGCATGGTGTTATTCAAATTCACCTCAGAATTGCTATTGATTTATCATATGACAGCAGCAAAAGCATGATGCAATAAAACCTGGATAGGAAAAATACAGCACAGAGCAGTGGCTATTATGGATAACGGTCTGCCAGAGAAGGCAAAGCTAGTATCTGTACCAATTCGACATCAAGCATCCTGCAAAGTGGACTAAGGAGGGAGCATTTGTTTCAATCAAACATTTTAGTGTGCAATATGTAAATTTAAATAATTTATTTTACAGAGGTTAATGATTTCATACTTCTCTAGTAGGTTTAGTCTGAGTTAAAGACACCCTAGTCCGGGGATGTCAAACTCAATTCCTGGAGGGCGGCAGCCCTGCACAGTTTAGTTCCAACCTTGCTCCAACACACTTACCTGTAGGTTTCAAACAAACGACTCAATTAGTATGATCAGGTGTGTTTAATTAGAGTTGGAACTAAACTGCAGGGCTGCGGCCCTCCAGGAATTGAGTTTGACATCCCTGCCCTAGTCTGTAGCAAAGCACAAATCTGAATGTTCCAAGTCAAAGTAAAGATTTCCCATGCTGAGGAGGAACAAACGGTACCTTGTCAATCGAAACAGAGTTCATGAATAGAGCTGTCACCTACTGAGCTGGTTATCTTAATCAGGTGTGTTACAGGAGAAACAAGCAAAATATGTGCTGGAATTGAGAACCACTGCAACTGTTGGATTGATCTGTGTCTGCATTTGACTATGTGCAGGCTTGATGTAGCCTATGGGCCCTCTCTCACTCACCTTCCTTTGGCTTGGTCCTTGATTTATCAGAGGTCACCACAGCAGAATGAACTGCCATGTAGCTTACTGTAATTACTTAATTTAATTCTGGCCATTTTAAAGACATTCCATTGTGTGGCAAAATGAACGTGGATATGCAGTATTGTCAACTCACCATGTACTCAGGTTGCAGAATGATGTGAATGGTGGTTTTGCGGTCCCACAAAACTGTCAGCCCAATGTTAGTATCAATGACAAGGTACATTCCAATTTTTCTAATTAGTGCACCACTTTCCATTAAATATTGTGTTTCAAGCTCATCTGAAAGGTGTAGGGATACTCTCTGTAAGATCAAACAAAATATTCAGGATGATCTGATTATAAATTTTGCACTCTATTCAGATTTGTTCTGCTATCATACATTGACCAAAACTTACCCCAAATTGAATAAAGACAGACTTTGAGCATGTGGTCCCTGTTCTTCCACAAGGAATATTTTCAGTTATTACTTGAAATATTCCTGTCCTATTTCCACACATATCCTTAAAAACCAGATGTTACATTACAAACAGCAGCAATTAAATATAAATATATATGTGCTGTCATCTAAATGGTGATATATTGGTAAACAAACATTACTGTACTAAATCTAGTGCCTCCAAAGGTAGCATGTCTTATGGTACGTTACCACCAGACGTAGATGAAGTGTTAAACTTGAGTGATTTACATGTTAAGTCATGATTAAGTCGGCCGCGTTATTTGCACAAAATAGCACCAGAAGATGTCTAATTGCACGGCGCATTTTGGGAGCGCATTTAACGTGTGTGAATCACTTGAGTTGAAAAATCGGAACTTTGGGGTACATTCGCACCACCTTAAGCAATCAGAAGCTTGTTCTAGTAGGGGCATGGTTATGACGAAATGCCTGTTGTTGGTGTCCAGAGGGGGAAATCCTCCTGCCGACATGGGACAATAGCTCATCAAACTGGGACCAGCCTGGTTATAAGTACCACTATAAGCGTCCATCATTGTGACACAGCTTCTGGAGGAGTTTATGACTTCACAGAGCTGGCTAAGACTCTGAAGCGTATGATGGACCCAGACATTGCATTGAATGAATCTGTGTCATTTTTCAGCCTTCCTAAAACACAAAGAGCTACCCTCTTAATAAGATCCATGTCAGCCATTTACTGTAGCAATGAAACTGAAGTCACCAGGCAGACAGATTTTCCGCCTGTGACACGAATCGGCATCTGTTGTGAAGTGAATTTCCCGTGCAAATGAAGCAAGTAAACCCACATTTTTTTCTTTTTTTTTCTTTTTCTTTATGATTATTTATTTATTGCAGAACAAAGCCAGCATACATAGCTAGCAACAACTATATACAAGCCAAGGTTTGCATTAATTGAAAATACATAAATAAATTACAAATAATAATAATAGTAAAATAAAGACAATAAAATAATAAATGAATAACAATACACAGAAAAAGTAAAGCTCTGGAGTGAGAATTAACTAGTTATTATATAAGAAATGTTCTCAATCAACCCACATTTTTTCAAGTGTCTAATTATGCGTGAATATCACGATATATTTGCGCAAAGCCGCATCTGGTGTGAACGCCCCATTGGGATGCACAGCCGAAATAAAGAAGCACATACAATGTAACAATAAAACTGCTTGTCTGGTGGTACCTGAGCTGCTATATAACTGCAGGATCCTTGGAATCCAAACCTTTGATTGTCGAAAGTTTTATAATGTCCGCTTCCATATATAGTGCAGGTTCCTGGACATTTATTTTTTGTACATGTCCATATTCCAGATTGACAAGTGCTGTAAACAGAATCAGCTTGAATAAATGTGATGCCAGTCTTTTATTTTTGAATAGGTTTTCTTCATTATTACCTTATGTCCACACCTGTCAACCCCTCCTGTTTTTCCCGAGATTCCCCCGTATTTTACAGTTCTATCTCACTATCATCCCATAAAGGTATTTTCCTATATTTGTTCCGTATTTTCAGTGTTTTTCTAAAGGGTGGCATAAAACATTAAAGAGCTGAGCCTCCCTATATGCAACCCATACCGCCAAACCAATAGAGGCCATCCATTGCTCTTAAATGCAATCTGTTCTGTGCTTTCGCTTAATTAGGCACGAAAACACTTTGAAATAAATATAAAAACGGCGCAATTCCCTTTCCTTTTCATAACAGGTGCCGTCACCCCTCCTATGCAATCCTCAAAACAGTCATATAATGGTGCATTACTGTCAGCTGACGCACTCCATAGTGGTAAATAGAGGCTGCTTCCCCAAACAGATTCTGTACACGCGAATTGAAGCGGAGCGAAAGTCTGGCTTTTAGGTGCGTTTTTGATCAGATATATACACATAATTAATAATAATAATATCTAAAGATGTCGATCTTGGTGTTTTTTTTTTTTAAACACAACTAATTTCGTCTTAAATGAGCACAAAAAGTTAGGAAAGCAGTCGAATGCTTTCATTATATTGTTAGATGTGTGCATTTTTAAAGTGACAGCTGTTATTTAATGTAGTCAAACAAAAAAATCAAAATAAATAAGATTCATTCGTTGCTCTTTAATCAGAATGTGTAAGTTATACAGTGAAGAAAAGGCTAATGAGATTTGATAGCTTGATTCTATTTCATAACAGCTATTAATTTTAATAACTGAACTGTTAGCTATTTGTTAAGCTAATTTATTTGCTGCTAATGTATATATTTATTTTTTCTTTTGCAAATAATAATAATGGGGGGGGGGTATCCCTTATTTTCACATTCCAATGTTGACAGGTATGTACGTCTGCTATGTGTTTTTATATTTTAGACTTATTATAATATCTAATTTTGTTTTACAATTATTGATAGACTTCCTGCAAGCAATCCATGTTTAAAACAGGAATTCTCGGGCCTCAGGAGAGGAGTGTATGCTATGCAGCATAAATTATAGTAAAACAATACAAATATACATTACTGATGTGAAGGGGCAAATATGGAATTTGTTGAATAAAGACATTAACGCTTTTCATGCATAAAGCACTTTAACAATAGCTGTGTCTCATTCCAGAGGCTGCACCCTCAGAAGGATACATTCAAAGGGTACTGAAACATCGTGGCACAACAAAGGCTGTCTGATTTCAAAAAAATTTGAAGGTTCCTTCAAATGCAGCCTCAAAATGTGTCCTTTGTTTCCCAGGTAATGATGAATACTACCGGTGGATGATTTGTGGCCCATCGTTCATTGCACGCTAATAATGGCAGGGCGTTTTTAAAAGAAAACTTCAGATTAAAAGAATGAATTAGGTTTTGCTTGGATATCTAAACACTCGTTTAAAAATCAAAAGTAGTACGACATGTCTTACCAAAAAGGGATTTCATAGACAGTTTACATTTTTATGTGTACATTTGGATCAAAGGAAATATATTTCCAGCTTCTGCAAACGTTGCTTTGTCTTCAGATCACTTAAAATAAGTTTTTATCACTTTAAATTTAAGTAATTGCAAATTTTATCACTGCTTATTAACGGCAGCTGTTACGGTTGCCTGGTGATGATATCTGTCTTCTGTAGGCTCGATCGTCTCATTTCAAAACGCTCGCTTCAGCTTGTGTGGACTTCGAAGGACTCACCTTTGAAGTCTGCATCCTTTGGAGGATGCAGCCTCTGAAATGAGACAGCTATAAAGTCATGTCTGAAAAGGGCCTTTTCAAAAAACAATATTAAATCAGTTTTGAAAAGCAGCATCATTAATATTATAATAAGATGTTGTAGTATATCCAGTAAATTATTTGTTGTGTATGAAAAAAGGACACAAAAAGGGGTTAAGACAGATCAAGAGTTCTGCTTGAGCCAATTATTACAGCTACTTTTACTGGTTTTTCTGTCTGATGCATTTGATTTAGTGCTTTAGACCATATCTTGTTTTCCATTTAGCAATGTGTAACCTGTGTAGTTTCTTCACTTGATAAAGAAAATGGCTGCCAACTTTACTGGTATTTTGGGACTAGTGTATGAAATGTGTCTTCCCAGTAAAAAGACAAAACACATTCAAGTATTTACAAGTATTTAAGTATTAACCTCTTTCTGGTAATTTTATGATAATTTGGCTTAGTAATAAATGTGACATTTGTATGCAATCTAGCATTAAATGAAACTCTTATTAGCCATGGAAACGTATTGTTACCACTTATTGCAGTCTACAGTTATCTCAGTCTCTGGTTGGTAAAGTTGTCCACCATGAGGACACGGACAGTCTTTTCTTTCAACACAGTTTCCTCTATCATCATCCAGTAGACCTGAAGGACACAGGCAGCCCGATTCACATGTCTGTGAAAACTGTGGGTGAACAAGACAGTAAATCAAGAATGGGAGAAAAAGTGGGTAAAAAAGATTTTCTGACACACCCATTGTAGTTTAAACTTGAAAGACATTTCATATCTAGAATGCAAAAAAGGTTGAAAAAAAATCAGCAGTGACCATTTAGCATTTCTGAGCCTTTTTTTGTTGTGGTCACATAGCTGCAACATTTTGCTTCATACCAAATCTGTCGATTTCAAAAATCCTGAATGCGATTGCCTACATTAGCACATACATTTACATTTTGGCTACAATAAACCCACTAAATTCAATGAAAAGCGACAGAGTATTTGGCATATTGTGTAAAAAAAAAGTCCTGTAGTGTTTTGTAGGAGTTAACAATTACCACTCCTCAATCACTACCCACGAGAACCCACTCGAACCTCAAAAACATATTAACAATATGAAAGGATACACTTAAAAACAAGGCAAGATTGGAAACTGGACTTACACAATTTTCTATCTTTTGCATACAAGTTGGTTTACATTTTAGTCCATGTTGATCTGGTCGAGCTGTACTGCAGTTAAATAAAACCTTTGGTGAGGGGCACTCTGAAAAAGATATCCGACAATGGATAAACACCCATGAGAAAGAATGATAAATTACACTTAAACCACACTTGGACAGTTTTTGTTGGACATCTATGCCATAGTTAGACAGTTAGCTTCACCCTGCAGCCGGAGAAAGGTTACTCACTGAAGCTAAGCAGGGCTGAGCCTGGTCAGTACTTGGGTGGGAGACCACATGCAAAAACTAGGTTGCTGTTGGAAGTGGTGTTAGTGAGGCCACTAGAGGGCACTCAATCTGCGGTCTGTGTCAGTCCTAATGCCTCAATATAGTGAAGAAGACACTATACTGTCAGTGAGAGCCTTCTTTCGGAGGAGACGTTAAACCGAGGTCCTAACTCTCAATCCCAAGGCCAAATTCCCTCTATTGGCTCTTACCCATCATGGCCTCCCAATCATCCCCATACATCAAATTGGCTCTATTACTGTCTCTCCACTCCCCCTATAGCTGGTGTGGTGAGCAATGTTGTCCTGTGGCTGCCTTCGCATCATCCAAGTGGATGCTGCACACTGGTGTTGGTGTGGAGAGACCCCCACCTCATGATTGTGTAGCACTTTGGGTGTATGGCTATACACAATAAATGCGCTATATAAATACACATTACCTACTAGCTTTACTGTGTAAAAATCCAACTGGTTATCAATTATTTGCACCCATTCTAAACATGGTAGCTTATATACACCAACAGCATAATTTAAAGGCATATTGTAGCTAAATAGAGCTCAATTAACAGGAAATGTAGCATCAACCAAAAGTATGTTGTCTTACCAAGAATGTGGGGTTTCTCAGACTCGCAGTGTAACACCCCATTCACACAAACACTAGAGCAAGATTTAAAGAATTAGATTTTGTTTGCAAAGTGTACATTTCAAACACATTTAAATGCTTAAAACTATTTCGCAATCACTTACCAGTATTGACCATTAATGTCGATAGATGTGCCAGGTTGGGCTATCTTTCCCATGCCGTAACATGGACATTTTTCAATTGGTACACACTGTCCATCCTGATCCTTGTAGAGTCCATCTGGACACGCACATCCATCAACAGGGACAAAGTCTTCTTTGCAGCTTGTGTGCTCAGAGGAAAGAGAAAGACAGGTAGGCTGGCAGCTCTTCAGGTAATAGAAGTATCTCTGTGGTGCTGGGCAGTTCTGTATATACTTGCCTGTGGGGATCAGTTTCAAGGAATGTGGTGTTAAAGTGAATTTTGCACATAATGCATACTACAATGCCAAAACTCTGCAGATGACAACCCCAGATCATCTATACAAAGACAGAGAATTTTCAGACACTTACAGTATAGTTAGTAGCAAAAGAGTTCATGGCATTAGGTGGTGTGTGGGGTACATTTCATTCTTGTTGTGTTGTTGAAAGTTTTTGTGTTTGCTCCATGAAGTCAGTCAAGTTGGTACATTTTAATTTGAACTACATTTTCTTAAAGCTACCGCTAAGACAACTGGCTGTTTTTTTCCATCAGTTGCACTTAAAGAAATAAAAGTACAAGAACTGTCTGGTGTGGTACCTTTTCAAAAGAGTCCATATTAAAGGTTCAAGAAACCCTTGTGTATTTTTTATGAGATTTAAACAGATTTGTGTGTGTTGAGCATCATTTAAAACAATGTTAGCACCTGTCAGCTTTAATTGTGTGTAAAACTGGATAATTTAGAGCTTTTGCCAGCTAATTTCATCTTCTGAGTTAAAATCATTTTTGGGGCGAGATTAAAATTGGTGACGTAGCCCGAATCTGCTAGTGTAGTGATGACATGTCGGTTTCTCATTATTATTCATAGCGGAGTTTTTTTATCCTATGAAAAGACCTTGCTTCTTATTTATGAGAACATGTGCTTTCCGAAGGCAAGGCACAACTGCCAAGCTGAGACCCAATGATTGGGTGAGATCGCGTCCGCACACGGCAAGCAGTATTTAGCCGTTTATGAAGGGTCGTATGTGTTTGTTTCCATGATTCACAGGGTTTGTTGCATGTTTTTCCCTACGATGCTGTCATGCCCGATGCAGCAAAGCTGTTGGTTTGCAGCAAGCATTTTTGTCAAGAGAGCTGTACGAGAGTAGGAGAACGGCGGACTTTGTCTTTTATCAGTTGAGTTAGTTACCATTCTGACACATCACCTATATCCGTGCTGCTGTGTTGGTCTATTTTTAAAATTCTTTGAATTATCAGCAGAGTTAATGGTTGGAATAGACAGGGAAAGAGACCTGCTGCACTGCTATCCACTGTGTCTGCAGTCAGACCCGTGGATTGAGGAGGAGAGAAGTCCTCCTCATTTATAGTGTTTACATGATTATCTTCATCATGATAAAACAAATTGTGGTTATGTGTATATGAATTTACGAATAACAAATGTAGCAGGGCATTACATTACTGTTTAATTCTTTGCATTTTAACTTTGTGAACTATAAAATCATGGGTCTCACGGTTTGTGCCTCATTTTGTAAGCTAACTGACAACGGTTGTTCGCTCCCCTCCTCTGTCGGCCATGCCCACTCCTCCCTCTGCTGGCAGAGATCCGCGCCCATCATAAAGCATTTTTTAAAAATTCGGATGTAGACTAGAACCGAAAGAGGCCCTTTCATGGCTTTTCAATACCTCTAGGGTAACATCTTGATACATAAAAAAATAAAAATATTGGTCACACTTTACAATAAGGTTTATTAGTTAATGTTAATTAATGCATTTACTAACATGAACAAACAAGGAACAATACATATATACTACTGTATTTGTTCATGTTAGTTAACGTTAGTTAATGAAAATTCAGCTGTTCGTTGTTAGTTCATGTTAACTCATGGTGCATTAACTAATGTTAACAAGCATGGACTTGGAAGTTAATAATGCATTAGTAAATGTTCAATTATGATTAATAAATGCTGTACATGTGTTGTTCATGATTAGTTCATGTTAGTAAATGCATTAACTAATGAACCTTATTGTAAAGTGTTACCCAAATATTTACCTTTTGAATTTTTAGGTAATAATATATACCGTTGATGTATCAATATGGACTCTTTAAGTACAAATGTAACCCTTTTAAAAAGATACCACCCCAGTAACAGCTCTTGTACCTTTATTTCTGAGAGTATGGAATAAAAGTTCTGATAGTGGTTCCTCAGAGCTGATATTGTAATAGTTAAGGTCAACTTAGTGTTGTGTAATTTTCATTATAGCTATTGTTCCTAGTGTGCATGTGTTAAATCCTAAATTTATATCATCTTTGATGCACATCCATTAGTCTACCAAAATATTGGATTTCAGCCTTCTTACCACACACGTTTTCTCTCCATCCTTCAAGTGTTACATTTTTAATCATACAGGCATGGACATATGAGGAAAACACAGCACACAGACAGTCCTCACTCCTCTCACAGGTACAGCTGGCGTATTTGCATCTCTGAAAGTTTACAAGGATGTTGTGTCACTGTTAATTGTGGGAGGTCCATTGCTGTTTGAAAAATTATAAAATGGTCTGTTTCAGTTCATACTTTGTAGTAGCTTTCTGGGTTGACTTTGCTGTGGCATTGGGCAAAAACGTCACTCTTGTCCATTATCTTGTAGCACCAGTGCTCAGCATAGTTCTCTACAGGAATCACAACATTTAGTGTTACAAGCAAACATAGCCAAATTCAACCATAGACATCCTCTGTCATTTACTTCTTTAGTTATCCTTGAGCTGCTTTCATTGGATGAAAAGGTTTAATGTAAATATTATTTTCTCCTCTTTGTCATCTACTATGAATAAATTCAAGCTTCCCAACTACCATCTTTTCACTTTTTTCAGTCCGACGCTTTATATAAAAACTTAATTCATGTTCCCCCAAATTTTAATACAATATTTCTTACTTATTCTTTTCTTACTTTAACTTTTCTTCTTATTTTTATATTAATTATATTAACATTGCAAATTTAAATATTATTTTTTATCAGTGTTTGTATCAGAACATACATTTTCGTATAGCTTTTATTTCTTTAATACTTTAATTTACTTTCAATTTTCTGTGGTCTCTGGGAAATAAGGTGTGGAAGCAGAGAAGTGTGGTTGGGGTTTATTTTCTTTGTGTTTAAGAGTTTTGTTGGTGATTGTTTTTTTTCTTCAGACAACATAATTATTTTGTTAACTGTTTAACTGTTAAACTGTCTGCAGAAAAGTTAATAAAAACACTGAAAATATCTTGGATATCTTTCCGATTTATCTAATTTGTTTTGCTGTTATTAGGCTGTGTTAAAAAACAGAACCTTACTTAAAATCCAAAGAGCATGCGTATAGTTATAAAAAATAATTATTGAAGGAAGTGGTGCTGACAGAATATTTATATTTTAGTCTGTGTTTGCAAAAATAGAAGAAAAAACATAATTAAAAAAGCATTTTACCACTGACACTGTTGTGGGAACAGGGGATGACGGATTTATCAGAACGACAGTTTGTTTCAACCTCCCAGGCGTTTGCGAAGGAAACCGCTGTACCCTCCACCAATCCTTGAGGGGTCTTCATATCATCAGCCAACACCTTGTTAAAGTTTCCACAGAGACCTGCACAAACAAATGAACACGTGCAGATGAGAATGACTTGCCCTTTTTATATGAAATCTTATATGTGCCTCTTTGATGCCAACCTAATTTCACTGAGTAGGACATAAAATCTAGGACGAAATCTTTGTGGGTCCTTGAACATCATTCCAATCAGCCAATCAGAATTAAGGGATATGTTTACCATTTATGTTAAGTTTAAACTTACGGTTGGGTTCATAAACCTATACATGACTGTTATCCATCTATTATTCCCCTCTGACTTTGGGAATGATTTTCAGTCATGGTTGGGTTTAGGGGTAGAGAATAAGTATGGGTTGCATTTTCGAACAAAATCGATGCTTCAGAATCAACATAGATGTTAATCCAGGATCGCATCATACTTGGCAAAATCATGACATGTGCCTCTTTAGCGTCTGCATGAATGAGTAACTGAAAAGTTGCATGTGACGGTCAGATTATTTCAGCAATACTGTGTCAGACTTTTCATTATTATGGCTAATTGCTTTACAAGATGCATCTCAGATGTACACAGTTAAATCAAATTTAACATGTTTCCATCATTTAAATTCATAATTCATTACTGAACATGTTCTAATTGTATATTTTCCTTTAATTCATTTGTTCAAATACATTTCAGGTTATGGTCTTGCATGAGCAATGCATCAGTGGTCATTGTGATTTCCTTACTAATGATTTATATGATTTGTCTCCAAATTCTCACCATGAGTCTTGCCCTGGAATCTCTTATCCATGGTGATGTACACCTGCATGAGAGGCACCAGCTGTATCAACACTCGCAGCCCAAAGTTTGTATCAATCAGGATGTAGAACGATGATGGACTGAACACAACGAATTGACGTGAAGCTGAGAGAAAAAGAGTTTGATGTTTTAAAAAAATATCTGCCTTCACAAACATTATTCCTTAAAGCAGTGTTATTTTAAAAACTTAATGAGAATAAAGTTGAACATTTTTAGAGTGACTACTTTAGAGTTTAGTGACTACATCAGCCTGCAATATCACTGAACAAAACTAAAAAGTAGTCAAAAGATAAAACCTAACATGTAGGGTTGGGCGATTTGGCATCGTAATTTGGCATCGTACGATGTCTAATGTGAAACATCGGGATGGACAATGCCATCGTCGTCATAGGCTGGGGGTGGGGGTGGTTGTTAAATATCAATTAATTCATAACGAATTAATTAACTGTAGCCTATCGTTTTCACCACCTGACCCACGTGGTCTTTGCTTTACCCATAACCAAACCATAAATAAATAAATAAAGTTACAAAGAAATGACCACCTGTCAATCACTTTTTTTCTGTGGGAATCTGGCATGAATAGGCAGTTATCTGTGTCATTCTAATGGCTTTTCCCACAGCTGGTGGAGGAGACGAGAGTTTGGTTAGAGTTCACTGTAGTGCATACATTTTCATTGTTTTCACTGTAAAATCCTCACCGCATGCGCGGATTTAGGAGACATTTATGCAGAATGCATCTTTGCACCTAAAAACGCCAGATGCAGCACTCAGGAACAAATTAAAACAGTTGTTATGTGAACTAGCTGAAGTAAAAAAAAAAAGCCCACAATGCTTGCCCCGACTTTTTGCTCTTCTTATTGACTCACTGATCTAGAAATGAACGCGAATGATTGGTTAATATCAGCTGTCAATCACGCAGTCAATGCCTTCTGATGACAGGAGCTACAACCGCGAAAATGTGAAGCGCTGAAGATGAGAGAATGAAAATAACACTGACAGATTTATCTAGAGTTACTAATACTGACACATCTTATTAGTGATCATGTGCTGAATGTTAATCCAGCATTTACACTTTTCCAAGAGTGGATAAAAGACTTCCAGTGGCTTCAAATCCGCTTTGAATATGACTTAAGTCTGTGGGACGGGGTTTGCAGGTAACAGCGTTTGCCACTGAATCTACACATTTTAAGCGCGAGAGGTACTGTAAAATACTTTATTTAATCATCACGATGCAGTCAGCCGTGCAAGGGGCAGCTATAAGTAACATTTAACAAAGCTCATGAAAATACCGTTATTGCTATTGAGATGACATGCAAATAATAAGTTATATGTCAATAAAAATTTGGGGCGGGGCGATGGATCGCGATGCTGGCTCAGCATTGTAAAGTTTGTCATCCATCGGCCAACCAGCATTAGATGAATAGATCAGACCGCACAATTTCACAGTTTTCAGCCATGTTACCATGTTTTTTGTCCTAGTTTTTTTTCTTTTTTTCTACAGTCTGCTTTTTTCAAATGTTACCTGTTACCCCAAAAAAAGAAGTGATTCTGAATCTGAACAGCCTGGATCAAGTCGTTAGTATTCCTACATTTACTTAATGGACAAAGATACAAAACTAAGCTTAATGTAACCCTAACTCTAGCCCTAACCCTATTTGTAGCTGTGCCCTAACAGCTTGGTTGCTTTTCTTGAGAGGAAAATGCTTTCTTCTAAAAGAGAAAAACTTTGCATGTATTTTTAAGGATGAGTATGTGGACTCGAATCAGAACAGTAAAACCTATGCGATTGTTTGTATCCAAGTGCTAATGAAGCTTCCACAGCTGGCATTCAGATGTGGTTTTTGTTTTCTTTTTTCTGAAACTCATTATAATGCAACCAATTGACCAATCCTTTCAGACTATAGAGTAAGTGTTTTGACATTGGATGGGTCAAGGAAAAACAGTATATATTAGGAGCACTTTAAGTTTCAGTAGACAGATTTTAAAACAAAAACAAGATATGAAGTTTGTTTCTTTTACCTGGAATGTATGGAAGTAAAACTGCTGCATTGTGTTTTACTGTCCCATCTTCAGAAATCACCAGGCGCTAATGAAGAAAGACATACAGAATATGTTCAATTTCAAACTTACCTGTGAGATTAATTCCTCACTTACAAGCAGAAAAAAAAGCCAAATCTAGAACATTTTGCTTGTAAAGGAATGTACTCACATTGACAGTGTCACTGTTAAATATCACATCTATGGATTTTAAGCAGGTGTCATAATTAAGGGCAGCACAAGGAGAAATCTGACCTAATATGATGAACTTTGACCCTACAGAGTCCTTCAGAAACACACAGAGAATTAGGTTTCATACTTATAAATTTTATATAATAATAACAATAGTATTGGTGGTTTACCGGGACTCTCTATAGGTGTATATATTTTAACAATTATATGGCTCTAACACACCCCTATACCTAAACCCAACTCTCACAGGAAACCTGTGGCAAAATTTTGTTGTCAAAAGACCTCATTAAGTATGATTTTCAAGGATTTTGAATTACAAGGACATCAGACAAGTCCCCGTAAACCACTGTAATAAAGTACAACTATGTCATTATACACAAAAACAACCTTATAAACCATTAAAACCAGTGCACACACTGATTGTAACTAAAACATCCTTACTTTTGAGAGCACATAGGTACAGTCTCCATGGAAAGTGAATTCCTGCCCATCGAAGGTGGTGAAGTGAGATCCTTCCTCTACTGAGCACCGGCCGAGAACGGGTTTTATTTTACAGTTCCATTTTCCATTCTGACACACACTGAAGGAAACCAGACACTTATATACATGGCAAACAACCACTATCGAGACTACAGATATTAGATACTGTAATAGTGTGGTCTACAATGTTTTACTTACAAGTTTACTTTTGAAAAAAGTAAGTGTCATTACCAGTCTTGCCCTACTTCATGTAGGCCTTCTTGTGGTATGTAGATGCGGTCGTGCTTGCAGTGACATTGTTCCCGTGGGATGCATCCCATGTTTAAGATGTCATCAAACACAGTTCCTATGACACATCATATTAGCTCAAATAAATACAAACATTTCTCCTTTATGCACAAACTATTGTCTGTTTTCCACAAAACGATACACAAAAATAGGTATTAATCATGTCCTTACATATGTACATAGTCTTCAAGTTTAAGGTTTTTTTATTGTGCTTTGAGAAAACAGACAACTTATTTTAAGAAGAGTGCCTTGGTTATTTAAACAGCCTTGTAATATGCAGTGGTTCTTAAATCAGTCACATTAATTAAAAGACTGTAAATAAAACTGTGGTGAAATTCAACTAAATATTGAGATTTAGGGACTGACCTGGTGGGCAGAAGCAGCCATCGATATTGTGCTCCTCACACTGTTTGTTTGTGTTTTCACTCGAGCATGTGTCTATGCAGGGGGAGCCACTCTCAAAATGTACCGTATTATAAGGGCACGTCACAGCTGCATGAGAATGCAAATAAAAAATGTTACAAATTATTGGAGGAAGTTTTAGCCGATTACTTCACTCACTATTGTTTATTTATTTCAAATTCTATATAGCAATTTATATATAACAAAAAGTGTACAGATTTCTTCTATTGTAGCAATTTAAAGATTTATATCAGAATCAGAATCAGTTTTATTGCCAAGTGTGCTTCACAAACACAAGGAATTTGTTTTGGCTACAGAAGCTTCCAGTGTACATAAAGTGACAAGTGACAACACAAAATAAATCATTCATTCATTCATTTTCTTGTCGACTTAGTCCCTTTATTAATCCGGGGTCACCACAGAGGAATGAACCGCCAACTTATCCATAGGTCGAGCTGGGCGAGGCAGTGGCGCAGTAGGTAGTGCTGTCGCCTCACAGCAAGAAGGTCGCTGGTTCGAACCTCAGCTCAGTTCTGTGTGGAGTTTGCATGTTCTCCCTGCCTTTGCGTGGGTTTCCTCCGGGTGCTCCGGTTTCCCCCACAGTCCAAAGACATGCGGTGCAGGTGAATAAGGTGGGCTAAATTGTCCGTACTGTATGAGTGTGTGTGTGTGTGGATGTTTCCCAAAGATGGGTTGCGGCTGGAAGGGCATCCGCTGAGTAAAAACGTGCTGGATAAGTTGGCGGTTCATTCCGCTGTGGCGACGCCGAATTAATAAAGGGACTAAGCCGACAAGAAAATGAATGAATAAATGTTTCTTTGTAGATTTTTATTTTTTTTTTGTAAATAAACGGCATGTTAAAAAAAAAGTTAAGTGGAACCTCCATCTTTTTAATGTAAAATTAAATGTAATGAATTCACAAATAATAAACACGTTCACAAACTATTTCTACAGTTAATTAGCCATATTTGTGGTTTGATTTTAATATTTGCATGCAGTACATAAGGAACGTTTCACTATTCATGAGGGCACCTGATTTTGAAAAGTAATAACATTAAAATCTTTATGGTTATAGACAGATTTTACAACATATGATAGAAAATCTATTTAGGCTTCTTGGGATTGATAGGGACCCCCTAATTCCCCGGTACTTTAAGTGGCTGCTTACCGTCAAACAAAGTAACACCAGAACAGTCCATTACCATTCCCTTACCACAAAAGTCTTTTGTTCTCCAGGTTGATGGAGTTCCTCCATTACGTGAACACTGGCGTGAATATTCAGACAGAGTCGCACAGAGTGAAGAAGACTTGCTGAAGCATCTATCATACACACATGCATCTACATATGGATGATAGCTCACGGCACAAGAGGACCAGGCTTTAGCCCTAAAAAGCTCTTCACAATCTGCTTGCTGTGGAGACAAAGGTATGTTTAGCATTTACCTCCGATATATAATGTAATTTTCTGAATTTGTTGTTAAAGTAAATTTGCATGCATTTGAAAAATTCCTCATCAATCTATTAAAACCCATAAGTAAACTTTTTTTACTTACATAACTTCCGCAAATAGCTTTCCAGTTGTTATTTTCATCTGTCTCAGAAGGATTTTCACAAAATTCCATTGGGTTGAAAACTTTGTGCTTATTCCCAAATTCAATGTAGCCTATTTTTTGTGTGTTTCCTGTTTTTTTATTGAATAAGATTATACACAGTTAGTTTTCTGATAAAGAAACTTGATCTTCTTAAATTAGCAATACACAAAGGAATAATAACAAAATAAGACAGAAGTCAGTGATTCACAGCAACTCACCTGTTATAAACTCATCACGAATCCCGTTGAAATTACCACACAATCCACAGGTGTTATTTTGATATTTATTGTCCAGCTCGACCTAAAACAGAAAAAGCAAAGAAAGATTTTCAATCGTTTTACATTACCTCCATAAGACAGTTTTAAAATGCTAATTTATTCAGTTCAGTGCAGACTGGCCAAATCAATCATTAATATGAATACACACTGTAGATATACATTGACAAGTTGTTTCAATTTGCACCAAATTCTGATTTTTTAAACAGTTTTGTTGGTAAAATCAATTCAACAAATGCAATAACCCAATTACAGCGATTTAAAAAAAATGCCATTTAGCTCAATTAGTTTTCTGTCAAAGTTTATTTTTTCCCTAAACCAAAATTATGCAGGAATACACAAAGTTGTAAGCAAATAATCGTTATTTATTTATAGTCTTTGTTTAAAGTCTTTCTCAGAGAGACAAACTCCAACATAAAAGACGTGTGGTCATAAGACACAGTTCCACAAATGATTGGTTTAGGCCAGTGGTTCTCGATTTCAGTACCACCCCCCCTCCAAGACATAGCACATGTAGCAGTGAACAACATGCCTTAAATACACATAGAAACAAGCCAGTCTCAGATGAAATCATTGAAGTAATTAAGCTAGTTGAGGAGAGTTGAGAAGTTCTGTGAACTGTCTCCCCCTGCTGGAAAGTCAGAGTCATGCATTATTTGCATGGCCAAATCATTTCTGCACAAACTTTCAAAGGCAAGCTCGTCTGCATGCTCGTTGTTCAGAAAAAATACCCAAGCGTATAATAAACAGAACTGTCTTATCCATCACATACTATCATTCATATAATATCCGTACAGCTGTATATTTATTGTTTTCCATATTTGCTTTACCTTTGTAAGTTAAAGATTACAAGTTTTTATCTTTCTTCAAAATATCTTCTTAAATGTTTAACAGAAGAAAGAAACTCATAAAGGTTTGGAATCACTTGAGGGAGATTAAATTGTAAGTTATTTTTCATTTTTGGTGGTGAAAACTTTACGAGTTTGTGATAATAAAAAAATTATATATAAAAAAAAAATGAAAATCCAAAATGAAAATGATTATTTACTCTCCTTCAAGTGGTTCCAAACCTTCAGTTTCTTTCCTCTGTTAGAAAATTTTGAAGAAAGAAGAAAACTTGCTACCATCATCTTACATAGGAAAACACATACTATGGAAGTCAATGGTAACAAGCTTCCAGCTTTCAACAGTGTTCAACAGAAGAAAGATAGCCAAACTGGTTTGTGAATACTGAAGAAGAGTGAGAAAAGTCTGATCACTAACTAATATTCTCACTAATACAATAAATGTCTTACCGTGACTGCCCCATCTTTGCTCCACATGACCGTCAGGCCTGTTTTGGATCGAATAGTGGTGTAGATTGTGTTCTCTTCTATAAGGATCCCTGATTCATACACGGGCAGCTTTGTACTAAAAGAAAATTATTCAAATGAATACCAAACTGCATCTTTACAACTACTCTGTGTTTACTGAGGAAGAAAATAATCAGTGCTTCAGTGCTTTAGAATCTTACATTTTGTCATCGATCATGACGTTGTTTTCGCTGATTGAAAACATTTTGCCATTGATGCTAACCACGATCCTGCTGATCTTTGGGCCACTGCTGGTTTGGGTTCTTTTCACATCAACTGAAAACTGTTGTGATGTGCAGTCAGACACCAGGTTATACTCGCACAAGCCTGGGTACTGATAAATGTCCCCATCGAACGTCTTGAAGTGGAAACTTTCCCATGTGCTACACATGCTGCTGTGCTGATGAATACTATGATAGAAGGAAACTAAAAAACAAACAAACAAAAAAACATTTCCTCCAGTGTTCTCTTATAGGACACTTTGTGTCAAACAATGCCAAGTTATCCTTCGAGAAGTTTTATGAAGATCTCTGCTTGGTCGACAGACATACTTAACCATCTGTAACGTTTTTTTTTTTCTTTTTTTTTTCATTTTAAGCATCATAAACTCTAGATCAGTGGTTCTCAAACTGTGGTACGTGTACGCAGGCTTCCTTCTAGTGGTACGCGGAGGAATGAAATATGTCATGTACATGCTACACATGTTTCAAAACTAAACAAAAATGATGTATATAAAATGCTATAT